>NC_030678.2:133210228-133530989 GCF_000004195.4 Xenopus tropicalis | reverse complement strand
CTAGGCTGCAATGGTATCTTCCAGCCTCTGCCCAGGCTGAGACATGTAACTGTCTCTAGGCTGCAATGGTATCTTCCCCAGCCTCTGCCCAGGCTGAGAGATGTAACTGTCTCTAGGCTTGACATGGTATCTTCCAGCCTCTGCCCAGCTAAGACATGTAACTGTCTCTAGGCTGCAATGGTATCTTCCAGCCCTTGTCCAGGCTGAGACATGTAACTGTCTCTAGGCTGCAATGGTATCTTCCAGCCTTTGTCCAGGCTGAGGATGTAACTGTCTCTAGGCTGCAATGGTATCTTCCAGCCTTTGCCCAGGCTGAGACATGTAACTGTCTCCAGGCTGCAATGGTATCTTCCAGCCTTTGTCCAGGCTGAGACATGTAAACTGTCTCTAGGCTGCAATGGTATCTTCCAGCCTTTGCCCAGGCTGAGACATGTAACTGTCTCTAGGCTGCAATGGTATCTTCCAGCCTTGCCAGGCTGAGACATGTAACTGTCTCTAGGCTGCAATGGTATCTTCCAGCCTTTGTCCAGGCTGAGAGATGTAACTGTCTCTAGGCTGCAATGGTATCTTCCAGCCTCTGCCCAGGCTGAGAGATGTAACTGCCTCTAGGCTGCAATGGTATCTTCCAGCCATTGCCCAGGCTGAGACATGTAACTGTCTCTAGGCTGCAATGGTATCTTCCAGCCATTGCCCAGGCTGAGACATGTAACTGTCTCTAGGCTGCAATGGTATCTTCCAGCCTTTGCCCAGGCTGAGACATGTAACTGTCTCTAGGCTGCAATGGTATCTTCCAGCCTTTGTCCAGGCTGAGACATGTAACTGTCTCTAGGCTGCAATGGTATCTTCCAGCTTTTGTCCAGGCTGAGACATGTAACTGTCTCTAGGCTGTAATGGTATCTTCCAGCCATTGCCCAGGCTGAGACATGTAACTGTCTCTAGGCTGCAATGGTATCTTCCAGCCTTTGCCCAGGCTGAGACATGTAACTGTCTCTAGGCTGCAATGGTATCTTCCAGCCTTTGTCCAGGCTGAGACATGTAACTGTCTCTAGGCTGCAATGGTATCTTCCAGCCTCTGCCCAGGCTGAGAGATGTAACTGTCTCTAGGCTGCAATGGTATCTTCCAGCCATTGTCCAGGCTGAGACATGTAACTGTCTCTAGGCTGCAATGGTATCTTCCAGCCTTTGCCCAGGCTGAGACATGTAACTGTCTCTAGGCTGCAATGGTATCTTCCAGCTTTTGTCCAGGCTGAGACTTGTAACTGTCTCTAGGCTGTAATGGTATCTTCCAGCCATTGCCCAGGCTGAGACAAGTAACTGTCTCTAGGCTGCAATGGTATCTTCCAGCCTTTGTCCAGGCTGAGACATGTAACTGTCTCAAGGTTGCAATGGTATCTTCCACCCTCTGCCCAGGCTGAGACATTTAACTGTCTCTAGGCTGCAATGGTATCTTCCAGCCTCTGCCCAGGTTGAGAGATGTAACTGCCTCTTAGGCTGCAATGGTATCTTCCAGCCTCTGCCCAGGCTGAGACATGTAACTGTCTCTAGGTTGCAAAGGTATCTTCCACCCTCTGCTCAGGCTGAGACATGTAACTGTCTCTAGGCTGCAATGGTACCTTCCAGCCTTTTCCAGCCTGAGACATGTAACTGTCTCTAGGCTGCAATGGTATCTTCCAGCCTCTGCCCAGGCTGAGAGATGTAACTGTCTCTAGGCTTCAATGGTATCTTCCAGCCTCTGCCCAGGTTGAGAGATGTAACTGCCTCTAGGTTGCAATGGTATCTTCCAGCCTCTGCCCAGGCTGAGACATGTAACTGTCTCTAGGCTGCAAATGTATCTTCCACCCTCTGCTCAGGCTGAGACATGTAACTCTCTCTAGGCTACAATGGTATCGTCCAGCCTCTGCCCAGGCTGAGACATGTAACTGTCTCCAGGCTGCAATGGTATCTTCCAGCCTTTGTCCAGGCTGAGGCATGTAACTGTCTCTAGGCCGCAATGGTATCTTCCAGCCTTTGCCCTGGTTGAGACATGTAACTTTCTCCAGGCTGAAATGGTATCTTCCAGCCTTTGTCCAGGCTGAGAGATGTAACTGTTTCTAGGCTGCAATGGTATCTTCCAGCCTTTGTCCAGGCTGAGACATGTAACTGTCTCTAGGCTACAATGGTATCTTCCAGCCATTGCCCAGCCTGAGAGATGTAACTGTCTCCAGTCTGAATGGTATCTTCCAGCCATTGCCCAGGCTGAGACATGTAACTTTCTCTAGGCTGCAATGGTATCTTCCAGCCATTGCCCAGGCTGAGACATGTAACTGTCTCTAGGCTGCAATGGTATCTTCCAGCCTTTGCCCAGGCTGAGAGATGTAACTGTCTCTAGGCTGCAATGGTATCTTCCAGCCTTTGTCCAGGCTGAGACACGTAACTGTCTCTAGGCTGCAATGGTATCTTCCAGCTTTTGTCCAGGCTGAGACATGTAACTGTCTCCAGTCTGCAATGGTGTCTTCCAGCCTTTGCCCAGGCTGAGAGATGTAACTGTCTCTAGGCTGCAATGGTATCTTCCAGCCTTTGTCCAGGCTGAGACACGTAACTGTCTCTAGGCTGCAATGGTATCTTCCAGCCTTTGCCCAGGCTGAGACATGTAACTGTCTCCAGTCTGCAATGGTGTCTTCCAGCCTTTGTCTAGGCTGAGAGATGTAACTGTCTCTAGACTTCAATGGTATCTTCCAGCCTCCGCTCAAGCTAAGACATGTAACTGTCTCTAGGCTGCAATGGTATCTTCCAGCCATTGCCCAGGCTTAGACATGTAACTGTCTCTAGGCTGCAATGGTATCTTCCAGCCATTGCCCAGGCTGAGACTTGTAACTGTCTCTAGGCTGCAATGGTATTTTCCAGCCATTGCCCAGGCTGAGACATGTAACTGTCTCCAGGCTGCAATGGTATCTTCCAGCTTTTGTCCAGGCTGAGACTTGTAACTGTCTCTAGGCTGTAATGGTATCTTCCAGCCATTGCCCAGGCTGAGACATGTAACTGTCTCTAGGCTGCAATGGTATCTTCCAGCCATTGCCCAGGCTGAGACTTGTAACTGTCTCTAGGCTGCAATCGTATCTTCCAGCCATTGCCCATGCTGAGACATGTAACTGTCTCTTGGCTGCAATGGTATCTTCCAGCCTTTTTCCAGGCTGAGACATGTAACTGTCTCTAGGCTGCAATGGTATCTTCCAGCCTTTGTCCAGGCTGAGACATGTAACTGTCTCCAGGTTGCAATGGTATCTTCCACCCTCTGCCCAGGCTGAGACATGTAACTGTCTCTAGGCTGCAATGGTATCTTCCAGCCAATGGTATCTTCCAGCCTCTGCCCAGGCTGAGACATGTAACTGTCTCTAGGCTGCAAAGGTATCTTCCACCCTCTGCCCAGGCTGAGACATGTAACTGTCTCTAGGCTGCAATGGTATCTTCCAGCCTCTGCCCAGGCTGAGACATGTAACTGTCTCCAGGCTGCAATGGTATCTTCCAGCCTTTGTCCAGGCTGAGAGATATAACTGTCTCTAGGTTGCAATGGTATCTTCCAGCCTCTACTCAGGCTGAGACATGTAACTGTCTCTAAGCTGCAATGGTATCTTCCAGCCTCTGCCCAGGCTTAGACATGTAACAGTCTCTAGGCTGCAATGGTATCTTCCAGCCTTTGTCCAGGCTGAGACATGTAACTGTCTCCATGCTGCAATAGTATCTTCCAGCATTCGTCCAGACTGAGACATGTAACTGTCTCTAGGCTGCAATGGTATCTTCCAGCCTTTGTCCAGGCTGAGACATGTAACTGTCTCTAGGCTGCAATGGTTTCTTCCAGCCTTTGTCCAGGCTTAGAGATATAACTGTCTCCAGGCTGCAATGGTATCTTCCAGCCTTTGTCCAGGCTGAGACATGTAACTGTCTCTAGGCTGCAATGGTTTCTTCCAGCCTTTGTCCAGGCTTTGAGATATAACTGTCTCCAGGCTGCAATGGTATCTTCCAGCCTCTGCCCAGGCTGAGACATGTAACTGTCTCTAGGCTGCAATGGTATCTTCTAGCCTCTTCCCAGGCTGAGACATATAACTGACTCTAGGCTGCAATGGTATCTTCCAGCCATTGCCCAGGCTGAGACATGTAACTGTCTCTAGGCTGCAATGGTATCTTCCTGCCATTGCCAAGGCTGAGACATGTAACTGTCTCTAGGCTGCAATGGTATCTTCCAGCCTTTTTCCAGGCGGAGACATGTAACTGTCTTTAGGCTGCAATGGTATCTTCCAGCCTTTGTCCAGGCTGAGACATGTAACTGTCTCCAGGTTGCAATGGTATCTTCCACCCTCTGCCCAGGCTGAGACATGTAACTGTCTCTAGGCTGCAATGGTATCTTCCAGCCTCTGCCCAGGTTGAGAGATGTAACTGCCTCTAGGCTGCAATGGTATCTTCCAGCCTCTGCCCAGGCTGAGACATGTAACTGTCTCTAGGTTGCAAAGGTATCTTCCACCCTCTGCTCAGGCTGAGACATGTAACTGTCTCTAGGCTGCAATGGTATCTTACAGCCTCTGCCCAGGCTTAGACATGTAACTGTCTCCAGGCTGCAATGGTATCTTCCAGCCTTTGTCCAGTCTGAGAGATGTAACTGTCTCTAGGTAGCAATGGTATCTTCCAGCCTCTACTCAGGCTGAGACATGTAACTGTCTCTAGGCAGCAATGGTATCTTCCAGCCTCTGCCCAGGCTGAGACATGTAACTGTCTCTAGGTTGTAATGGTATCTCCCAGCCTCTGCTCAGGCTGAGACATGTAACAGTCTCTAGGCTGCAATGGTTTCTTCCAGCCTTTGTCCAGGCTTAGAGATATAACTGTCTCCAGGCTGCAATGGTATCTTCCAGCCTCTGCCCAGGCTGAGACATGGAACTGTCTCTAGGCTGCAATGGTATCTTCCAGCCATTGCCCAGGCTGAGACATGTAACTGTCTCTAGGCAGCAATGGTATCTTCCAGCCTCTGCCCAGGCTGAGACATGTAACTGTCTCTAGGTTGTAATGGTATCTCCCAGCCTCTGCTCAGGCTGAGACATGTAACAGTCTCTAGGCTGCAATGGTTTCTTCCAGCCTTTGTCCAGGCTTAGAGATATAACTGTCTCCAGGCTGCAATGGTATCTTCCAGCCTCTGCCCAGGCTGAGACATATAACTGACTCTAGGCTGCAATGGTATCTTCCAGCCATTGCCCAGGCTGAGACATGTAACTGTCTCTAGGCTGCAATGGTATCTTCCAGCCATTGCTAAGGCTGAGACATGTAACTGTCTCTAGGCTGCAATGGTATCTTCCAGCCTTTGTCCAGGCTGAGACATGTAACTGTCTCCAGGTTGCAATGGTATCGTCCACCCTCTGCCCAGGCTGAGACATGTAACTGTCTCTAGGCTGCAATGGTATCTTCCAGCCTCTGCCCAGGTTGAGAGATGTAACTGCCTCTAGGCTTCAATGGTATCTTCCAGCCTCTGCCCAGGCTGAGACATGTAACTGTCTCTAGGTTGCAAAGGTATCTTCCACCCTCTGCTCAGGCTGAGACATGTAACTGTCTCTAGGCTGCAATGGTATCTTCCAGCCTTTGTCCAGGCTGAGACATGTAACTGTCTCCAGGTTGCAATGGTATCTTCCACCCTCTGCCCAGGCTGAGACATGTAACTGTCTCTAGGCTGCAATGGTATCTTCCAGCCTCTACCCAGGTTGAGAGATGTAACTGCCTCTAGGCTGCAATGGTATCTTCCAGCCTCTGCCCAGGCTGAGACATGTAACTGTCTCTAGGTTGCAAAGGTATCTTCCACCCTCTGCTCAGGCTGAGACATGTAACTGTCTCTAGGCTGCAATGGTATCTTCCAGCCTCTGCCCAGGCTTAGACATGTAACTGTCTCCAGGCTGCAATGGTATCTTCCAGCCTTTGTCCAGTCTGAGAGATGTAACTGTCTCTAGGTTGCAATGGTATCTTCCAGCCTCTACTCAGGCTGAGACATGTAACTGTCTCTAGGCAGCAATGGTATCTTCCAGCCTCTGCCCAGGCTGAGACATGTAACTGTCTCTAGGTTGTAATGGTATCTCCCAGCCTCTGCTCAGGCTGAGACATGTAACAGTCTCTAGGCTGCAATGGTTTCTTCCAGCCTTTGTCCAGGCTTAGAGATATAACTGTCTCCAGGCTGCAATGGTATCTTCCAGCCTCTGCCCAGGCTGAGACATGGAATTGTCTCTAGGCTGCAATGGTATCTTCTAGCCTCTGCCCAGGCTGAGACATATAACTGACTCTAGGCTGCAATGGTATCTTCCAGCCATTGCCCAGGCTGAGACATGTAACTGTCTCTAGGCTGCAATGGTATCTTCCAGCCATTGCTAAGGCTGAGACATGTAACTGTCTCTAGGCTGCAATGGTATCTTCCAGCCTTTGTCCAGGCTGAGACATGTAACTGTCTCCAGGTTGCAATGGTATCTTCCACCCTCTTCCCAGGCTGAGACATGTAACTGTCTCTAGGCTGCAATGGTATCTTCCAGCCTCTGCCCAGGTTGAGAGATGTAACTGCCTCTAGGCTGCAATGGTATCTTCCAGCCTCTGCCCAGGCTGAGACATGTAACTGTCTCTAGGTTGCAAAGGTATCTTCCACCCTCTGCTCAGGCTGAGACATGTAACTGTCTCTAGGCTGCAATGGTATCTTCCAGCCTCTGCCCAGGCTTAGACATGTAACTGTCTCCAGGCAATGGTATCTTCCAGCCTTTTTCCAGTCTGAGAGATGTAACTGTCTCTAGGTTGCAATGGTATCTTCCAGCCTCTACTCAGGCTGAGACATGTAACTGTCTCTAGGCAGCAATGATATCTTCCAGCCTCTGCCCAGGCTGAGACATGTAACTGTCTCTAGGTTGCAATGGTATCTCCCAGCCTCTGCTCAGGCTGAGACATGTAACAGTCTCTAGGCTGCAATGGTATCTTCCAGCCTTTGTCCAGGCTGAGACATGTAACTGTCTCCAGGCTGCAATGGTATCTTCCAGCCTTTGTCCAGGCTGAGACATGTAACTGTCTCTAGGCTGCAATGGTATCTTCCACCCATTGCCCAGGCTGAGACATGTAACTGTCTCTAGGCTGCAATGGTATCTTCCAGCCTCTGCCCAGGCTGAGACATGTAACAGTCTCTAGGCTGCAATGGTATCTTCCAGCCTTTGTCCAGGCTGAGACATTTAACTGTCTCTAGGCTGCAATGGTATCTTCCATCGTTTGTCCAGGCTGAGACATGTAACTGTCTCTAAGCTGCAATGGTATCTTCCAGCCTTTTTCCAGACTGAGACATTTAACTGTCTCTAGGCTGCAATGGTATCGTCTAGCCTTTGTCCAGGCTGAGACATGTAACTGTCTCTAGGTTGCAATGGTATCTTCCATCCTTTGCCCAGAATGAGACATGTAACTGTCTCTGGGCTGAAATGGTATCTTCCAGCCTTTGTTCAGGCTGAGACATGTAACTGTCTCTAGGCTGCAATGGTATCTTTCAGCCTTTGTCCAGGCTGAGACATGTAACTGTCTCTAGGCTGCAATGGTATCTTCCAGCCTTTGCCCAGGCTGAGACATGTAACTGTCTCCAGGCTGCAATGGTATTTTCCAGCCTTTGTCCAGGCTGAGACATGTAACTGTCTCCAGGCTGCAATGGTATCTTCCAGCCTTTGTCCAGGCTGAGACATGTAACTTTCTCCAGGCTGCAATGGTATCTTCCAGCCTTTGTCCAGACTGAGACATGTAACTGTCTCTAGGCTGCAATGGTATCTTCCAGCCTTTGTCCAGGCTGAGACATGTAACTGTCTCCAGGCTGCAATGGTATCTTCCAGCCTTTGTCCAGGCTGAGAGATCTAAATGTCTCCAGGCTGCAATGGTATCTTCCAGCCTTTGTCCAGGCTGAGAGATGTAACTGTCTCTAGGTTGAAATGGTATCTTCCAGCCTTTGTCCAGGCTGAGACATGTAACTGTCTCTAGGTTGCAATGGTATCTTCCAGCCTTTGTCCAGGGTAAGAGATGTAATTGTCGCCAGGATGCAATGGTATCTTCCAGCTTTTGTCCAGGCTGAGACATGTAAATGTCTCTAGGCTTCAATGGTATCTTCCAGCCTTTGTTCAGGCTGAGGCCTGTAACTGTCTCTAGGCTGCAATAGTATCTTCCAGCCTCTGCCCAGGCTGAGACATGTAACTGTCTCTAGGCTGCAATGATATGCTCTGAAGCTGCAGATAACACATACACATTCCACATCATGTTTTTTCTTATACTAATGGCATATTTAGTATAGTATGTTTTATTAATACTGTAGAGATCTTTAGGGTTAACATGCCCCTAAGGCTTAAAACCATAAAACCTCCTAGTCTATGCTGTTACTGGTAAAGACCCATGTATCAGTTTAAAGTTTTGCATATGTGTCTGATTGCTTAACAGGGAGACCACTCCCATGGCACTCTGATATAGTGCTTAGCAGGGGGGGGGTCTTCCTCTTTGGCTGCATCTGATGATCCAGTTGGAAGTTCCACTGAGCCTGGGATCAACAGGGCTCAGTGAGGAGTAGTATCAGGATAGTTTATAAGAGCACTTTCTAGGAAAGTGAGATAGTGAGATTAGCTAAAAAGAGCAGTTTCGGCCCCAACCAGGAGAGATTAGCTGGAAGTATTCTTCCCTACAGGCATTGTTGCTGTAGAGCAGAGCCACAGTTAAGACGCAGGTATCAGGTCAGTTCCTATCCCTGATCCATAGTCAGCTGTGAGGGATTCTTGGCTACTAAGGGACACCCTGAGCATACAGATACTTGGCCAGGCTACTCTCTGCAGGGATGCCATGCTGGTTGGTGGTCCTTACCTTTCCCACCTTCGGCTGAGGTGGGCTATATGGGTGGACACCACATTTTTCTACCTTCTGTGCAATTACCTGATATCTGCTCTGTGTGAGTATTGCTATAACCCTGCACATTAATTGTCTCTGACAATAAACCAATTCTATTGTTTAATTGCAAGAACCTTTTTGCGCCCAGTTTTTACTCTGCACTCCACACAGTTACAGTGAGTTGTAACACCATAGCTCCGTTTGGTCACTTCCATTTAGCAAAGGTCCATCCTGAAGGATTGAGTTGCATGTGTCCCATGCTCTAAACCTATACTAGCCGTGCTGTTGGCTTGGTTACAGCCAAGAAGGGGTTACAATACATTTTATTTTTACAAGGGCTGAGCTGGCTGTGACAGTGCTGCAAGTATGCCAGTGTGCAATATATGTGCCTTTGGACAGACCTTCCGCTTTTAATGTGAATGGGAAGTACAAGTTGCCATGTACAATAACACTAATAACATTAATGATCATTTCTAAACTTATTGTTCAGATACTGTACATCAGTCTCTGTGGTTTCTATTATATTTGCACAAGGCTCATTTTAAACAGAGGCCAATTTACCTATGTAAATGTTTTGGAGCATGGGAGAAACCAGAGTACCCAGAGGAAACCCACATGAACATAACATATACACTCCTTGCCCAGTCTGGAATCTCAGGACCCCAACACTGAAGGGCAGAAATGCACCCACTCAGCCACTGGGCTATGAGAAGAATGGTCCCTGCTATGCAGAATTCTATTTTGAGCCACATTCACCGTGTTGCAATACTTCAACCCCTGAAATTCTTGGAGCCAGGCACTTAGATACAATAGCAGCTTAGGGAAGGCTAAATACTGAATTTTGCAGAACTGTCCAATCACAAATGGAGCAAACAAACACTATGGCACTGTTCCGTGTCACGTTCTGCTTGTATCTACCAACTGTGTGGTGTGCCTATTGCATTGCACAGAATGTCAAGAATACTGTTTCCTGCAACAATGTTACTGCAGCCTTTAAGTTAATAGCATGAGGTATAGATCTATAAACTGTCATAAACAGTTCCAGTAGACCTCAATTTGGGTCTGTTTTTTTGTGGGCTTTTCCCATTATGTTATTATACAGAACTAAGGAATAAATAGGCTTTTTTCAACAATCTGTTTTGCACTTATAGTTATAGTTTCATTTGTGTTGCATGCTAAAATGAACCCAAATTTGTTTGCATACAGACTCCATTTATAAGAAGTACTTGTTTTCAAATATGCTTTTAGCAGTTCTGCCTATGTGAGCTCTGCGCCAATGCATTTACCAGCCTGATTTGATAGTGCACCAATGCACCCTATCAATAAGAGGAATCCTGGAATTGCCCCCAAGCAGTATGTGGTAGTAAATCCAGGGTTCCCACAGTGTATTACTTCAATAGCTACAATAAGCAAAATGCGCCAGGCAAATCATATTCTGAACACATTGGAATGCCAGAGTTGACACAATCCCACTCTGACAATGCAATATACTTGTGATTCACAAAAAAGTGCATGCATATTAACTTGCACTTTGGGGCATGGTGGCAGGTTCAGCTTTTTGTGTAGCTCCAACATTGCTGGAATTGTGAAAAAAAACACTGCAGTGTCGGGGAAAAAATTCTGGAGATTTGTGTCCAAAAAGTGCACCTTGCAGTTATAAATAAGGCTTATAACCTCTACAAGCCAGCAGGCCTATAAAGCAGTTTATATACTTTCCACGCCCTGGCATTAGTTAAGTGAGAACATATGCTTTCTTGCTATGTGTGTTGTTCTCCACCATTTCTGCAGAAACTGGATTATTCCCTTTATTGCCAAGTAAAGAAAAACCCCCGTTCCACTTTATCAGCTGTTTCCTCAGCTTGCTCATCGTCCTTGTGGCTTGATAAGTGCACAAAAAATATCCTCCTGATTCTTTCTCATAAACAAATGATTAGTGGGAGCTTTTCTTCCTCAGCCCACCCTGTTCGTCGCAGCAGTTCCAAAGGGGAAAGTTATTTGCTCCGTCCCATCACAGCATTTTTTTTTTGGCCTTTCCTCTTCAAAACAAACAGGTATTATATTTATCCCTCCCTCTTGGATTTATATAAGTACAGTAAAGAGGAGGAGAATGGAGAGTGTTCTGAAGCGATGACTTTATCATCATCAAGACAATATTTTGAATGAAAATAATGCAGTAGCCTGCTTAGAGCACTTGGCATCAAGGGGTTTGAGAGCAAGATAGAAAACCTGCTAATGCAACAGTTTAAAGGTCTATTCTTGGCAAGAGTCTGGTAGCTGTACAGCTGTCCAAACATGACTGCTATAAAATGTAGCTCAGAAGTACAAACACTTTTGCACAAAGCTGAAGAAGGGAACAATTTTACAAGAGCTTTGTTATTTTTACTTTAGGCAATATATTATGTTCCTTAAATGTTTCCAAGGGTCATGAACAAATTTAAATTGGGAAAAATAAATCTGTTTGTTTCTTACTATGTTATAAAGGACTATATCAAATCTGTTATGAGCATGCCTGCTACTGCCTCAATCTGCATTCTTGTTTTCTTGTTGATGGAGCATTGCCGTATGTGCTGTATATTTGTATAAACCATGCAGTGATCCCCTGTTATTTCTTTAAAGTCAGCATAATTAAAAGCAAATTCTTAGCATGGCAATTTGAGTTTACGTGATCACATGCAATAGTTAGAGGAATGGGCATGCCCTAAAAGGGTGGGGCACAAAGTTAGTGCCCATCTAAGGAGCACTTGCACCTGTAGCAGTGGGAGTGTGCCTCTTACACTGTTAGGGGCAAGGTGCCCAGAAATGAATGTAAATGTGCACCTTGATTCCCTTGGTGCTTAATGGGATGCCCTTGTGTTGCTTACCCTACATGTGTATGTAGCTCTTCGAAACACAGAAAGCACTGCACAAAGTATTTCACATTTGGAAAATCTGCAGACCCACCTGAAAATGCATTTTTGTGAATTGCACCGGTTCACCACATAAGTTTTTTACATGTGGCAAATTAAATTCATACAGAGGAAACCCCCCCTACTTGTCCCATAACTTGTGTGTCATTCACGTAGGGCAGAGATCGTCTGTGCCTTAATGATGTGTGGGTCAAGAGAAACCCGACCCACACCCGACCCTAACCCGCCCGCTCTCAACCCGGCTTCTCCCCTCTATTTATAGACCCGTGCCCGACCTGCCCTGCTGATGACATCATGAAAGGAACGGGGCATGTGCACCTAGAAATCCAGAAGCCATAAGCCAGCAGTGGAAGGATACGGGCGGGGAGAGCAGGAGAAAGAGCTCAACCCACGACCTGCAAATGGTGTGCTGGGGTCGAACATGCCCTGCATATTTGGCCAGTCCGCACATCA
Source organism: Xenopus tropicalis (assembly GCF_000004195.4). Lineage (NCBI taxonomy): Eukaryota > Metazoa > Chordata > Amphibia > Anura > Pipidae > Xenopus > Xenopus tropicalis. The sequence continues at coordinate 133,518,750 of NC_030678.2, read as the reverse complement.
CTACTGTGCCTCATTACATAGCACAGAGCAGAGCTTATCCCAGGGCACAAGTGCTTACTAAGTACAAAGGGGCATGATCTTCTGCCCCTTAACACACTAGCTTTTGCACTCCAGGAGTTAAGTAGATGAACCATACACCTACTTTGAAAATATTCTGTACAATCGTGCCTGATTGGCAACGAAGCACACATGCAGTTGCATCCCTTTGCTGGAGAAAACTGCGGTAGGCACAGCGCAATTGTGCCAAGAGAGTTGCCTGTTTGCTGCTTTGGACGAACAAAATGGTGATTGCAAATGCACTTTGTTCGCTGCATCTCAGTAAGTGAAGGCACCCTAATGTCATCTGTTACAATGCATGGTACAGCTTCCAAAATATTGTTACATAGACAATTGTATTAAACTGAGTCTTTCCTATTTCCGCTATGGTGTCATTTATTATAAGAGAAATAAATATTGAATCAATTGAAGCAACTTCCTTTCCAATCAAAGATCCTTGAAAATAGACCAATGAAAGACTCAGTTTAATACAATTGTCTATGTAACAATATTTTGGAAGCTGTACCACGCATTGTCCAAGATGACATTAGGGTGCATTCACTTACTGAGATGCAGTGAGCAAAGTGCAATTGCAATCACCAATCCCTTTGTTGCTTTACATTACATATGTCCCAGCAGTATTTGCTTTATATGAAGGTTAGAATTTAATAATAGATAAAATGAACTATACCAAATAGTTACAAGATGTATCACTTTATTCAGCACCAGGGTCTCTGCATTCATGCCATGATAATCTTGCTTGTGGATGGTGACCTACTTATTAATTGCTTGCTTGGCATCATTATCCTGGAGACTGGCAGCACATACACACTGTACAAGGGAAACGAAAATCCTTAATTCTGGGATTCCACTGAATGATTCACACCAATTTCCTGCTCTACAGGCAAGGCAAGTATGACAACATAACCACAGTCTCAGCACAGTAAATGTTCCCTACACTGGAAGAGGAAAAAAATTCTGTGTGAATTTTAAAAAGGAAAAATGATCTTTATACTTGTAAATACTTGTAGATGAAAATAATCAATAGCATTACTATCCCAGTCTTTCTGGCAGCAGTATGCATGGACTTTTCAAAGTACCATTAATGAGTGGCACCAATTTGCACAACAATTGTGTAAATTTTTGTGCAACTAAAGATGTCGCTGTTAAATCAGCCCTATAGTGTTTCATATTTCCACATTAGAATTCTAGATGTACTGATGCTGGGGAACCTTGGAACTTCTGGTAATTACAGGGTTCCCTCAGTGTGCTTTATCAATAGAAGCCCAAAGAATTACACTGAATGCTGCTTAAATGCACACAGGTTAGACTAACGTCACGGCATCCCGAAGACATACCAACACCTACAAAACTCATGCAAAATTTGCTGCCACCACTCTCATACTTCTTGCACTGGTGATGAGAGATGCCAAGCATGCTATTATTTAAAGGGTTAATGTAACTGACACACACACTCTTCCTACAAGCAGCCAAGTGCTCAATCAGAATACAGCATGCAGAGAAAATTTTGCGATTTTTTTCGTCGCTGTCGCGATTGTTTCGTATTTGTCGCGACTTTTCCGGCACCGTTGCGACTTTTTCTTATTTTGTGCGATTATTTTTGCCGCTGTCGCAATTTTTTCGTATTGCGCTATAGTAAACGAGGGAAAAACCAATCCGAATTTTTCACGTCGGCGACAAAAAAGTCGCAGAAAATATACGATAAAGTCGTAACGGCGACGAAAAAGTCGCACAAAATATGAAACAATCGCAGCAGCGATGAAAAAATCGCGAAAATACCGATCATTACGAAAAAAACACATTCGGACGCTTTCGGACGTTCGTGGATTAGTAAATGTGCCCCTTAGAGTATCAAGGGCAAAACTTATTACATTTTGTATTTAATATTATAAAAGGTGTAACAGTGCACATACAAAAAATTGTTAGAAAAATGACAGCCAGTCAGACAATTACAAACAGCTTTAAAATAAAAGGGAAAAAACTTAGAAGTCCTATACTGTACCAATAGTGCACCAAGTCCTTCTGTTCCCGGAGGCAAAGGGAAATAAACAGGATGAACTCCCAATCAAAATTGGTCCTCCAAAGTAAATCCAATTTTTAGTCAGAAAAGCTGACTATTTATCAAACTAACTATTTATTTGCAGGGGCATCAGGTAACTTGACACTTTCCCAAAAGTCGACTTTTCCAAAGTTGCGCAAAATTTCCGTTTGCAGGAAAATTCATGCGAGTTCGCAAAACAAAACAATGCAAATGCCTACCCACTGACGAATCATTTTATTTCTGGTGGGAAGGCATTTCAAGGAGGTAAATTGCCCATGGTTTAACTGCTGGCAAATAATCTCCTTGCCCTTATGGTATGGAGATCCAATTAAGAAAAGAAAACCCTTATCCGGAAAGCCCCAGGTCCCAATCATTCTGGATAACAGGTCCTATACCTGTATCAGAAAAAATGTCATGAGAACTAAAAGCACAAGATAACCCCTTGTCTGACTTCAGGCTAAATTGACTATAATAAATGGATGCATAAATCAAAAACAAATCTAGAAGTAAAGCCTCCATAACATGTCACTAGCAGCCATTAACCCAGCAGTTACACTTTATTATTTTAACAATATATACAATATATTTATATAGAGAGAGAGAGAATAACTGAAAATGGCTGCGCTTGAAGTTGAATAAAATGAATAACAGCAGATCTCATGGCAGCAGATCAAGTAAAAAGACTTGAAAAGAGAGGAAGAGATGCTAGTGAACATTTGCCTAACATAAAGCAAGCAGCAATCCTTTGTGAACTAACTATTTAAGGTTTTAGGCCTTAAAGGGCACCTTTTTTGTATTTTGAATATAATTTTGATCAAATCAAATGATCAAATCAACATTGCGAGTGGAATGTAGGGAAATGTTGGCACTATCAGTCATAGCAATGTGTAATACTCATTATCTTCATTCATTTTTGTACAGATATGGGATCCATTATTCAGAAATCTGTTATCCAGAAAGTTTCTAATCACAGGGAGGCCATCTCACATAGTCTCCATTATAATCAAATAATTTACATTTTTAAAATGTATTTACTTTTTCTCTTCCTTAATGAAATCAAGATTACAATCCTATTGGGATTAATGAATGTTTATATGGTTTATCCAGAAAACCCCACGTCCCGAAGATTCTGGATAACAGTTCCTATTCCTGCAGTTAATTGCACCCTATAAGTATGGGTCCCAGAATGCCAAGGAACAATCATTTCTGTGAATAGGGATTCAGAAGTGTCTGTGCCTAGGCACCCCAAAGGGCCTTAATACAATAGTTTATACATCATTGATATATGTGGCTGCTGATAAGGCCACTATAATCTCCAAAAATGCAAGGCTTAATATACATACTCTGTTTGAAGTCTTGAAGCCTTCCCCCTCCCCCTTTAATCAATGACAAATAGAAAAGAGCAATATGTAAGAAGAGGCACAAAGAAAAACTGTGAATCCGTATATCAATAGCAGGGAAGCAGAGTCCCTGCGGGTCACAAAAGTTGGCACCCATTTTGAGTGACTGGGGGATTGCAAAATATGGTGTTGCCCAAGATACAGCCCTTTAGCTGTTATTGAAGTGCAGCTTCCAGTCAGCTCCAGCCAGCAGCAGTTCCTTAAGTACTGTGTAGTCATAAATCATTTGTCTTAATTTGCTTCTACATGATTGGTAGACCTTTTGCTGCACATGGAACACACAGCGCTATCTCATATATTTCCATTCTGCACTTCTTCTGTTGCCACAGAAACAGGAAATGGGTTACACAAAGTCAGTAAGGACAGGGCAGGTTGTTACAGACGAGACTTAATTAAATCCATTGTGGTCCTCGGTCAACATGCTGGTCGTGCATTTTATTGTTGATTCCTGTGTGCTTGAGTACAGGGGCACAACATTTACATTCACGCTAGAATAAGAAGTCATTTCCATAGGAGATACACCACTGGCTGAATGCAGTTCTTATTGCACAAGCACAGGCGTAGTCTTGGTGATTGCTAAAAGGCCTTTTATGTCAAACCCTTAATGTTTGTAACTAATAATTCTAATACGTACAAAAAGTTATCCTCTACTGATATTTTTATGTAGCAGTGCTCCTTTATAAGTCACTAGTGCCCCCTAGGTGCATTATTGACTTTTCGATCAGTCCAGGCCAGTGCTGTCCAACTGCTATGGTACCTAGGGCCGGCATTTTTCTGGCTTACGTGGTTGAGCGTCAGTAATGGTAGTCAGTTTTGACTTTTTCTGCCAGTTTTTAAAGGTGCAAGGGGTCAAAATGAAGTCACAAGTAATGCAGCATAAATAAAGTAATGCTTTGCAAAAATAACGTATTAAAGAGAGTGTCAGAGTGTGCACACCCTGGGTCATTACAACTTTCTCCACAGGTAGCACTAGTGTACAGAAGATAGTCCGTAGACCCTATTCTAAAGTCATGTTTTTTCTTCACCACTGAACTTCGCCTTTAGAGGTGTGGGAACACAGAACATGGTATTACAAGGCCCACACATTGGTTACAATGTGTGGGGGTCACATAGTCATGCATGTAACTTTATGGATCCCTTTAAAGAGTTTATGGGGAATTAAAACTCTAAAAAATATAAGATTCCTTTTTATGCCAACTTTTTCTAATTGGACCAGTGTGGTTAGTGGAGTACCGCAGGGGTCAGTCCTTGGTCTTTTGCTTTTGAACTTGTTTATTAATGACCTGGAGGAGGGCATAGAGAATACTGTTACTATTGTAACCCTATTTTGGCTACGGTTGTACTTTTAACACGCAATCACCTGCGTGTGGCGCTACAGAAGCCCTGAGCCCCCGCTTATTATGGGGGACAGGTGTAATATAAATGAATGGCGTGCCTCCACCCAGGGTAGGTATAGGTAGAACTATATGTCTCCTCCCAGGGAAAACTCTATGAGGTCCTCCTTGGACCCGGATTCCCAGCAACTCCCGGTACCTTGCCCCTCCCTTGGGGTAGCTGCTTACCAGGCAGTTGAGGATCCTCAGTATATGAACCACCAAGACACTGGTTAAAATGGTGAACCAGATGAACTTGTTTATTGATGCAGGCAGAACACTTCAGAGGATGTTACACAGACGGCTCAAGTCACACACTCTCTCTTTAGGCTACCCCCGGTACTCCCGCCGGATGCTTCCACCTAGGAACTCACCCCGGTCCACGCGTAGGGCCCCTTCACTGGGAACACTCCCAGGTGCTGACTTGGCTCCCCTTACTACACACTACAGGTCCTGAACTCCAGCCATGAATGCTGGGGGGTCTTAACCCCTCTCTCTCCTGTTGGGGCTATCACTGCCCGTTCTCTCTAGCCTGCCTGTCACTCCTAGAGTGACCTATTACAGTACCTCCTGTACTAGAACACAAGCCTGTTATACGCTTCTTTACAAGAAGCAGTCCCAGGACTAAGACCTGCACAAAATGGGTGTCAGCCCTTTTTATACTTTTAGCACAGCGACATCTAGTGGTTGCTGTTAACTTGCAGGGAAACTCCCTTTTCACACATAAACACCTAGGACCACCTTTAGGTGTCCAAATCTCATAAGGCCACCCTCATGGTGCCTGTCTAAAGGGGAACTAATCCTGGAGGGGCCCAATTCTTTGGGGTCCCTACACTATTTTTGCTGATGATACTAAATTGTGCAAAACCAAAAGTTCCATGCAGGATGCTGCCGCTTTGCAGAGCGATTTGACAAAATTGTTAAACTGGGCAGCTAAATGGAAATTGAGGTTCAGTGTTGGAAAGAGCAAAGTTATGTAGAAATAATATAAATGCAAGTTATACATTAAATGGGAAGGATCTGGGGGGTTTTGTAGATAACAAGTTGTCTAATTCCAGGCAGTGTCATTCTGTGGCTACTAAAGCAAATAAAGTGCTGTCTTGTATAAAAAAGGGCATTGACTCAAGGGATGAGAACATAATTTTGCCCCTTTATAGGTCCCTGGTAAGGCCTCACCTTGAGTATGCAGTGCAGTTTTGGGCTCCAGTCCTTAAGAAGGATATTAATGAGCTGGAGAGAGTGCAGAGACTGCAACTAAACTGGTAAAGGGGATGGAAGATTTAAGCTATGAGGTTAGACTGTCGAGGTTGGGGTTGTTTTCTCTGGAAAAAAGGCACTTGTGAGGGGCATAATTGGTTATTCGGCAGGCATGGATTCAGGGCGAATTTCTGCGTTTCGCCATTGGCGGATTGTTTTGTGAAATGGGCGACAAAATTTGGAGTGTAAAAATTCAGTGCGCACCAAAAAATCATTGCCTGGGTTAAAAATGTGTTGCGCGCGACACGGTTTTTTCATGTACAACATTTTCGCCATTAATCGATTTTTTCTTTTACAATGTTACAATTGTTTTGCAATATTACAATTTACAATATTAAATATGTTTGCCCGTTGTGATTCAATCGGGCTCATTTACAAATGCAAGTGCACTGTGTCTATACAGAGAGATTTAACAATAGGCAGAGAAATATTCTAAGGTCAAGTGTAGAAAAAGTTCAGTTTTGAATTTTTGTGATGCAAAGACAGTAATAAATGCTACAGGTGCCTGTCTTCTGCATTTTTTTCTTCTTATATATTTATTTCATTCCTGCAGTTGAAATGATCTTAGCTGTGTTTGTGCATTAAATAATAAGGAGTGGACCAAAGTTTTAAATAACTATGCTCCATTCAACTTTTAAACTTTTATTATGGCTATTGGCATTTAACCAAAATATATAATCTTTGGCTGTATCGCTGAGAGACAGCTGTATTTTCATGCTTCCTTCATAAACGGGAAAATATTTTTATTACTTTTTGGCAATGGATGTCAAGTGCTTTGAGTCCTCTAATCTTCGTGCTGTTGAGCTCTGGCTCTGGATCATGCTTTATAGCCCACATTGGCCCTGCCAAGGAGAGTATAGAAAGGGAAAAGTAGATTCTCTTTGCTAAGAAATCCTTCACTTTAGCTTTACTAAAGTCTACTTTATCTTTTAACATTCTAACCTTTATTGATAATGAAGGAAAGTTGCAAACAGGCATTGTAAGACAGGTTGTTGCATTACAGAGAATCGATCATACAATGAAGAACGCAGTAGATAGGGTACAGAATCAATAGAATCAACCATTGTAACCCTTCCTTTAAAAAGTATGATTTAATACCATTTTTATATGCTGAAATCCAGCTGCAAAGCAGTCCTTCATTTTCTGCATCATTTGAAATCCTGGTATGGGAGGAGGGACTAAAACATTGATGTTACAAATTGTTACAACTTCTCCACAGCTTACAGACAGCATGCAGGAACTACATAACCCACAATGCATTGTGCTGATTGTTAGAATGCATTGATGTTCATCAAGTGTGCAGGGAATTGTGGGATTTAGAGGATGCAGACTGAGGCTAATCTACTGTAACTTTTTTTTTTGAGTCCTAAAGTAGTCAATAAGATTAGCAGGAAAACAGGGGGGTCAGGCTGATGTAAATAATTCAAACCATATTAATATATTGCATATATAGACTGCATATTTTTTAATTGATGTAAATTGCAAAGCTACATGAAACTGAAAAAACATTTTTTTTGACTACAACAAAATATGAAAAGGCTTCATTTTTATTAAGTGACTGCAGTTGAAAGCTGCAAAATAATCCTGGCAAATGAAAGTGGCTGAAAGCAATGTAATGGCTTTTTGGTTTTGGACTTAAAAGAGCTTGACTGTACTGACTCCAATATCAGAGAATGAGGTCACAGATCTCCCCAGAATCTTTACAGCTCATTGACATACCTGGCTTATACTACTGGCACCAAGCAAGAAACTAAGTGGAAAAAGTGTGTTTATTGTGTTTCTATAGCAACATTATGGGATAAAACTCATTAGTCTATTCTGGCTTTTTTTTTATTTTAGAATTATTTTTTTCTCCTTCAGTACATAAAGTGACCAATAAGCAGTTGTATAGTATTGGCAGTGGATATTTGAAATTAGCCCCAGAACTGAAAACCGGTGACTAAAGCAGAGAAATATGCATGAAACTACTCTGTTAGTTCTATTAGTACTCTATGAGGTGGGATCATGAAGTAGCGGTGCTAGAGGTGCTCCAGCCTCAGCAGCCCATAGCATGCATATGTCCATAAATTTCACTTCTGTACAACCCTATGTTGATCTGTAGGATGGGAAATAGTTATTTTATTTCAAAACACCTTATTCCCCATCCTAAAATAATCATGAATAACTCACTTGGCAGAAAATACTTCTAACTGTCCATTCTCAACCTGTAGTCATAAAGAGGCAAGCAAATATTAGACACATCCTTGAAAATAATTGACAACATTGTCTACCCTTTTTTTGTAAGATAAACAAATGCAGACACACTCCATACTCAGGGTGTGGTTAAAGCAATGATAATGCAATAAAACAATAAATAACAAAAATGCATCAAGTTTTGCATAGGAAACAATGAACTTCTCTTGAGAATTTATCAATTTGTTATACAGATATTTGGATTCCAAAACAATAAAGGTGAATGCAAGGGTTCAGGGTTAATGACATGTATTCCTTACTAATCCACTCAGCATTATAGGTGCAACAGAAACTAAAAAAGAGTAGGAAATACTCTGAGTGAAAACAGGAGTGAGACAGCCAAGAAAAGGCTGAGCAAGTTGAATAAAGCCTTACTTTAATGGGGTATATTGATAAGACCTATAAGCACAATTTTGGTCAAATTATAAAATAAATACTCAGTGGTCATTTAATATCCAGCGCACGTACACTAATTTTATTTAATAGCAACTAATTTAAAACCAAAATGTCACAGGAGCTTCATCTAATGAAAATAGGAAACTTTTAATCTATCTTTTAATAAAAGGTGCCAAGTTTTAATTAAACAATTGCACTATCTGAATATTAAATGATACCTGATGATTGGTTGCTATGAGTAATTTGACTAGTACAAGTATGGGATCCCTTATCCGGAAACCCATTATCCAGAACGTTCCAAATTACGGAAAGACCCTCTCCCATAGACTCCATTATAAGCAAATAATTCTAATTTTTAAAAATGATTTAACGCAAAACAACCCTATTGGGTTTATGCAATATTTAAATGATTTTTAGCAGACGTAAGTTATAGAGATCCAAATTATAGAAAGACCCCTTATCCAGAAAACTCCAGGTCCCAAGCATTCTGGATAACAGGTCCCATACCTGTAGCAAACTTTGCACTTTTTTTTACATTAACCCATTGCTGTTTCAGTTTTATTTTTATGGACAGTTAGGGGCTGATTCACTAAAGGCCGAAAAAACAAGTGTTATTTTTATCACTTCTTATATTTGTAGAAATAACGATCGATTCACAAAAAAGACACTTGTCTGAATTAAGAAACAATTTTATTGTCATTTATGTTGCGATGACATATTTTTAAGCAATATTTTAAAGCATACAATCTATTTATGTGTTATTTCGTAGCACTCAATATTAGCGCACACTATTACGCACGTAACTGTTACTTTCTGAAAACTACCATTCTGAAAATGACAGGTTCCCTGAAAACTCGAGGATGCATCACTCTAGGACGATCACATACTTGATCCTCTTCTTCCCAATCCAACAAAAATCTGACTGCAAACTCCATGTTGTCTTCACAAACGCTCACAAACCGCAATGTTTTTTGAGTAGGTGTTAATATTAGCAAAAATGATCATGATATTTCATGCGTTTAATGCTTTAAATATGTTTGTGAATTATGCGTTAGTATTATTTCTATTAGATAATTACGCAATGGAAATAATGATTTGCGATAATTGGGATTATTGCACATGCGATATGAGTAGTAACACATGCGAAATGACTTTGATGAATCGGTACTTAATTAACAAACACTATTTAACGCATTAAACTATTCGTTAATTGTTAACGCCCTTTAGTCAATCGACCCTTTAGTCTGAATACATCATGGGTCTGTGCTCTCTTTGCCTAGATGATATATTCGATTTGGCCGTACTTAGCTCTAAAAAGTACTTGTCCTAACAGTGTTGTATGTGTTGGTAATTTGGGTCTTTAGTAATTCTTTAGGAAAGTTATATGGCATCCGTTTAATTAACATCTTGACCTAGTTTGTCTTTGCAACATTCTCTTCCACATTCACATTCAATGTGCGTGATCATTTTCCTACATATGCTGATTTATATTTATTCTCCTCAACTCCATTAACAATATTGACATTGTTTCAGAAATTATTATTTTGCCAAAAAGGAAAGCTGTAGGGAGAGAAAACTGTTTCCAGAATAATAGGCCAATTCTCCAGTTAAATGGACTGTGGTGCGGTTGCAGTGGGAGAAAACAATATATTTCACATCTAATTAGATATGTTCCAAGAAATAACCTGTTAAATTTTACAATAGCAGTATTCCATTAATAAGCATATAACCCTTGTTATCATTGGCAGAATAGGGGGCACTTATCTACACATGGAAAGTCTATTGCTAACCAACTCCAGCTGCACCACTGAAGTGTTAACACATTTCAACAGATTAAAATAACAGGATACAACTATAGTTAAATGGACATAAATCAAATCTGCTTTTAAAGTGTAAGTAATCATACAATTTGTCTTTAGATTTGTTGTTATATTTATGGGGAAATGTTCAGTTTCTCATAGAGAAGACCTGTACATAACGATTAAGGAGCCACTTTATGGAGATCAAACAGAAGGATTTCCAGAAGCTTGATCTTTTTTAGGATTTGTTAAAACTTTCATGACAGTTTTCAGGGAAAGTTTTTAAGAACTGACACAATAAGCACATCTAATACCTGTGTGAATTTGGTGTATAATTATGAAAAGTCCAACACATTTATTTTCTATCAATTCATTCAATTCGGCAGATTGTCTGAACACTAAAACCAATCCAAATTTTTGACTGACAGTGCCAATTTATTTATTTAATGATCTGGGGAGGTTGTTTTTTGCTCTGGTTTTTTGCTCTGGAACAAGTAATTCCGGCCTAGCAAAAAATTTTAATTGAAATGATTGGTAATTTTACCACTCTGTAAAAATTGCTGACGTGATGAATTGATCTCCATAAGATAAAATACAAGTAATTACTTTATCAATATTTGACTATTGAGTCTTTCTCTAGAGAAGGTTTACAACTCAGCTCTATGCAGAAAAGGGTAAGCCTTTGCCACCGTCAAAATTATTACCTCCCAAATGTACTTAACTTAGTGATATAGTCCCAACTGGTTAAGGAGTCCCATGTATATAAACAGGTTGTGATAAATACATTTGGGGGATGCCTGCCAGCATTTGCTGGAGGTGAACAGGACCTACAAGATTATATAGTTTTGTTTTCCTATTATGAGGGAATACTTTGTCAGTAAATTCCACATTTACAGGATTACTTTTCCTGGCTAGAAAAAAAACACAAAAAACTGTGCCTTACTCTGAATAGAATGTAGAACTAATTCTCTTACCACAGCCTATGTTACCCCAACAAAGCCACCAAAGCAGCTTCCTTATGGGAATACGAGACATTATGTATTTATAGTTTATGTATGTGAGTGTATAGATTGGTAGGTGTGGGTTAGGTGTGCTGGGTTTACTTGGATGGGTTGAACTTGATGGACACTGGTCTTTTTTCAACCCTATGTAACTATGGAACTATGTAACTATGTAACATGCCCAACTGTTGCACTGGCTTAGATGTGTTACCGAAAAACTGTAATCCAGTGTCATTGGAGATACTTTGCATAATTTTTGTCTTGATCTTGCCAACCAACAACACTTTCTGTGAGCAAAAGTGGAAGTTAATTTCTCAACAACCTAAGAGTGCGGCACCCAGTCCTACTACCATGGAAATACATCCTCCTGCAAAATATCTATGGTTGTTCTAAACTCTACTGCTAAATCAGGATAGTAGTAATACTTTGTCTAAATGCCTATACTTACTTGATTCAGCTACTGCAAACACACAGTTTGCCTTACTTTCACTTTTTTATACACCTATTATCTTCACCTCTATTCTGTCACCAAATACTTTGTTTTATTTTAAATTACTTTCAGTTAAGACGGATAAATTTAATTAAACACATGAAGAGAAACTGGCTGAGTGTAAAACCTTCATTTAGTCCTTCTATGCTTTTTTATTCAAAAAGTAAATTCATCTGACCTCTTTTTTGCAACAATGTAATATTCACTGGAAACTGCTTGACTTTTGTATGGTACATGAATGAACTGATAATAAAGTATTTGCAATGAAAGTATATTAATTGTAAAATATATTAAATGTAAAACACCAGGAGATGTATAAATTATGGTGTATGGAAAGATATTTGTGGGGAAGACTATCCAATATCCAGCAGAAGAGGGACACGAGTTGAATTTCTGAAAAATCAATTTTTTTTATACTTTTTACTCCAAGGTGTTCAAAATATATTTTTCGGCTTCCCCTCCCACTACAGTATTGTATATCTCCGAAGAACTAGAAAAACCTTGGACCCAGCTAAAAGTCTAGGCAAACTATGTCCTCTTAAAACTGACAGTGCTAAACAGATATATGGCTGCTTTTTTGAATGACATAAATATAACTAAGAGTAACAATGCTATTTACATATATAAAAATGTATACTCATTAACAACATATTATGCTCTAGAAAAAAATTCTGCTTAAAGGTTTAATAAGGTTATGGTAGCTACTGGTCTCTGTGAATCTTGCTAGTCCTGCTGGACCAGAAGCAGAATAAGGAAAATAAATGAGCAATTGAGGTTTGTAAAGGTAAAGGTTTCCTGTGCCAATGAGAGCTGGAAGCCAACGCCAGACAGGCTGCCCTCTGTAAAGTTCTGTGTGAGTAAAAGGGGCACTTTAGGTAAATGAGGAGAACACACTGTTCTCTCTCAGTGTATATCCTACAGCACTTCACCTAAATAATTTAAATATGTAAACATGTTTTATCAATGGGAACACTTGTAAAGAGACAACATGACACAAGAATTGAAATATCAGAGTAGACTTGAAGTTGTAGAAGTAGTATAGTTGCATATTTGCTAGCTTTGCGGATTAAGGCCATCTAAATGGCTGCATTGATATACTCATTATAGTAGTATGATACCAATTTGACAGGTTACCTTAGAAAATTGACATGAAGGCAATAATCACTGCTGGCTGTATGGCAGCCCACTGTCATGTTAGCTGTTAATATATTATAGCTCTCCAAATGAAACTTTTACCTTTACCTTTTTCCAGACAGATGCTTCAAACAGTTAAATATCAGACATATCACCCAGACGTCTTATGCAAATGTGTTTGGTAATGTTTTATGCGGATGTAAGTACACTGGGCTTGTAGCAATGTTTTCCAAGATACACATTCATGTAAGAAAGAACCTCAAGCAGACAAACATGAATATATTTTCCTTTACTCACTGTGTCATTTGGGGTTGATACACTTTCTTTCCACATCCTTATTTACTTCACTCAAAAATATTTCTGTTTTTTAGAAGTGAATGTTAACTATCAAAGGTGGCTTCATCCGTCTGCTGTTAAAGAAAGCTGCTGAAAACAAGGACAGTAGTTCTCTACTGTACAAGTCACATGGAAGATTGCCACTGTGACACTCACATCCAGCTGGACAGGAGAGTTACTCCATAGCCCATTGTTTAGGAGACACTAATCTGCACTCTACTATAGGCCAGCATATTGACTGCATTAATGCTAGTTTGTATGCAGCCTATCAAGGCTTGCTGGGACTTGAAAGGAAATGTTTAATCACTGGTGCGTGCTAAAATGTCAGACACCCCACCAGTAATTATAATCACTTACCTGAAACTACAGATTATTCTGTTTTCAAAAAACAGGAACACCATCCAGTTATTACTATAGAAGCACCATGTTGTCATTTGCTTCATCTTCCTGGGTCCTCTCTGTGGTCCGGAGCCAGGCTCACATGCACAGCAGAGTGAAAAGCTGGCTAATTTCTGCTTCTCAGTCTACTGTGCATACACAGTCAAACCTGGCCATATAGAGGGTCCAGGAAGAAGAAGATGGCAACATGGTTCTCCTACAGATTTATTATGAGTAGGTACTGTACCTAGTCTTAATTAGTATTTGCAGTTCTCTTTTTCTTGCTTTTGCCAACAAGCTTTTCCCTTTTTACTTGCCAAGTTCTATATGAAGCAGCAATAAGTCTATTTTTGTACATTTTCCAAAGTATCAGATCCAGAAATGTTTGTATGACGCTTCCTCTTAGCTAATCCCAAAATATGAAAGCCTTTGCTTTCAGGTCCTGAACTCCTCTTTTATCCCCTTTTCAGTCATTTTTGGCAGGAGCTGCTTAATGGTATGAATATGATGTAAATAAAAAATGAATTTATGATACAGATGTTACATGCCCAGTAAGCATCTGCCTAAGCCTTGTTTTTAAAATGCCAAACTGAAAAAGCTATATTTTTTTGTTAGTAGCAGAATATTGTAAAACTCCCTCTACCAATAGACTTTACACCACTTGATTTAAAAAAATGCAAATGTAAATGGGTTCCTGTACAATGTAGCTCTGGCATCACATGGTCACTGTATACTTTTTGGGCAGAAAAGAGCATTTAGTGTAAATATATGTCAAAACAACAGACAGGTGCATCTTAAACCACAATTCCTGTACACTTGATAAACTTGAAATTCAGGGTGAAAAGCTGGAGTGAAAGCTGCCCATTGTACACAAACTCATCATAGATTTATTCATTTTATAAAACAACCTGCCCCACATTGCATAAGTAATAGGGACATGAACAGAGACAGGGTCAGTCTGTTACTGCACAACATTCCACTTCATAATAGCAAAAGACTAAAACTGAGTTGCATTACTGGCTGCACAAGGCAGATAATTACCTGGTAGCTGATCTGATATTTGTATATATATATGTATGTGTTTCCACAAGACTATGTTTTTTTTTTGTTTTTTTTTTAAAAAAGGGGATGCCTGTGTAACTACTGTGCTGTGAGTATTCTCAGTTCATCGTTCTACTACTCCACCCATCAACTAACAGTATTTTCACTGGTACCAACAAAGTCCAAAATACTCTCTAGAGTTGTGCATTGCTAACTTGTTAAGACTCAAATTGTTTTACCAAGAAAATCACTGACTCAGCTTGTTGTACTAGGAAAACAAGAGCCTAAAAACAAAGATGTTGACCCAAAAGACTTAAAACTAAAGCCAAAAATCTACAATTAGAAGTCTATGTGAACACTCAGCTTTAAAATATCTCACTATCCAGAGTATTTTTATAAATTGCAGAGATGCGCAAACTGTAATATTGTAATAAGCCAGTTTTAATGCTGTGTATGTGATATTATCCATGGAATTATTAGTAATAATTCCATTACGTTTGGAAGAAGAATAAAGACATACGGACACAGACTGTCACAGACAAACATGTGGTTGTCCTACAGAAGAACTCATGTTGTTGTTTCTAGAACACATGTAGAAAGTATCAATGTAGCAGTCACCAGTGTATCAGTCATTCAGTCATATGTTTATGAATATCTAGGACAGCAAATACCTATTTACCCCAAACCTCACTGTAACTGAACTTTAAGCTTAGCATTCTGTTGTATCTAGTACAGCAAATGACCATTGTCCCCTAATCGTGCCCTAAATGGCCTTCAAGTTAAGCTGCCCAGCGCCCAGTTTGAAACATCAGGGACATGTCTAGGAAATGCACCTAGAAACTGTTACTGACTGTATTTCATTCAAACAACATAAAACATATTTAATCTGTAATGCTGTCGGCAATTGCTACGATTCTCCCACTCTGCTACTTAAAGGGGAGCTGTCATCCTATAAAATAATTCCAAATTCTTTTCTATTGTGTTTGTCAAGCAAAATAAACTTTATTTATACAATATAAATTATTTAGTCTTGTCTCTTTCATTCTTTTGGAACACACAATTACAGCATACAGGCAGCCGCCATTTTATGAATACTGTTTTTGAGGCAAGCTTTGCATCATCCTAAAATCTTGTTTATGCAGCAGAATGGGGACCTGATGTCCATGTGCTGGCTACAAAAATGCCCCATGAGAAGGGAAAAAGTGTAAAAAGTGCCGTAACATGTTGGAAATGCTGAATAAAAAGTGAGGCACAGAGGCAGGCAGGCAATATATGATTGACAGCTATGATTTTTAAATACCATTATAATTTATTTAAAAAAATTGGGTTTAATGTTTAATTTGAAAATAACTTTTATTATACTACTTTTTAGGTTAAGGTGACAGGTCCCTTTTAATTCTATTAAAACCTGACAAATAAAATATAGTATTATACTGCCACTTAAAAGGAGAATCTCAACAAATGTAATGTGGTGCACATGGCTGAGACCTTCGGTGTGAGGTGGTGGCATAAAGGGTTAATTTGTGGCAGTTGGCTAATTTGTCACTATAGGGTTAACATTGCTTCAGTGTAGTTCAGGCTATTGTTTGGGTTAGGGGAAGATTTACAGAAAAATGAAAACTTATTAGGCCCTTTTTTCTTTGCCCCTTGTAAGCATGCATAATTGAAATGATATAATCTTACTGTTAAAGGAACAGTAACACCAAAAAATGAAAGAGCTTTAAAGTAATAAAAATATAATGCACTGTTGCCCTGCACTGGTAAAACTGGTGTGTTTGCTACAGTAACACTACTATAATTTATATAATAAGCTGCTGTGTAGCCACGGGGGCAGCCATTCAAGCTGGAAAAAAGGAGAAAAGGCACAGGTTACATAGCAGATAACAGATAAGTTCTGGAGAATACAATAGTGTTTTATCTGTTATCTGCTATGTGCCTGTGCCTTTTCTCCTTTGAATGGCTGCCCCCATGGCTACACAGCAGCTTATTTATATAAATTATAGTAGACTTTCTGAAGTAAACACACAACTTTTACCAGTGCAGAGCAGCAGCACATTATATTTTAGTTACTTTTATACACTTTCATTTTTTGGTGTTACTGTTCCTTTAAAGAATGACGAACAGAAACTCGCCCTAAAAGTAAACCACGTTCCAGGATATACTCGCAAGCTATCAGTTTTTATATCCTTCTTACGCAGCTATAAACTGAAACTGTTGCTATGGTGAACAGGTAAAACAGTTTGCCTAATGTCTGTCCCATCTGACTGTCTGGGATTTGCATGTAACAATACACCCACACACTAAGCTCAAAGTAAATGTTGAGGCTACGCGCCGTGGGTTGAGAAGATGAAAAGCCTAATGATTTGTCTGCTTCTAATGAGCACAATTATGCTCACAGTGTTTGCCAGTTCAAGGAACATATACATGGCTTTTAGTGACAATACTGATATTTAACACCCCAGTTGTCAGTCTCCATTGCTCTGTGATGTAAATAAGATTGGCAGTTATACTTCTGGATAGTTCAGCCATGCCGATTGTACTTGGATAATGTGATACAGAGATTTTGTTTCAACTGGGCTCATTATACACAATGTACAATGTAGCATTAGTGCTAATGTCAGGGCACTGTTGGCCTTTCTACAGCAGATCCCATTATTACATATATGTCAAACACAAGGCCCGGGGGCCAAATCTGGCCCACCGTGCTGTTTTATGTGGTCCTTGGTGAGTGTGTCTAAACCATCCAGCCTGATCAATTTCCATTTTCCTCACATAGTAACTAAGACTATGGGGTATATTTATCATGCTGTGTAAAAAGTGGAGAGAAGCATTACCAGTAATGTTGCCCAATGCAACCAATCAGTAATCAGATTTCAACAGTAGCAAAGCATTTATTGCCTGCTATGAGCAACATCCTGGTAATGTCTTACTCCACTTTTTACACATTGTGATAAATATACCCCTTAGTATCTTACTAAGTATATTAATAAAAAATTTGGCCCGCGACTTAGACTGTGTTTTAGATTTCGGCCCCCTTATGTGATTGAGTTTGACACCCCTGGATTAGTAGCATAAAACCATTTATGGAGAGACATCACAGGGAGATCTTATTCTCATTTGTGCATACAGAATATTTGAAAACATGGATGAACATAGAAGGGTGGTCTAAGGAACAATTTCAGACAGTAATGGGAAAACTCATAAAATGCGGTATAAATTCCAACTTATATTCCTTCACATACTGTAAAAACCCTGGTTTCACTGCAGATCTCTAGGTACTGCGCCATTCCATATTATTATGGGTTGGTTAGTGGCAAGCAAGTAAGGAATGGGAGTGATTGGAGAGGTGAGCAGTGCTAGAGGAGGCTCAGGAGGCAGGGGCTTGTAGGAAGCACTAATTATTTTAGGGACAAGGTCCCTCTTCCTTGTCTTGGTGACACTGAGAACAGCATAGGTTAAGTTGGCATGGGGTGTTGAGCAGCCGTATGGTTTGGGTTACTTTATTTGTCACTACTTGGAGAAGTTCTTGCCATGGGGCAGGGGACATATGCCCCTGACATGTGTGTAATGATTGTGCCAAGGCTGGTGTGTGATCTCCCAGGTAAAGGGTCCCAGGAGGAAGCTTTATGGGTGTCCACTTTAACGTCCCCATTTGACGCTGATATGGGAGGTGGCAGCATGTCCAACTGCAATTTTCTGCAAACATTCCAAAAGGTTGCATGTATTTTTCTTTTTCATTTCATTAATTTATTTACTTAATTTTTATTATATCTTTCTCTTGTTTGTAAATAAAGCTGTGGCTTGTTTCGTCTCAAAGGGTAAAGGAAAAAAGGGGAGTGGTTGCATCTAAAAGGGGGTTTATGTTTAAGTTCATAGACAGGGTTCCAGACTGATGCTACAGTCACAGAATATATTTAACACCAGCAGTGAAAGTCCGATTCCATTCAAGCAAACGAGAAGCAACACGGCCACATATGGAGGCTTCTGTGCTAGTGTAGAATATATTCCAAGTTCCATGAGGTGATTTACCCCATTTTTCTCCTTTAAAGTTTGGTTAAGTGCTGCACACTGTGGCTTTAGGCAAGGTACTTACCTAATAGCAGGAAGAGCGCTGGGGGAGTTCATAGTAGAAAATGATTACTCATTTTTATTATTTGCATTAGATAAATAGAGAGGAAAGATAAAATCTATTGCTTCTCTTCCCTGTAAACAGTTTTTAATTTAATTCACAAACACATCAAAACCCATCAGATCAGCTTTCAGAGAGATTCGCAGGCGAGATGCTTACAGTTCGTGAGTCATATTCTCCTCTTCCTTAGCCCAAGATGAAACAGTAGGCTATATTGTATATCAATAACACTGTGTGTGTATCCCAGCCACTCCTAAGTGGAATAATCTGTCACTGTTACGCACACATTGTTTTCTGCTGACTTACCAAAACCTCAAGAAAATTATGAAAGGAAATCCTGCACGCAACACTGTCCATGTTTGCAACAAATGATTCAACAATATAAACATAGGAGTCTGTGAGAGAGTGACCTGAGTGAGGGCGGCAGCCAGGACAGCCAGGACAGCCAGTACAAATGCTATATTTAGACTTCACGAAATGCAGCCAGTGGTTTCTAGATTATTCTGAGGAAATCTGTTTCACATTTGTTGAATCTGGAAACAAAATAAACCTTGAGCTTTAGTCATGAAATTAAATGTTTCAAAGTGATTCCCTATTGAAGACACATTATAATTTACATTACTGATTTGCAGTGGTAGCAGACAGCACAAAATGAGTGGTCATTTTTTAATTAAATTATATTGAGAGTCAGATCAACCCTTTATGTGAAGCAGACTGTAAAAGCCTCTGTAGTGTTGCACTAAGGGCCCATTAAAGAACCTCATACAAATGGCTTACCAGCTACTCAGGAGCCTTTATATTTTTTCTTCTTTCTAAGAAAAACTCTAGTACAGGTATTGGACCACTTATATGGAAACCCATTATGCAGAAAGTTCCGAATTACGGAAAGGCCATTTCCTATAGACTCCATTTTGATCAAATAATTCACATTTTTAAAAATGATTTCCTTTTTCTTTCTAATAATAAAACAGTACCTTGTACTTGATCCCAACTAAGATATAATTAGTCCTTATTGGAAGCAAAACAATTCTATTGGGTTTAATTAATGTTTAAATAATTTTTTAGCAAAAATTACGGAAAGACCCCTTATCCGGAAAATTCTAGGTCCCAAGCATTTTGGATAACGGGTCCCATACCTGTATTACTGATGTGTGATCTGCACCAGACCCTAATGCCCTCTCCCAAAATAACCAATCCGACAAGCCCCTGTTCCTTATATACCCAGGCTCCCAAATCTTACATCACAAGAGCTAATGCCCCTAGACTATGGAAGATATGTGATCCAAATAATTATAATCCCAGATGTTTCCCAGCTTTGGCTGTTCATGATTATATTCTTGAAAAACGTGTCTTTTGCCTCTTTGGTCTTTGGTTTCTCTCTTTTTTGCTCTTTTGGTAAATATAGCCATGTCTAAGAGCTCAGTCTCCTGTACTGATATTTCATATCAATGGATAGTAGGGTCCCCTATTTGAGTGCAGGAATTACTACTAGGAATCAAGAAGGGATTATTTCTATAATACAAATTGTTTCCAACAATCCAAGCACTTTACTGAAGAATTGCTTTAACTAGCAAGTAATTTAGTATGGCCTTAGTGCCACATCTAGTGCTAAGAATTTAGACTTGGACATATAACTCCTTGCTTGGAATTGCTGCACTGGGGAGTATTAACCCTATAAAACTAAATAGACAGCTGCTTATCCCTGCAATATATAATAAAGGAAATGTCTCCTGGGGTGAGTTTTAAGGCAAAGCTTAGTAAAATTCCACTAGTAATTAAAGTAAAAAGAAAAGGCCAGTGTGCACTATATCTGCAGTAATTGCCTAACAGCAATGTTCTCACCTCAGTATAAGATAATTTGCCAACACTATGCCTAAAAATAAATCCTGTACATAAACATCCTTAAATATGAGAACTTTGTGTCTCCCGTTGACTTAGTGGTAAACAGTCCAGCATGCATTAAATAAACACTGGAGAGTCTCACCACTCCGGTAATCATTGATTATCTGAAGCCTTATTCGTGCTAGCCTTATTTCTCAGCTCCACACAAATAGCTGCTGACTTAGCATTTTACACTGAAATATAGTAACACAAAAAGGCATTCCCCAATATGTAATAAAAGGCACTATGTTGGCCCGGTAGCAGTAACCCATAGCAACCAATAAGATTTTTGCTTTTAAACAGGTGACTAGTAAATTCTACCTGCTGATTGGTTGCAATGGGTTACTGCTCCTAGGCAAACTTGGTGCCCATTAGATTTGTATTCATATATTGCTTTTCTGAATAAACAATATAAAATGAATTCAGTATGTTATTAATGTTTGCAGACTTGAATTTGGTGTTTGCTTCTGGTTTTCAAGGACCTATTGCTGTGCTGAAGTTAATATTTGTAATCTCAATAGCTTTACAGCATGACCCATGATCCATGTATATATTATACTTATATTATGATTTATTTGTGGCTAATATACATATATATATACATATATATATATATTGTATAAACAATGCAGAAGAACGGCACCCACAGGATTTGCTGAATTAATCTTCCAAAGTTTTATTTTACTCAACGTTTCAGTCCCCCACAGGGACCCTTGTCAGAAGTCAAACAGTGCACTATTTGCTCCTGACGAAGGTCCCTGTGGGGGACCAAAATGTTGAGCAAAGTAAATCTTTGGAAGATTAATTCAGCAAATTCTATGGGTGCCGATCTTCTGCATTGCTTATGTTGTGTTTCAGCTCAGGCACCCAGGTAAAACAACCGTTTATGTTGTGCACCTTACGTCTCTCTCTATATATATATATATTGTACGGTATATGTATAATTTTATCTCCAGATGGTTAAATAAAGGGGCTGTTGTCAAAGTGCATGCCACATATTCACTAGCATGCCTGAAAAAGGTGATTTTTTGCCAAATTATTTTCTTTTTCTCGCCCCCTTCACTCCTTATGCCTTTTCTTCCCATGTTTTATTTTGTTCCATTATTTTTTTAGTCAACCTTTCTTCCTCTCCTGTCCAAATATATCTCTCCTCATGATTCTGTGCTCTGTAGACTTTTTATTTCATCTTATTCTTTAATGACAATTTTCTCTTTTCTGCTTACAGCTTTATTTCCTTTCCATTTCTTTTTCTCATTGCATTTGCATTTTTCTGTCCCTCTCTTCTTTTCCCTGCAGCTTTCTCAGCTTTTTTTCTTATGTTTTGTTTATTTGCTTCTTCTCCCATTTTACTGTTATTCCTTTTTTTATCCCACTATGTTCCAACATAATTGAAACACTTTGGCCTAAACGATTTGTCACAACAAATTTCTTACTTGTTGGATGGTTACTTTACATAAAACTATACGTTAAAGATAAAAAAAGTAACTAGGCAGGCAACCCTAGCCGACCCTGCTTAAAATATTACCCCTTGAGAGCCAATGTGCACAATAACTCTTACTCTAACTTTTTCCAAGTTTATCTATGCACATTAACTGTATGGTAAAAGCTAATGTAAAATGAATAAGAATTTCCAGCTACTGAGATGGTAGGCGGTGAATTTTCTGTCTAATTATTAAAATTCCATTAAATACTGACTTAGAACAAAACTGTGCATTATGAAGCCACAGTAGGAAATGAATACAAAAAGGAAGGAACATAATATATCTTTGAAAGCATGTACTCTTTTATGAACTCATTATAATCTGCTCTGTATCACCACAATCTTTTGTGTTGTGGGCATATTTCAAGAGGGAACATTTAGTGCAAAGTACCTGTAATTAGCCCATTGTGTTATCAAGCTTTGCTTTGGGTCCTACCAGTAGAACATGATCTAGTGAGCAAGTGAAGTGACAGGCGGGCGGCACAATGGCAGATATTCTGTCAGCTGCTTCTGGAACAGCAGTGATGCCAAGGAAATTATGCGCCACCAACTCACATCTTCCGATTTTCTACATAACCGCTATAACAGATCTGAAAGACATGTAGGCATAAGGGTCCATAAATTGCAGTCAGGGCTGCAGTTCTGTGCGATCTGACATAGGTAAAAATGAATTGCAGAAACCAGTTATCAGTTTATAATTACTTCTTGCTTAAAGCACATAAGTGATTGAAACAATGGGCCTGATTGCAATAAAAAAATGATTGCACGCTTTTTTGCGTTAAATTTGTCGTGATAATTAGCGCGCGATTCACCATTGTATTATCGCGTGCGATAAGTCGCCATATCGCATGCGTTATTTGTCGTGCGACCGCATGCGCTAGTTTTAACACATGCGATAATTTCCGCGCTGAAAAGAATATGATCGCATGATTCACTATAACTTTGGCGCGCTAAATATCGCATTCTGCTCTGCGAAAATTAACTCCTACTACAGGCAGGCGAAAAATTATAGAAAAGTACAGTAAATGAGTTTTTGGCAATAAAATATGGACTTACAGTGTTATTTATTCAAGTATGTGTCTTTTTACTCAATTTTACTAAAGTCTTGGCATGTATGGAATTTCGCTACTAATATACAGTACTATAGCGGTGAATATGTTGTCGCCAAAATATACAGTACTATAGCGGTGAATATTTTGTCGCGATAATATACTGTACTGTAGTGGTGAATATTTTGTCGCGCAAAATACATTACTATGTATATTTTGGCGATTTTTTTTTTGGCACGATTTTGTAATCTCGCGACTTGCGGACATTTTGTGGCGATTTTGTAATCTCGTGACATGTGCGACTTGGGGCCATTTTGTGTCATTGAGCCTGCAGCCACACTACAGAGAGGACCATGCCTGGGGTTTCTGATCTGCTACCAGGGGAGAGGCGCTACATTATCAGCGTGCTCCTGCATTCAGGATATGATGACCCGCCACTGGGGGACTTATGGGTCCACGAGAGGAAGAGGGCAATCCTGGGCGAGCTAAGAGAGGGTTTGCTCGCAGGGTTTGCCCTTGATGTGGACCCCCGCCAGCTCCAGCGTCTGTGGTCTGACCTGAAGCGCAGGAGTCCAGATCTGGTGGCTGAAATTGCGGAAGGTAATTATTGTACTTTATTATGCTGTTACAGTATACGTTCAGTAAAAGATTTAGCAAGTAATTTGAACTAAAGGTAAAAATGTAGGAAATGTCAGGGATGATGAAAGTAACATAGTAACATAGTAAGTTGGGTTGAAAAAAGACATACGTCCATCACGTTCAACTATAATGCCAGTGAGGAACTGAAACGTTGGTCACAATAAACCTCTGAATATTATTTCACGTCTTTGTGACTCCTTGTGAAAATCCTGTGTGTGCCATCACCCCATGCCTGTCTAGATTTTGTTTTGCCACAGGCACCAAGGTATTATTGTTCCTTATGGTGTGCAGCTTCCCAGCACTTCCTATTGTATATATATAAATATATACACATCTATTTTCAAATACATATGCATAAATAAATTTAAAGTAGGGGGGAAGCAGCAGGGAGCGGCCCATAGTATGAGTCATTTGGGGAAGGGCCACGAATGTTATAGGGGGCCATGGCTAACAATGTCTGTGTGTCCTTTGTATTCATGTGAGGGTTCACAGGGGGAGGGGCCATTGGGGGCGTGGGAGGAGGGGGGCCCAAAAAATGTTGTTGTGAGGGGCCCCGTTATTTATGATGGTGTATGAATGTATATATATATATATATATATATATATATATAATATATTACACAAAATAACATCTTGCAATACTATCTCACAGAACTTCAGCTGGCGCCTCCTCCCCAGGCCCAACCCCAGGCCCTCCAGGCTCCTGTGGCCCAGCAGGCTCCACTGGCCCCCGAGGCCCGACCACCGGCCCCTGAGGCACCACTGGCCCCCGAGGCCCGACCACCGGCCCCTGAGGCACCACTGGCCCCCGAGGCCCGACCACCAGCCCCTGAGGCACCACTGGCCCCCGAGGCCCGACCACCGGCCCCCGAGGCCAGACCTGCGGCCCCCGAGGCCAGACCAACTGGCCCCTGAGGCCCAAGAACTGGCCCCCGAGGCCGGACAATTGGCCCCCGAGGCCGAATATGCCCGAGGCCCCAGACACCCCCCCTTGATTCCTCCCCCAGTTTCCCCCCAGGCCCCGGACTCCCCCCAGGCTAAGCGCTGGGCGCCAGGTTCTCCTGCGCATGAGGGACCATCCGTGCAGGAGGACCTGGCCAACATGAAGGCCGAACTGGCCCAGCTCCGGGGGGAGGTGGATCAACTCAAGAGGGACATGAGAGAACTCAAGGGCAGCAAGCCCTAAGTTTTTTTCCCCCCCTTTTTTCTTCTTTTAGTAAAATTTTATATTTTTCTACTTTTGAACTGAGTAATGTCTCATTATTTATCCTTCCTAGATTTGGTATTCTATACTTTCATGTAGTTTCCCCTACACTGCCAACAATTTAGTCTGTAGCCCATTTTGCTGAATAGTAAAACTTGCGTTAATTAGTACGTAGCGTATTTTCTGGCGAGTGTGATAACTGCCAATCCAATGTTTTGTTGGCAGAATAATTGCAATATTATATTTGTCCCCATTTAATAAAGTGCCCATAACATATTTGCCATTTATTCTGTGTCTAAAATCTCGCACTTAATTTAAGCCACTTTAGCAAACGGACCCCTAACTATTTGGCTAAATATTCTTAAATGCCCCCCTCCCCTATTTTATTATCTCTAGCACTTCTTTTTTTTTCTTACTTAGATTTTTATTGGTTTTTGGGGTTTTTTTTTCCAAATAAACTTTTATACAGCAACTCTCTAGCACTCTGTGCTCTCCAAGGGCAAAATGTCGCCAGTTTTATGCTGCCGATTGTCGCGTGCGTAATGTCGCGACAATTAGCGCATGCGATAAATAGCGTGCATTTGGAAAATACCGCGCACGCTATTTATCGCGACAAACCTATCGCATGAAATACCATGCGTAAAAAAGCGCAAGTATGCTTATAGTGAATTGTGCAAAAAGTCGCGAAAATTAAGACGCAATAAAAATTTTAACGCACGCTATAAATAGCGCACGTTTTATCGCACTTTAGTGAATCAGGCCCAATGTCAGTTAGGTAGCACTGGAATGAAATCAAGTTTGAAGCATGACTTAAGTCCTTATTTCACACCATGGCAAGAATGCTGTGTGTATCGTTGAGGGTAATCATAATATTAATTAGTTTATTCACAAATGACCTAGTTTAAGAAGGGTTATGTAAGTTCATCTAACAGTGCCTGACAAGATTTCTCCTTGTGTTGGTATTTTGTGACCCAAAGAAGGATTCACTTCCTTGTGAATAGAGGGAGCAAAGCTTTGTTTGTTGGGCAGGAAGACATAGAACTTACTGACTGAATCTTTTCTTCTGTCTGCTTCTGGCTCTTCGCCTTAGGAATCTTTTTATTCTCTGCCAGCTCTTTGAAGCTGCTAGGCTTTTAGACAGTGGTATGTTCTGATCTCTGAACCTGCAGTACAGTAGCCTATAAAAGAATCCTCTAATCCTAATGACAACTGAACAATTAGAAACTCCCTAGCAGAAATTCTAGAATGTTCTAAAACACTACAGTTGTTTTTAATTGATTCCCAAATCAGAGGTAATGCTGTAAAAGAACATTAGGCCAACAAATACCTGTATGTATGCGCACTGCTATTAATCATAGATCACCTATGGATTGGGGGGGGGTCTAATAAGTAAGTCCCTTCAACCTAATCATTAGATCATAAATGTCACATTTGGAATCTATATAAGATGCAGATCCTACTAAGGTGAAGGTCTACATAGACATTAGATTAGAAATATTGTCTATAAGCCTCTTGAGAGATCAAGAAGAACTTTAGGCTCCAAAGAATCTTAATCCAGTAATCTATGAAAGTATAGATTACTAAGAGTGGTGCTAAATGGAGCATTGCCTGTCGTTGCACTTTGCTTTTTAATTTGTTCATTAATGACCTGGAGGTGGGCATTATAAGTACTATCTCTATTTTGCTGATGATACTAAATTGTGCAAAACTATAAGTTCAATGCAGGATGCTGCCACTTTGCAGAGAGACTTGGAAAATATTGATGTTACAAATTGTAGCAACTTCTCAGTTTACAGACAGCATGCAGGGATTAGTTAACCCGCAATGCATTGCACTATGATGTTCATTTTCTTATTGATATCACTTGTGCAGAATGTTCCCGGATGAGAGTGCTCTACCAACTCAGACAATTAAAGTTGGCTTATTAGTTTACATTTTTGAGCCTCACCCCAACTCCAAAAAAAGTTGCTACAATTAGAAGGAATACATACCCACAGTTGCTCAATGCTTTAGGGTAAAAAATATTATTTATTCTGATGATAGTAGCAGTTTAAAAAGGCAAGTATATTTTTTTAAATACTTAGTGCGCTGTTATAATCATTTAAGGAGTATTGTGATGATTGGCTGGAAGCCACATTTTATTTAATTTAACAGGAGGAAAAGAGTGATGAGGATTATGGGGCTTCATTAACCAGCAGTCCCCTTCCACTAGCCCAACCATAGTAGCTTGACACATATAAACATGCAGCTGCAGAACTGATTTTTGTGGTATCGTAATAAAAAAAAATAAAAAAGAAACATGACTTCATCTTGAGTCCACACAGGCCTTTTAAGATGAAAACATTAGCAGATGTGAGCCATTTAAAGGCAAAAAGGCATACAACACACTCCTTATCTATGAACCTTTTTATAGATATTGTATAACTGGTTTTCTTAAGTCTTTATTAACAGAATTAAGTAATGGCATCACCAAAACCTCTTTGCAGAACTGAATTGATCTGGCAATGGACAAGAAGCCAAGCAAGCACTGGGATAATATCTGTTATGTGTCTATTCAATTTTCTTTCCATGTTCCTTTGTTAAATATCTGCAAATTTTTGGAATTGTTAAAGACCATCCAAACACTAAAGCTATATTAATGTAAACTTACTCAGAGTGCTTCTCTTGCACTATACATACATTTTCTGTTTTTAGTGGTTTCTGAGATATTTGCAGTTTTTTTGCTCATACCAGCCTTTTGGCTCAAAGCTCTCTTTGAAGATCAACATGGCAGTGACCCAAACTGTCTATGCACTTTCCTGCGTGTGTATGATCATTTTAAATGGCTCCCATTTGTGAATAGTTACAGTGGAGGAAATATACACAGTGGTGAATATTTTCAAAATAGATAATAAACATCCTGATAATCTTTTAATAAGCTTTGTCTGAAGTGAATGGAAAGGACAATAAGGTTGGGGAAATGGAGAAGTTTGGGATGAAGGGCAGGAAGCAGCACTGTGAATACACTTACAGATTTCGATGTCTCAGACTATTAGGCTAATGTCCCACAGGGAAATTAGTCACCTGCAGTAAATATCTGCTAGCGTGGGCAATTAATCTCCCCAAAAACTCTTTCCAATAAAGTGATTTGCCGGTGGAAAGGCCTGAAGGCTGTGGGACATTAACCTTATATGTGTTTATGTTGGGCTGTAATAACCTATAGAGGCTTCCAAAGTGCTTAGATTAGTGGTTGTCAGTCTTTTCCAGTTGAAGTCCCTATTGAAGGGTCAACCTGTATTAAAATTCCCTCCTTCCTTAGTTAATAACAAGGTTTGGAGTGACAGCTTTTGAAGCTAGGCTTTTTGGTATCTGTATATCTAGGACAGCAAATAGTTTTTTCCTCATACATTACATATGAACTGCCCTAGTGACTGGGCCCCTTTTGCAAGTGTTTAAGCCCCCAACCCTTAGACCCAGAGTTTGGGGACCGCTGCCTTAGATAATCCACTGACTCCATTCCTTTAGTTTCACATAGTCACACTCACTGCAAACTTGCTTAGAGGAAATGATGAGAAGGGAGCGTGGGCTAGGGGTAGGCAGGAGAGGTTCCTCTCTGGCGCCCCCCAATCGTTACGCCCTAGGCAGCTGCCTCTTCTGCCTACCCCTAGTTCCGGCCCTGCCTTGATTATAATGTAAAAAGTTTTCAGGGAAATTCCCATAATGTTGCTGCTGCTTGTTTATGGGACAAATAGAGAGTGAGAAGACACTCAAAGTACCAATACAGCTTTCTTACCGTGTCATGCAGTAAGCTAAGTGTTTCCAGAAGATTAACTTTCAGCTTTTTATAAATAAACCCTTATTTACTACCTTGCAGCTAACAGAGACAAAATACATAAATCATTTCATTTATTCATTTTTATAACATTAAAGAGCTGAGGAAACACTGTTGCTATTGTAGGGACCCATAGGGTTAAATGGTCCCTATGGCTTTAAATCCCTACAGGTTCAGTTCCCTTAGTTGCTGGGCAGAAGGGAATGTATCTAAGTGAGTTCATTAACATGTGTGCTATTGGTTAGAAGGTATAGTGACCACATCCTGCCTGACTTTGGTATAGTGTTGGGAGAGGAGTGGCACCTTCCTGTTGTTTGCTTCCACCTTAGGGACAAGGTGGATGTGTGCTGAGAGCCCAGGGCATGGGCCCTGGCCCAGTAAAGTCGGGGAACAGGGCCCCGTGAATGAGGCATTAGATAGTGGCAGGTGTAGCTCCCTTTATAGTACACTCTAGGAGTGTAAGGCAGTTAGGGTTGAGCTAGAATGAGCAGCATGAGCTCCTGCATAGGATTTGCAGTTTTTCTGGAGATAGCTCTCCCAGGCCACATTGCCTGTAGTGTAGGGATCCAAGTGAATAGGGAATCAGGATAGAGAATTCCCTGAGGGATCCACTACAGGGTGTGTCGCAGAGGTGAAGGGAGATTCCTGCCAGTCTGCCAGCAGGAGAGTGTTAGTCTGAATATACACTCGGTATGTGTTGCATGTACCAATGGCCTTTGAAGCTGTATTGTGAGTAACCCTGTGGATGTTCAATAAATACTTATTACTTTGTTATTTGCAAGAACCTCTGGCGCCCTCTGTTTTCATTTTTCTGCATAGCAGCAAGAGAGGTGTAGTTGCACAACACCCTCACCTTCCTCTTCCACTTAGCGAAGGCCCATTCTGGGTAAGAGAGTACAGTGTAACCCATGTTCTACTGGTACTAGTCCGGGAAGGCAGCTATTGAGCTGAAATAGAGGTTACATTTGGCGCCCAAAAGGCGTGGGGCTCGAAGGTTAAGCTGCTGGTGCATGTTTCTTTAATTTTTGTGACAAGCGCAGGCACTGCTGGATGCAGTAGAGAAAGGTGCTTGGTCACTTTGTGAAAGGCGCAAAGTAATTGGCCGTGGGTTCGGGTTCTGAGGTTCTTGCCCGTTACTCCCATTGGCTGCAGTTACTGCCTGTCATTTAAGTCTCGCGTGCATATGTTTTGGCGCGAGTGAATATTTTTGGCGCGAGTTGACCACGGAGGATCCCTGATGTGAGGTCATCGCCGCCATTTTGTGGAAAGCAATAGAGGAAGACTGATGTCTGGTGATTGCTCTGTACCTGGGTGTGCGCATTATCTCTAATCCTTGCTGAGGAGAGACTGCTGCATACTGTTTCTGTACCTGCATAAGCTGTGGGACTGTGAGAGTATCTTTCCAGTGACTCTGTGTGCATCGGAAGGCCGTAAGCCCATACCCACGCAGAATGGCGGATGCCCTCTGGGATGGCTGGGAGGAAAAGTATACTCCAGCTGGAGTTTCCGGTGGTGCCACAGGGGAAGTGCCGGTGACTGATATTGGCCAGAGATACATCTGGCGCGGCACATTTGGAACAAAGCCTGATAGTGGCAAGCGGTATGTCTGGCGAGGCACATTTATACAGAAGTCTGACAGTGAAGGCAGGAGGGTCATGGTTCCTTGCTGTGGGAAGTGCAATGCGGAGGTCACCAGGGAGCTGCGTGATTTTGCTGCTAAATGCCCTCAATGCCAAATGCCCTGCTGGGTGGGACCCTTCCAAGCCATTGGAAAAAGCAAAGACTCTGAACTGAGGTCTGCCCTGATTTCTGCTCTGGAAGGACTGTCAGTGGTGATAAAGGAACTGGAATAGGGGGGAGGCCTGGTACCCCATTCTGCTCCAATGTTATTGATTGCACTGTTGATATGTTGCAATGTTTAAAATGCTTTGCTTGTTTTTCAGTGACCCATTGTTACCCGGTAGTGCTCTGGAGAGACTACCAGAAGAGGATGTCATATGATACTATGGTATTCTGTGGGTAATGTGATATGTTTGATATTGTACCCCATTGTCGGGACGAAATGGGTTTTTCCCAGGGGTGAATGTAGGGACCCATAGGGTTAAATGGTCCCTATGGCTTTAAATCCCTACAGGTTCAGTTCCCTTAGTTGCTGGGCAGAAGGGAATGTATCTAAGTGAGTTCATTAACATGTGTGCTATTGGTTAGAAGGTATAGTGACCACATCCTGCCTGACTTTGGTATAGTGTTGGGAGAGGAGTGGCACCTTCCTGTTGTTTGCTTCCACCTTAGGGACAAGGTGGATGTGTGCTGAGAGCCCAGGGCATGGGCCCTGGCCCAGTAAAGTCGGGGAACAGGGCCCCGTGAATGAGGCATTAGATAGTGGCAGGTGTAGCTCCCTTTATAGTACACTCTAGGAGTGTAAGGCAGTTAGGGTTGAGCTAGAATGAGCAGCATGAGCTCCTGCATAGGATTTGCAGTTTTTCTGGAGATAGCTCTCCCAGGCCACATTGCCTGTAGTGTAGGGATCCAAGTGAATAGGGAATCAGGATAGAGAATTCCCTGAGGGATCCACTACAGGGTGTGTCGCAGAGGTGAAGGGAGATTCCTGCCAGTCTGCCAGCAGGAGAGTGTTAGTCTGAATATACACTCGGTATGTGTTGCATGTACCAATGGCCTTTGAAGCTGTATTGTGAGTAACCCTGTGGATGTTCAATAAATACTTATTACTTTGTTATTTGCAAGAACCTCTGGCGCCCTCTGTTTTCATTTTTCTGCATAGCAGCAAGAGAGGTGTAGTTGCACAACACCCTCACCTTCCTCTTCCACTTAGCGAAGGCCCATTCTGGGTAAGAGAGTACAGTGTAACCCATGTTCTACTGGTACTAGTCCGGGAAGGCAGCTATTGAGCTGAAATAGAGGTTACACTATCAAAATGCACGACTGTAACTGCAAACAGTTGGAAACACCATGTAATTGAGGGCTTGGTTCACTAACCAGCCTTTCAGCTATAGTTCCAAAGGAAGCAAATCCATGTTCACAACAAATATCAGCTTAATTTACCTTTAGACTGGGTTTCTGAAAGTATCTAGAAGTACAAATAGCTGTTCTCCAAAATCTTGCCCCAGTAGCTTTCAGGCTAAGCCTCAAGCTACTGCTTTCAGCCCCCTTGGGGCAGCCCTACTTTTTACGAAACCCTGGCAGTGGTGTAATTTGTCGCTGGGCCCCACAGCAAATTCAATTTTGGGCCCCAAGATATTGGTAAGTTGACCTATTCCACCAAGCAATATTGAAATTGCTAATTAATTAGGATCTCACTGGGCCCCTGAACCCTGGCTTATGGAGGTTAAAAGACTCTGCAAGTAGAATAAATTAAATTATTTAAGGTGCACAGAAATCCAGAAGTCCAAATATTATACTATGCACCTCATGTTACAGTGTCTCCAGATATTATATGATATGAAGAATGCACTTGTCAAATTCTTAATGTGTTTTCACATGATAAAGACAGGAAACTAATGTATGATATTTTTGTCTATTGTTAGAAAAAAACATTTTTTTGCACTATGCCCACACGTGATAACAATTCTAAAGGCGCCATCAAGTGGTCTGCAGTGACATAACTTGTTAAGGGATATTGGTCTAAATGCAGCACTTATTGCTCTTATTATGTGAATTGTCACATGTAATGAACATCATGAAAAGAAACATATTTCTGCCTTCAGCCATTTAAGATAAATGAAAGGAATAAGTAAGGAATAAGTGAGAATAAGGTGTGGTGCAATGGTGAAAAAATTACAATAATAACATCAAAAATAATATAATTTATATTAAAATGAATTCTAGGTTAAACAGTAAAGTCAAGATAAAAAAGTAAAGTCAAAATAAACTGTGAAAATATAAATTAGTTTAATAAATATTATGAAAATGAATATATGACAATTTTTTGTATGATTACGATGTTCTTCATACATAGATTAAACTAAAAATGAATGGCTAGAAATGCCATTATTTACTGAGCTTATCGCACCAACCTAAAGGTTCAACACTGCTATAGTAGTAATGATCCAGGTCTTCACAGTTTTCCACAGGAGTTCCCCATATTGGAAAGTGTCTGTGACACGCACATGCTCAGTGGGTTCTGTGCAGCTGTTGAGAAGCTGAGCTTAGGGGCTTTTGTGAATTATCAAGCAGAAAATGTGGCGTGCTTGTCATATAAGCTGATGCTACAGGGCTGGTTATTAAATGCTGATGCTAATTGCACTGGTTTCTAAACTACCTTGTACTAATAATCTGTAGTAATTACTAATCTGTCTTGTATCGTGGCATTAATATTATATACATACAGTATATTGTGAGTCGGTCCCTAAGCTCAGTAAGTGACAGCAGCACAGAGCATGTGCAGGGAATCAGCAGAAAAGAAGATGGGGAGCTACTGGGGCATCTTTGGGGGCACAGATCTTCCCTGCTAAAGGGCTGTGGTTGCCTTGGGCTGGTACAGAAGCACAACACATAGCACAGCACATAATGTACTTGTTTAATTAAGCTTTGATCCTGCTTTAAAATGGGAAGGGGTAGAAAGAAGTAATATAATGTTTTTAGAAAATAATTTTATAAATATTTCTTCAAAAAGAAAATGGAAATCATACTTCACGGTTTTTACATGAAATCACGTTATTACACGTAGGTCCTGTCACTATTTATTTAGTATGCTAACTATTCAGGTAAGAAGGCATCACCTTCCAACAACTGTAAATACAAGTTCCATTCTTGTTTAAGTTAATTTAAGTGAGTATATTTATGTTTAAAGGGGACCTGTCACCTTAAGAAGTAATTCCAAATCCTTTTCTATTATTTTAGATAAGCAAAATAAACTTTATTTACACTACATGAA
This sequence comes from Xenopus tropicalis, assembly GCF_000004195.4. Lineage (NCBI taxonomy): Eukaryota > Metazoa > Chordata > Amphibia > Anura > Pipidae > Xenopus > Xenopus tropicalis. The sequence continues at coordinate 133,484,728 of NC_030678.2, read as the reverse complement.
TTGTATAAATCTTGTTTCCCTCAGCACACAATCACAGCAAGCAGGCAGCTGCCATTTTGTTAAAACTGTTTGCAACATCCCAAAATCTTGTTTATGCTCCCCACCTGATGCCCATGCCCACATACAGGATACATAAATGCAATACCATCTAGCAGTGCTGTCCAACTGGCGGCCCGCTACCCCCCTCTGTGTGGCCCCCCACCTGTCTGGCTGCTTTGATGGCTTACTCTTGTGTAAGCTTTAAATGGTATCAGTACTGAGATTAACTGGCCCCCTGCATGGTTCTCACCTCAGATTCAGGCTGTAATCCTCCTGTATTGTTTAAATATGTATTCCCCTGTACTGTTCACACCTTTTAATCTCTGCATTGTTAACCCCCTGCAGTGTTCACACCTCAGGCTCAGGCTGTAATCACCCCCATTGTTCCCCTGTTCACGCTTCAGGAGCAGTAGAAACCCACAAATAATCCCTGCACACTACAAAAAGAACATATACTGAGGTGGTACTGCAATTAAAAAGTTTTTTAATATATAGTTATTGTGCAGACTGTAGGAGCAGTGCCAGCATTGTGTCACTGTAGGCTGCCTGTGTGTGCCATACACACAGGCAGCATAGGGCAAGCAGAGTATGGCACACACAGGCAGGGTAGGGAAGGCAGAGTATGGCACACACAGGCAGAGTAGGGCAGGCAGAGTATGGCACACACAGGCCAAGTTTGGCACAAACCAGTCAAGAATGGCACACACAGTGAAAGTATGGCACACGCAGGCAGGGTAGGGAAGGCAGAGTATGGCACACACAGGCAGGGTAGGGAAGGCAGAGTATGGCACACACAGGCAGGGTAGGGAAGGCAGAGTATGGCACACACAAAGGCAGGGTAGGGCAGGCAGAGTATGGCACACAGGCAGGGTAGGGAAGGCAGAGTATGGCACACACAGGCAGGGTAGGGAAGGCAGAGTATGGCACACACAGGCCAAGTATGGCACAAACCAGCCAAGAATGGCACACACAGTGGAAGTATGGCACACACAGGCAGGGTAGGGAAGGCAGAGTATGGCACACACAGGCAGGGTAGGGCAGGCAGAGTATGGCACACACAGGCCAAGTATGGCACAAACCAGCCAAGAATGGCACACACAGTGGAAGTATGGCACGCAGGCAGGGTAGGGCAGGCAGAGTATGGCACACACAGGCAGGGTAGGGAAGGCAGAGTATGGCACACACAAAGGCAGGGTAGGGCAGGCAGAGTATGGCACACAGGCAGGGTAGGGCAGGCAGAGTATGGCAGGTTTTTGCTGTACTACAACCATTAATATGGGTATGATCATGTGATAACATGGGTGTGGTTTCAAGTGGGTGTGGTTTCAAAAAGGGGAGTGGTCAAAACTGGCTTCCATTATCGGCCCTCCACCACGTAGGTCGGAAAAATTCCGGCCCTCGGTACAACAGAAGTTGGACAGCACTGCCATCTAGGATGTGCTGGAAGTGAATGGAAAGTGAAAGTAATTGCCTGCTCTGCCTTTATGCCTGAGACATAGAGGTGGGGCAGGCAATATATGGTTGACAGCTCAGATTTTCACATAAAAGGAAAATAATTTGGTTTTCATGTTTAATTTGCAAAGGACTATTTTTTTTTTACAACTTTTTATGTGTGGGTGACTGGTCCCCAGTAATTATACCATTTTGTAATGGTTGTTAAATGAGCTGGATAAATAGGCCAATGCAGCCAAGGGTGATGGCCTACGGGAGATTAGTCACCTGCTGTTAATCTTGGCTACCACGGGTGACTAATCTGCCTGAAATGCCTTTCCACTGCAATAAAGTGAATTGATGGTTGATAAGCACATGCGTTATTTTCCAAAGTCTTGTAAGGTTTCTACCTACAGGCAACTTTATGCAACTTCATAAAACAAAGCAACGCATAACCCTGTCCATCAGCAATTCACTTTATTATAGTGGAAAGACATTTCAGGTAGATTAGGCAGTTTTGGCAGATACTGAATAGTTATTTAAGACCACAACATCCAAGCTCTATGTTTGCGTCATTGCACTGTAAATCAAACAGATGCATTTGCCTATCACTGACCATAATTAATTTGAATCACATACACCCCTGCCCTATGCAACATGATGCAGGTCATTGCAACAAATATCGTCTGAGAGGAATTAAACACAGTACTACAATGAAACTACTCATTCTAGCAATACAGGGGTTAATTAGTGGGGGGGGGGGGGTGACGGTGTGGCTGTTCTAATTCACAAATAAATATTTATATGGGTGTGGTTAACAGCAATTTGCTAACATTTGCATGCAGAGTAAGAATTCTGGGTACCCTAGTGTGGGAACTTGTTCACTGCTGTTTTATGGGAAACTTTATGGAACCTAAAATGTTCCAGAAAATTGTAATGTATTAACTTTTCGTTGCATGATCGGAAGGAACTGCCAGGGCTGGGTTTAGGGGAGGCAAATGAACCCTTTAGTTTTCACCATCAAAGGGAGAATCTTAAGCTAGACACTTAAAAATGTTGAATAAACTGGATAGTCCCACAGAACTTGTATGTTAGAAGCAGAAATTGTTTATTTTATGTAAATAGTGTTATTTCCATTTCAGTCATTAAATGACACTGCTAGGTAGGGGATCCCTCTGTGGAGATTCTAGAGCAGGTTTTTCTCTGTGGGACTTGGATTGATTGGACTTGTATTGATTTCCCTAGAGAGGGAAGGTAAAGGGAAGGTATAAGGTATAGAGCAGTGTGCCACTTCCATTTTGGCTGATGTGAGCTGTGTCGGACTAGGATACCAAGGGCCCACCAGAGTAGCCGATAGGAAGGGACTGCCAATAATTAGAAAAGCAATTTTTTTCTTGCTGAGTATGCTAATTATTGAGAGGTTATTTGTCAAAACTTTACTGATAAATATATCCAAGTAAAGTAAGCATTGGCTATGAAAATAATTTGCTTTCAAGGATGGAAAACAATTTATACAGAGATATTAAAGCAACCAGTGTGGCAGGTTACACAAGTACAGATTCTTGGCAGCTGTGTGTTTGTTGTAATAGATCAGTGATCTCTAAAGGTGGCCATACCGATATTATTGCATGAAACTTCATTTTGTAAGATAATCAGTGCGTGTATGGTGCGAGACAAGGCGATTGATATCGGTAAAAGCCTTGCAAAAAGGACCTCAGAATTATTAGTGATGTGCAAGAAAGAGTGGGCAAAAATCCCTACAACAGAAGTTGAAAAGCTTTGGAAAGCTGGATACAAAAGGCACTTACAGGTTGTGAGGGTGTTACTAAATACTGACTTCCCTAGGGTCCTAACTGTTGCACATGTCACAATGACTATTTTCTTAGTTCCTCTGTTCTAAACAAAATATTTAATTTAGCAAAGGGTGCCCAGACTTTTGCTTTCAACTATTTACATTCCCCTGGAGGCTAAGTGCCATTTTTGGTGTAGCCTAAAACCAGCTGTGGTAACTACAGTCAGTGGAAGGACTATAATGTACAAATATTATCAACGCGGAAACTATGTTTTCTTTGTATATGCGTTTGTGTGTGCTCACAATACTGGAAACGTTGGAGCAAACTGAACAAAATGCCTAATAAACCACTAAAGGAGTGGTTGAGCCTTTTTGAGCTAAAGGTAGGTGCAATAGGTCTTACTACTCAGTCACATTCTTTGCTGGGGGACTTTATTTTAATTGCATCACAGACTCATTAGACAGTGTAGGACTCACGTACAATGAGGGGCCTTGACGTGGCACGTGAGCTTACATATTTTGGCCAAAGTGTGGTACTAACACCTAATTTTTTGTAAAAATTATTTTTAAAGGCAAACTAAGCGCTGGCAAACTTTCTTTCTCTTTGTGTATAATTAATGGCTTTTTATCATTTCTAGCAGCTGGTCAACTCCAGATTGTGGGTTAGACCGAGCGCTGGCACAATAGTGTGTTTCTAGCAGCTGGTCAACACTACAGCGTGGGTTAGACCGAGCGCTGGCAATTTCTTTCTGTGTTTTGTGTACAAATTGTAGCCAAATTTTGCTTCTAGCTGCTATGTAGCCTTTAAACCAATGAATCATTTTCATGTGTGTGCTAATGAGCTGGGGCTTAAAAGCTCCCTGCTTTTCCACTAGAGCCTTTTTGAGCTAAAGGTAGGTGCAATAGGTCTTAATACTTAGTCACATTGTTTGCTGGGGGACTTTATTTTAATTGCATCACAGACTCAAAGTCATTAGACAGTGTAGGACTCACGTACAATGAGGGGCCTTGACGTGGCACGTGAGCTTACATATTTTGGCCAAAGTGTGGTACTAACACCTCATTTTTTGTAAAAATTATTTTTAAAGGCAAACTAAGCGCTGGCAAACTTTCTTTCTCTTTGTGTATAAGTAATGGCTTTTTATCGTTTATAGCAGCTGGTCAACTCCAGATTGTGGGTTAGACCGAGTGCTGGCACAATAGTATGTTTCTAGCAGCTGGTCAACACTACAGCGTGGGTTAGACCGAGCGCTGGCGATTTCTTTCTGTGTTTTAGGTACTAATATTAACAGCTATCCTTTACTCCTTTTATTTGAAAACAAATATCTGATTGGTTGTTGTAGGTTACTAGACCTGGCTATGCTATGGGTTTATTATTATTACCCTGTCAGTAATAGCTAGTGAGAACTAATTAATTTCTTACTATAACATTTGCAAGTTGGATATACTTGATTTGCATTTTGTTTTCATTTAAACATGGGGCCCCAGTTTTCTTGTGATGCTATAATGTCTGTCATGCTTGTTATCAGGTCAATCTAATATTAATGCCAATATGTTAACAGTGCACTTAATACTTTTAAAAAATAATAGTCCAAAATTCAATAAATATATTTATTATACCTTCATCATATTAGTGTTCACATAATCACTTGCTACTCATTCACTCCATGCACCAGTTTTGCCATAGTTTCTGTTCATTTATTGGTTTTCCTAGCTGCAACCAACAGAAGAATATCAGGAGCAAATGACTCCACTTCTTCATTATCTCCTGTAATTGCTTTGTGAGGCCTCGCTGCAGAGGTGCAGTTATTCTCTAATTGATATGAATCCAATCTGTGTCCCGAAATTGAGGCCATCCCGCACATGAGAGAAAAACTTGTCTGGGTGGCAGGAGGTGCAGAGAGTGACATTCTGGCTCCTGTCCGAAACCGTATCATCCTGAATGTTCTGTGGCAGAATGCCCCCACGTTCCAGAAGAATTCTAAACCAAAAAAAAAGCAGCTGTGATATACACCAAAATGGACACACATCTGTACCTCATAGGGGTCAATTCATAAAAGTACTAATACTGAGACAAAATAAAAGTGGAGATAAGAGTTCTATCCCCACTTCTGTGAAAGAGACAGTTTTCCAAATTTGTTTTCTGCATAAAATTTTAACAACACTTTTTCTGAACGTTCAGCAATGTACAGCTGTACCTGGGCCTTGTACTAATGATAGTGGGTTACAGAGAAAGATTCCCTGCCACTATAGTCGAACAGCTTTAACACCTAAAATTTGTTATATCTAGTAGGTGTTGTCTACTGTTAAAGGGGAAGTAAAACCTCTTCTGTAGTTCTGAACATGCTTTGAAACACAGATAAAGGTGGCCATACACGTTAAGATGTTTCACCAATATACCCACCTTGAAATGGGTGATATTGGACTAATTCAATTGCTTGGTCCTAGGGGATCAATGACGGGTATTGGAGCTGTTAGGCCAAGAACCTTATCAATGAGCCATTGAGGTCCTCAATCTGATGGGAAACTCAACCCTGCCCGATCACATATGCAAAATGTTTTACCAGATATCGGTCAGGGAGGCCCATCGAAAGGCCCCATACACATGCAGAAAAGCTGCCAAATTGGTCTGAAAGACCCGAATCAGCAGCTTAAATCTGCCTACAAGTACGGCATGTTCGGGGGGCTGAGGGCTGTGTACTGGTACATGGGACACTTTACTTCCTCTGTAAGCATTCATACTACTGTATGATTTAGACTAGCCTGGTTTAGCATTTGTTCCCTCTAGCTTCATTAGAGAGTTACACATAAAAGTCCTCCTGGATTAGTTCCAAGAATATCTAGGGGCAGCAAATTGCTCACCCTACATCTCACTTTAATTTGACTTCTGGCTGGACTTCAAAGGAATTCTAGGATGGCATGAAAGTATTTACTCCAAATGTCACCAAGGACATGAGTAGAAATATCTGTGGAGGTAAGGGACATAAGAAGACAATTTGCAGTCCTCCCAGCCTGCCCAACACTGTCCTACAGTATCCCTTTCTCCTCACTAGGGCAGCATCGGACTGATCCATGTTGGCCTTGACCTTAAGTGAAATGTATTTTGAGGCAGTTAATTTTTGCAGAAAGCATACCAGCTCTGTTTATTGGTAATCATCATAGGGATTTTTTTTCTTGTCAATAATATTGCTATTATTACAATATACAGGTATAGGACCCTTTATCCAGAATGCTCGGGACCAAGGGTATTCTGGATAAGGGGTCTTTCCGTCATTTGGATCTCCTTACCTTAAGTCTACTAAAAAATCAATAAAACATTAATTAAACCCAATAGGATTGTTTTGCATCCAATAAGGATTAATTATATCTTAGTTGGGATCAATTATAAAGTACTGTTTTATTACTACAGAGAAAAAGGAAATCAGTTTTAAAATTCTGGATCCGGATAAGGGATCCCATATCTGTATATATAAAGTGCCCAAATATTTCACAGCAGAGTTTCTTTAGACTTATATAGACCATCATGAGATGGTACTGTTCTAACATGTTTCAAGCCAGTGTTGGAATGTTGAACACAGCCACATAAGTATCTCACCAAAACTAGATCTGATAAAGGATGGGGAGTGTTGGCTTGTAAGACTCAAGACATCACAACATCTACCGACTGGGGCATACTCAACAGGATGGGCTACTCCTAAACTTTTGTAATAAAACCCGTTGCTTGATTTGTGGTTTACTATTACCCTATATCCAGTAATGCACATTAGCTCTTTAGTGCTTACCTCATCTGGCCCTGAACTGATAAGTAGGGATGGGTGAAATGTTTCGCCAGGCATGGATTCGCGGCGAATTTCAGCGTTTCGCCATTGGCGGATTGTTTCGCGAAATGGATGAAAAAATTTGCCGCAGAAAAATTAGCCGCATGTCCAAAAACTGTCACCGGCGTCAAAAGAATAGCCTCGCGACGAAATAATAGCCGCGGGCGACAAAAGAATAGCCGCGGGTGACAAAATAATAGCCGCCACACAACATTTTCGTCGTTTCGCGAATTTTCCACAGATTCGCTCATCACTACTTATAAGGCGTTGCAGGGAGTTTTTAGGTATGACCTATCCTCATAGGCAGAGAGATTGCATATTGTCAGCAGTAGGTAGCACTTGTTTTAGAGTTTGCCAGGAATGGCTATAGGGCAGCAAAGAGTTCTGGGATGTAATATGCAGCCAGTAGCACAATATCTATGTAGTTTGAGTAAGCTTTATACTGAGAAAATAAAAGGTATAAGATGAGGCTTTGAGAGGAGACAGGGGGGTATTTGATATTTCCTTTTATAAAGATAGTATTTTTTGTTGTTTTTTTGTTTTGTTTTGTTTAAAGTCTTTTCTTTAACGTCGTGTGGCATATTTACTATGGTGGGTAAGCCAACATCACCAGTGATGTTGCCAATAACAGCCAAACAACAAACATTGCTTTTGTTTTCTAACTTGTAGGTGACCGTTAAGTCTAATTGCTGATTGGTTGCTATGTGCAACAAAGCAGTGATGTGGGCTTACACACTGTAAAAAATATGCCCCTGTCAGTAATTCCCCAGCAGGTCCTCTTACAGACATCTACCTATATTATCATAGTATGGAGCATGTATTAAATAAGGTTTGTTTCATATATTTACCTCCTCTGCTTAATTAAAGTTACCCAATGTGGCCATACCAGCTTGTTTAGATGAGGAGCAAGTTGCACAGTTTTAGCTGGGGCATTGCTATGGGAGTTGCAGTAAAGCAGGCCTTGGAACCTCAACAGGACAAAAACATTGATGTTTCATGACACAAAATATGAGGGCTTGTGCCAAGTTAAAATCTTACATGTAGGCTGTACCACAAGTACTGGTAAGCATTTTGGTTTTATGTCATTTTAGCTCTAAAAGGCATATGCCCCTGGCTTTAACTAGCACTAACCTAAAATAAAATTAGTTTTTTGTGACATCACTGGTAAAATTCATATATATATATGTCACCCACTGTGACCTACAGCACTTACGTTTGCCCATTTGTGTCTGTTAGTTACCCTCCCATATAGATTGTAAGCTCTACGGGGCAGGGACCTCCTTCATCTTGTGTTTATGACTTTTATTGCAACTGTACCTTGTATTTATTTGTATTTATCTTTAACCCCCTGTTTGTATTAATGTATTCTACTGTACAGCGCTGCGTACATAAGTAGCACTTTATAAATAAAGATATACATACATACAGTACATACATACACCCTATACAAGTCCAAATGCCCTTGGTGCAGGTCAAAAACAGAAATATAATAGAAAGAGTGCCGCACACACAGGGGCTTGATACAAAACAAAAAGTGTTTTTATTGAAAAAAATTCCACCGTTTCGAGCACAACCAGTGCTCTTCCTCAGGGACAAAATAATTTTCATAAAGGTCATGATCACACTCCTTTTGGCATGGCTGTAGTGTAACTTATTTATGAATCCAAAATGCTTCTCTCTTTCCTGATCTATTTATTCTTTTTCTCTCTTTGTATAAGAAAAATATTGAAAATGTAGTGAGAGAAAGAGAGAGAGAAAAACAGTTGCTACCTGCTTAACATACTGTGAATGATTTGTATTTAATGGAGCAAAACTTTTAGCTTGGTCACATGTGACTGCATTAACATCTGTATATTACATTTACACACAAAGGCTCCTTGTGGTTACATTGGTTACATATTAATTGTACATTTTGTACTAGCAAGTAATTATGCACTGCTCATTTGTGTTAGAGATATATTTAATGCTTAATCACTAACACCACAAGTCAGCAGTGGGCGGCCAAAAAATACCCTTACCATACCTTAACGTTTAATACTTTGAAACAAAAATAATAATTACAGCTCATTATAGACCTTTTATGCATTATATACACATACACACTCATTACATACACATAAAGGAATTTGTTCCGCAAAGTATGCGGTTATATAATTATAATTCGTCAGGTACAAGGAAATAGGCGTGTAACACAAAGAGGAGACATAACCAGCACCTTGTGACTCAAATGGAAAACTCACCTTGTTGTTCTTCTTATGTCTACATAGGGGTTTGGTGAATTAAACTCACGAACACACTGGGGGTCAATATCATTAAAAGCTCTGGCTTCTTCCTGTGTCAGTGTAAAGCAGCAGGGACCAACAGAAGGACCAAGTACAACCAAGATGTCCTCAACATGACATGCATACTCAGACACCATTGAATTAACTGTGGCCATTGCAACACCTAGCAGGGTCCCTTTCCAGCCTAGGGGGAGAGAACAGAAATACCTATATACTGTACTAAATAATTTATAGCAAATTAATCTGGTTATACTGATTGTACTGAATATTTTGCCAAGGGAAAATGAACAGAAATGCATAGCAATTACATTTACATATCACTTTAAACCACTGCAAAGTTTTAATGAATGTTTATTGGAAAGTTACATTTTTTTTATGCAAAAAACTGTTTGCAGGTATAGATAACCTTTAAAATATTTAAACGAAATGATTGTTCCAGACCTTTTCATTGAGACAATTGTGTTTTTGCCCAATTTGCTATTAGATCTAGGTATCTTTATGTGTGATGGGTTTGAGACTGAGCGAGAGCTTGCACTGCCACCTACTGGAATATAAAGCATTTAGCACATGGTCGCCATGTTAGTGGCAATCTTATTTATCGTATGTGCATTTTCAAACAGATAATGCAGATACTGGTGGAGTTTTATAGATAATTGTTATTACCTGGTATCTAAACACAATAAGATATTTCATATCATATGTTAGTGTTTATTAATACTGCATGTTATATGTTCCCTTTGAAAAGGAATTCATTATAATTATATATATATATATATATATATATATACTTCCCACTACTAGATATATCAGGGTCTGAATCAATACACACCTGCTCCTGCTCTGTTATTTCTCACCCCTGAAGTATAGTCAAGTCCATTCCATAGAGTGGAAAAAGCAGCAATAAAAACAATATAATGATTATGAAGAGTTTCATTCATCCAGCTCACGGGATGTCTAGTAGAAGTAAATCTAGCACAACTGGACTTGCTGAGTAATCAGCATAATCAAACGTCTTCAATGATTACTCAGCAAGTCCAGTTGCTCTAGATTTACTTCTACTAAATATATCAATATAATGACTTTCTGCAGCCACAGAGAGGGAAGAGATGCTTGGGGCTGTGTTGGAACATAATTCCTTATCACTTGTGGGTCAGTGTGAGAACTAACATGTTATCTTGTTCTAACACATGCACGGGGTGGGAGTTCTCTGCCTTCTGGCTCCCTGACTTCCTTATCAAGAGGGACACACTTACTGATATACTGATATACTTTGTACATACAGTCACATAATAACACTGAATAAAATGTAACTTTACTCTTGCTTCTCTCAGCATATAATGACCTGTTGATCTTTCTGGCAGCCAGGCCTGGACTGACAATCTGTGGATTCTGGCCAATGCTGCTGTAAGATTCCATAGGCAGGCTCTACTTCTTGGGCATACAGGGGGCTATTTGGGCCTCTTTGTTCTTTAAATGCCAGGGTCTGTTTTTGAATCCCATTCCAGACCAGTTGGCAGCTACAAGAGAGAATACATTTCCTAAAAAATGTCCTTTGGAATACTGCAAATGAGATATTTTTCTGCTGTAAAACATCATTAAAGTTGAGAATGCTTTTGTTGAATTCCCAGCACAGTCTTCCAGACTGTCATATTGTCAGTATCCCTATTGTTAGATATCTGGAGGACTTAATCAGTTTTATATCATGTGACACTAATGTTTATTGAGAGCCTACCACAGCCAGAAAGTCAGCCCTATGGCTGCTACAAGTTGCCAGCTAGATGGTGGCAACTATGGAGTGACTGATTACAAGAACTGGTTTCAATCTAAATAAACTATAGGGCAACTTGAATTATGTAGTGCATATGAGAAAGTGGCAAAAATACAGATCCACTTATATATATACCTGAATGAGCTGCACCACATGCTTTACGGACAGGGTCACAAAACAGCATTGGGATACAATCTGCCCCGGGTGCTGCTATTGTGACTCCTTTCTGGTTAGTGACAATTCCATCGTAGCTGTCTGGTTCACTTTTACCCATGATCCAAACATCACTGGCATGATCAACCTACAATTAAAGTGAAAGATAATAAAGCATGCTATTGATATGATGTAGCTTGGTTCAATTAAAGGGATTGTCTACCTTTACATTAACTTTAAGTATGATGTACACAGTGATATTCTGAGACAATTTGCAATTGGTCTTCATTTTTAATTTGTTTCAAGTTATTTAGCTTTTTGTTTAGCCGCTCCATTTATGGTATTTTAGCACCTATCTAGTTACTATGGTCTTATTTTCCCTAGCAATCAGTCAGTGCCTTGGAATACCAAATAGGTAGAAAATTAATAAACAGAAGCAATAACAATAAAATTATAGCCTAACAGAGCAATAGTTTTTGCCTGCTGGGATCAGTGACCTCCATTTGAAAGCTGCAAAGAGGTAGAAGCAGAAGGCAAGCAACTCAAAAACTATAAAGAATAAATAATAAAGACCAATTGCAAAATATAGAATGGTGTAGAGGAATACACCATTCTATAAAGTATTAAAAGGGGAACTTAAAGGTGAACCACCCCTTTATTAGTTATTTTTCATTTGTGATTTTATATCATCCCATTAGTAATAGGTAATAAAATACATCTTCATATTGTTTTTTTTCTCTATATGACCTGCCCCATCAAATGTGGTACCCATGGGAAATATTTAACCTTAGCAATGCAAAAGCAAGTAATATGGCAGGTAATATGGTCAATGCAAGCAGTTTAGTCTTTCTACTGCTATTCTAATGCCTTTTTTAGGTATAATATATTTGAGACAAAATATTTAACAGAAATCATTCAGAAAAGGCTGCAAGTTGCAGATCTGATACATTATACACCCGTTTCTGCTAAGGGTGTGTCCAGAAGCCACTGGGACTGTTGTCCTTATTATAAACAAGTCTTCTGTCTTTTTAAGCTAGTTGGGAAATACGGGAGAACACACTGGGAAAGATTTATGAATGAAGACAAGTTCCAAGTGCTGATAATGAGCACATGCTCATAGGGAAGAAAACCCTTCTTACAGAGTGGATTTCCATTTCAGACACTTACAGGTTACAGTATTACTGCTACACTGTTATCCTAGGCCCATGTTAACAGATGTTCTAAGTAAAACATGGCATAGATTTGCTGATTAACCCTAGCTGGGCCCAGAGTAGGAGTCAATAATGTAATTTTACCTTCACAGAGACATACGTCTTAGGATCAAACCCAGCGGCTTTGCCTAACCGGCGGAAATTCTCTGCAACAACCTCCCTGGGGTCTCTCCTCTTAGAGCTGCTAAAGAGGTTAAGGGAGCTGAGCGTTGGTACATATGAGATGCCGCCTGTTCTCGTGGTAAACCCATGCAGAAAATTAGTCTCTACAAAGAAGAAAATACATTTGTGCACATCACTAAACTTTCCTGTAAAGGATGTAAAAGTACAGCACTGGGAATATAGTGCTTATTTTTGCAATCACAAAACCTCTTTATCACATATCTTGTTCTAATGTTAAAGTCTTATAGTATTAAAATCTTCCTCTGGCAATAAAACTGTAAAATATATTTTGGATTTTTTTCCTTTCCTCTCTTAAATTCATGTTTTTACATATTTTGCTTTGGAGCACCATCTAGTGGTTCAGACTAAGTAAAGCACCTGCCATGTAATAAAAGGCTGTCAAGACTTATTAATAATTTAACTGTTAAAAACTAATTGTATATGGGTATCTGGAATCCAGAGGATCACTTTCTGGTTAAGGACTCTTTCTGTAATGGGGAGCACCATCATTTCTGTAGGCTACTAATACATTTGAACATAACAGAACATGGGTTGTAGATTGTAATCTCTTTTGGGCAGGGCCCTCTTCACCTCTTTTATTGGTTATTGATTGCTTTATATGTTACTTTGTATGTCCAATGTATGAAACCCACTTTTTGTACAGCGCTGCGGAATATGTTGGGGCTTTATTAATAAATGTTAATAATAACATGATAGCTTACTGTAGTTAACATCGAGTACAAAAGTGCTGTCTGTATTATTAGAGAAAAACTATTGAATATTTCATATATTTGATAAATTTTTTAAAAAAGACACAATGGGGAATGGAATTTCTGTACTACTGAGCTTTCTGGATAAGAGGTTTCCAGATAACAGATTCAATTCCTGTGTGGGAGCAGACTTTATATAGATTTTCTAAAGTTAATGGTAAGAGCATTCCATTTCAGGCTGGACTTTTCTACCTTCCTAAAGTGGGCCACACATAGTGACCAGGTCATCCAAACCAGCCATTTGCAACTACTCGGTTTATGTTTTGGAAAACAGCTGACTGGATTCCTCAGCAAACCAGAAATAAGAACTGCTGTCTCTGTTCATGTTTTCTAGCATTATGGGTAAAAAAAACCTGACTTGTTGGGTTGTTGCTTACTCCTAAAAGTGCTTTAGGATTCATTTTTGACAAAAAAAGATACCAGTGCTGGTGGCATGTGCAAATTCAGGCTGGAGATAGTGTCATGAGTAAACCTTCCTACTCACTTATCACCAGTGCAGTGCAGCTAATAGCCTAAATCTGCCAGGGGCAGGGGCATGGAACAAAGTATCCATAGTTAGACTGCAGTGGAATGCCATTGCAAACCAACAGCAGGAACAAGCAGAAAGGAGGAAGTGGAACTATGGGGGCATCAAGTACATGGTGAGTAAAGGCTGAGAGTGTTTCATGCAATTCATGTGAACAAATGCACAGAAGTGAATAACTAGACTGGGCAGGAATCATTAAGATCCACGGAACAAGGAGACTTAAATAAGCAAGCATGGATATTTGTGGCACCCGAATACTTTAAGAAAAATAGTCCTAAAATAGAAGGTTGTTGAGAGACTTAGGTGTGGGGGAGACTGACAGGGAGGCAAAACTCAGCAAAAGGGGCTAATAAAATCTGGTAGATTTGGAGTAGGGATTAAAGCATTCAGGTTAGTGGGGATCCTAAGGGTACAGCAGGGAGGCAGTATGGGAGAAGTTTGGGCACTGTACTGTTGGGGAAGCTTATGTCGCTAATGTCACTCTGTTAGTGCATTTACTCACTACAGCTGGCACTGGAGACTTCATTTGAGGAAATGAGAGTGAGATGTATGTGTGAGAGGAGAAGAGTTTATTAGTGAATCTTGTGTATTGAAAAGTCATGCTTCCAGTATTCAAGTCAGTACTGGTGCCAACCCTGTGAGAGTTGTTGCAATAAAATCTGTGCCTTGATCAAGGGGCATATTTATTTGCTGTGTAAAAAACAGCGAGAAAATTCGCCACACATCGCCAGGCTTCGCCGTGTAAAAATGGCGTAAAAACGGTGTAAAATCGGCGTAATTGTTTCACGAGTTTTTTCTTCCACCGGAACTCATGGAAAATAACTGCGTAATATCCGGCGATATACCCGCGTTCAGATGACGATCATTTCCATTTATTTTACACAGCTTTTTATTCCGTTTTTTCGGCGAATTAGTTTTACACAGCATAATAAATACGCCCCTTATTGTATCCATGTGTTCCATATCTGCTTTTCGCAGTGATGGGAGTTTACCAGCCACTGGTAGACCTGTTACAAGTTATTTTACTTTGGATTTAATTTGGTGAAGGAGATAAGAATACCAGGACTTACCTGGAATAAGGTATGATTTAAGAATAACAATATTCCCTTTCAGAGCTGGCAATGTTTCCAGGTGCGTTCTGATGCTTCTTACAGTTATGTCTCTTAAATTCCCATGAGAAATATCATCCCCAACGTGTTTTTTGCCAGATGTGCAATTTAAACTGTCTTTTTCTGCTTGTATTTCAAATGGTTGAAAGGTAAACTTGTATAGGTCAGTAAACAAATAATCTACAAATATGTCCATTTGTGCTCTTCTGTTCTTGGGCATGATAACAAGAATTTTACTCAAGTTTAAAGCATCTATATCTTGTTTGATGGAGTACAGAATAGCAGCCATACTGGAGTCACTCACAATTTTAGATCCATTTCTTAAACCCTCCAGATACTGGATAGAAGCGCCATGGAAAAGTTCTTGAGCTTCAGGTGAGCAAGATGAATCACAAAAGCACATTATATAAGTAAATGGGAGATTTCGGCTGTAATATTTTTTAGATATGTCCAAAACATGTTCAATAGGCTCTGTATAGTTATTGTTGTATAAGAGATACCCTGGATCAAACAAGTCAACAAGTACAACTTCTTCTGTGCACATTTCTTAATCTTTCTAGAAAATAAAAATAAAACATAGTTGTGGTACCAAGGAAACTTCCAACCAAGCAAAATAGCGTGTTTTGGTGCATCTACCAACCTAAAATACTCCATCAAAAATCTTTATGTAACATAAAGATTGTGATTAATTGCATCTATCGACAACCCTTGCAGGCAATGTGACATAATCAAAACCGTAAGTTTCATACATAAAATGTATCCCTTTGTTCCCTTTTAAACAAGCAAGTCCTATTATATACAGTGCTTTATGTTGGTATCTCGAGACCACTGGCCAAGTTTCTGCTGCTGACCTGATAGCAGATGTCTCTATTACTGAGATAGGACACAACCTCCATTTTAAGACTATGCTGGCTAGGGTAGGAAATATGGTGGTATTGTTAAATACAACTTGTCCCTAGCCAGCCCACTTTTCTGATTGTTGAATACAGAGTAAGACAGTGGTTCCCAAACTGTGGTGAGATTATTGTGAGATTTGGGATTAGCATTTATTTGCTGTCCTAAATACTCTTGGAAGAATGGCTGAATGATTGATATATACATATTGTCCTATTTCTCTAACTTGTATATGACCAAAGATCAAACTTCCAAGGGGGCTTGAACCAAACAAGTTTGAAAACCACTGGGATACATTCACACAGGAAACCCAAGGACTCCATGAAATTATCCACCAAAGTTCATGCAACTAAAGTCACGTTTTATTTTAGAAATAGAAAAGTATACGGAGCAGCCACAACATTGCTGAATAAAATCCACATTTATTGCATCCATTAAAAACACATTATGCGAGTGTCATACAAGGGCCATACTCTTGACGGCCATATGCTTGAAATGTTGTTAAATGTGTTGGTCATTTTTTTCTATTCTTATCCACTTCCCAGTGATTTGAGTTGGCACCTTTATGACCCTTTAAAGACTTACTCATATTGGCTGGGTGAACTAAGTATTGGAGAGAGAAAGTGAAAGCACATTTCTACATCTCTATTTCTAATAATGTACAGTATGTAACATTGGAGCATACATTTTTGAGAGAGCAGTTTCACTCATTCATTCTAAATGTGCAATCTAGAGAACTTAAGCTATAATGAATCTCATATTTTAGAATATACTTTGCTAGTCTGGTCTACCCTTAAAGGGTGCCTATTGTCAAAAAATACCTTCCCCCACTGGAGGTGCAAGTTAATAGAGACCCAAAGCGCTAAGCCACAATGCAGGCAGTAATGTGGGCTGGGGGAAACAGTGTTTTGACTACTGGTGCCCTTTAATGGATATATCACATCTATATCATATCTATAGAGCAGCTGCTATTTATTCTTCTCAATTCTGGCAATTGGGTTTTGTAAGTTTGTCCATTGCTATAAATTAGGATTCAGTGTTAACCTACTTTCACTATATACAGGTCCATTTAATGGGGCACATTCAGGTCATTTTTAACTTAATGTATTCAATGTTCTCTCCATTTTTCAGAAATTCAAGAAAAGCTGTAAGGTACATCAATTTCCATTTAGATTGTAAGTCCCATTTAGATTGTTAGCTCTACTGGGCAGGGACCTCTATCCTCTTGCCTCTTTGATTCTTAACTTATTGCAACTGGACCTTGTATTTATTTGTATTTATTATCATATTTTGTATTTATCTATTATTATTTTAATAACCCCCTGTTGTATTAATCAATTCTACTGTACAGTGCTGCGTACATAAGTATGCTATATAAATAAAGATATACATACATACATAGAATTTACAGAAGAGCCAGTATTCCCGCTCTCGTCAATACACCTCTCCCTGCTTCCTGTATCACGTAGAGCCTGGGGTTAAGTGTCTACACTTTCATTTCCCATAATAGAACAGAGAGTAATTGTTTACTTATTTCATTTATTGTTCATGAATCAACATTACAGTCTCTGACTGCTCTGTACAGAGCTGCAGAATATTCAGATTTGAGTACAGGTATGGGATCCATTATCTGAAAACCCATTACCCAGAAAGTTCTGAATTATGGAAAAGCCATCTCCCATAGACTCCATTATAAGGAAACAATTCTAATTTTTAAAAATGATTTCCTTTTTCTTTGTAATAATAAAACAATACTTTGTATATGATCCCAGCTAAGATGTAATTAATCCTTACTGGAGGCAAAACAATGCTATTGGGTTTAAATGATGTTTAATTGATGTTTTAGTAGATTTGTGGTAGATTATGGAAAGATCCCTTATCCGGAAAGCCCTTGGTCCCGAGCATTCTGGATAACAGGTCCCATACCTGTTATCCACGTAAAAAAATTGCACCAGTAAAAGAAATATTCAGTCACTTGACATTAGGTGATCATATTGGGCTTTTTACCTTCAAAAAGCTATGGACTGGGCAAAATCCCAAACCACTTTCTATATTTAGAAATAAAAATGCTGATTACCCAAAATGCTAATTAATGGCAGTATGAGTTACTAGCTTTTAAAATATATGGTGCTATGATATTTGCCTGATTCTTGGCCAGATATCAGTTGGGAAGTCCCAGATGATGGTTCCATACATAGGATTATAAAATGTGACTCAGTCTGGAGGTACAGCTTCTATTGTCCTTTGTATAGCCAGCTGAACAAAAAAAAAAAAAAAACTCTTTTTGTACAATACTGCCAACACTAAGGGGCTTATTTACTAATCCACGAATCCGAATGGGAAAAATTCGGATTGGAAAACGAACATTTTGCGACTTTTTCGTATTTTTTGCGACTTTTTCGTAGCCGTTACGGCTTGCGCGAATTGTCGCGACTTTTTCATTGCCATTATAAATTTTGTGAATTGTCGCGACTTTTTCATAGCCATTATAACTTTAGTGAATTGTCGTGACTTTTTCATAGCCATTACAAATTTCGTGAATTGTTGCGACTTTTTCATAGCCATTATGATTTTCGTGAATTGTTGCAACTTTTTCATAGCCATTAAGACTTTCGCGAATTGTCGCAACTTTTTCGTATTGAGCGCTCGAAAAAGTCGCAAAATACCGATACTTACGAAAAAAACGCATTTGGACGCTTTTCGGACGTTCGTGGATTAGTAAATGTGCCCCTTAGGCTAGTGCCACACTGGGCAGATTCTCAGCCTGCAGATGAAATACGCTGCTTGTGCCTGCACCCAGGCAGAAGCAATGCTTCCGGGGGCAAGCAAAACGATCTGGTTTTTAAAGCACTGGGGTGCACCTATCCACAGGTTGAGAATCTGCCCCTTGTAGGATATACTGTAGCCTTAATGTCCAACACCAAAGGGTCATACATGGACTGATCTTTGCAGAAGGCTTGACCAAACATTTACCGTGATAAAGATCTGAAGCAGTAACTTTATTGGTCCAGGAATTTATTGGCCAAGGTGCATAGATATCATTAAGTCAGAGAAACTTGTTGGCTGCCTTAACTATATAGGTGCTGGAAGTGCTTACTGTTGCTTTGTATTTGGAGCAATTGTGTAAGGTTCAAACGTCTTCTTCACAGCAAACTATACCTGTAGCTCACTTTAGAACTCAGAAATATAGTATTCCACCCTGTAATGTTCCCTAGGCAGGTGCCTATCCTGCCCACCCCTAGTTTGGGCCATAACTTTGCTATTACAGTACCAGAGAGCTATGCTTGGACTGGTGTAGGAAGTGGGGTGGGGAATGCGACAAGCAGAAAAGTAAGTAGAAAATAAGAAAAGAATAAATTAATACAAAATAGAAGGTGTGTATTATTTATTTATATTAAATGCAATACTACAGAACTGAATTGAAACTCTGGGTTGTTTGATTTTAGAAATCAAGTTCTGGGTGTTGTGGCTATATATTATATATCAGGGGTCCCCAACGTTTTTTACCAATGAGCCACATGAGCAAGACAAACATAAAGAAAATTCCTGGGGTGCCAAATAAGGACTATGATTGACTATTTGGTAGACCTATTCATTGGCAGCCTACAGAAGGTTCTGTTTGTCAGTACACCAGGTTTTTGTGCAACTATAACATACCTCCAAGCTATGAATTTAAAAATAAGCAACTGCTTTGAGGCCACTGGGAGCAACATTCAACGGGTTGATGGGCAACATGTTGCTCACGAGCCACTGGTCAGGGATTATTGTTTTATATGTTGTATTATATATTTTGTCCATTCCCCAGGAGATGTGTTGATCCCAACAGTTATTTTTATTGTGGAATCTTTGAATTTAACATTAATTTGGAAGTGTTCATCAATATATTTAAAGGGGAAGGAAAGGCAAAGTCACTTGGGGGTGCCAAAATGTTAAGCACCCCCAAGTGACTTTAACCGCTTACCTTGTACCCCGGGCTGGTGCCCCTGTTAGGAGAAAATAGCACCAGCCTGGGGCACCTGGAGCGCAGCGCTTCCTCCTTCCGCCTTCCACTTCCTAAACTGCCGGTGGCCGGGCATGCACAGTAGAGCGAAAAAGCCGACTTAAATGTTTAAGTTCGGCTTTTCACTCTACTGCGCATGCGCACGCAGCGAAGCCGGAAGGAGCAGCTACCCCGGGCTGGTGCTGTTTTCTCCTGACAGCGGCACCAGCCCGGGGTAAAAGGTAGGCGGTTAAAGTCACTTGGGGGTGCCTAACATTTTGGCACCCCCAAGTGACTTTACCTTTCTTTTTCCTTTAAGACAAGATTACTTTGCCATCCTATTAGAGTGCTGATTCAAGTGTAGGGATGGAAAAATCCGCCAAATGTGGTATAAGCTTAAAGGGGGCCCTACACGCACAGATAAAATCGTATGAAACAAAGCTTTGGAACCTGCTCACTTTAGTTGGCCCTCTGATATCCATGTACTATGGTATTAGTCAGTTCCGGTATCAGGCAGGATTGAATATTTCAATATTTTCAGTAAACAGGAGTTGCAGCTTCACTACTGTTCTGATCATTTGTGAGCTTGGCACCAACAATCAGAATAGCAAGGCGATGTGTAAAATATACCAGCGCTACAAAAACCTTAAAGTGATAATGTCAGTAAAAAAGTTATCTATAGGTCATGCTAATCATTTTTCACCAATAGGGCTGCTTTTTCTAAGTAATTGTTACTTGAAGTTCGTAAACCTGACTGTTTTGCCAACCTGACTGTCCCTTCTCAGCCTGTCAGTTACAGCTTCTAATGCTAACAGACTCCTGCTGCACAAATATGGCAGCCCCCTCATAGAAGGAACATGGGGATCTGATAGGAAATGCAACCAATAACATTTTTCTTTTAAAAAGGTGACTAGTGAACAATGGCAGGAAGCAGTAGATACTGCCTATGACTATTTAATCTCAATAAAAGATAGGCTTATACAATACAAATTTCTCCACCAAGTCTATATTACCCCTCTAAAGCTGCTAAGAATGGGTAGAAGGCAAGATGATCTCTGTCCCCGATGCAATACCCCAGGTGCTAACTTTATACATATGATCTAGTCATGTCCCCTTATAAAGAGATTCTGGAAGGATATAATGGGGACCCTGGCCCAGGAACTGGGCATCCCCAAAATAGTAGATTACCTACGAATGCAGCTAGAATCAGACTCCACACTCTTATGTTCTATGCAAAAAAGACAGTGATTATGCACTGGATGGGGAACAACCTGCCCTCCTTGAATTTCTGGAGACAGTTGGTAGATAGTGCCCTCACGCTCATCAAAATAGCATATGAAACATGTGGAGCCGTAGACAAATTTGAGAGAGTATGGGGAGACTGGTGTAACCCTGAACCTTTGGAATCGTAACCTCTATCACAGGCTAAAACCAGATACACTAGTGTACTTCTTTGACATACGTAACTGCCTCCAATACTAGACCATCCTAGTAAATATTGTTCCGGTAATGGCACCATATTGCAAAATCGTTATTGACTTACTTGTCATGTCTTTTATTTTTGGTTGATATATGTACAAACTCAAAATAAAATTCACCTTTAAAAAAAAGCAAAAAAAAACGGTGACTAGTATATGCTACCTGCTGACTGGTTGCTATGGGTTGCTGCACCTGGGCAACCTAAATGTTTCTTTTATTGCAGAACCTCATTGGAATTCAGTGCATATCATTCACACTCAAACTCATGAACATCTTGCTGCATGTAACATCCCAGAAAAGAAGCTCGTTTGAAATTGTTACAGTAGATTCAATTAGAAAGCAGTAGATTCAATAAGAAAGCAAACCAAATGTGTACCTGCTGCACTAAGTATAGATGAGGGCAGGGCACAAAGCAGCCCTGTGTCTCACAGTGTTTGTGCAGCACAAGTACTATTTGGTACAGTTGTGCCACTTAGATTTTAATACGACTTACCATACAACTTGCTGCAGC
Organism: Xenopus tropicalis; assembly: GCF_000004195.4. NCBI lineage: Eukaryota > Metazoa > Chordata > Amphibia > Anura > Pipidae > Xenopus > Xenopus tropicalis. Next base: position 133,462,804 of record NC_030678.2, on the reverse strand, counting down.
ATTCAGCAGATCCTGAGATCGATCCTTTGTACTTCCTTTAAATGCAAGTCTTTTCAATGACATCCTACACACGTAGCAGCAAATCTCCGCCCAGTCTTAACCAGAAGGGTTGTGCTAGAATCTGACTGTATGGAACTGGTTTAGTATTACTGCAGCCACTGCCTCTCCCTTGAATACTGTCTTTTCAATGGCAAGTTATGAAATAGTTTGGGTTTTCTGCATAGTTTCAAAATAATAGGGAGGAGGAAGTAAAAAGTAAAATGTATTTTAACGGCTTGTCTTAGTACATGGTATATTGCACAATGAGGTTACGCTGAAAAATTAATTACTGCTATTCTTTAGCAGCCATGTATACTACTTTGCAAATAAATTGCTATATCTTTTGATATACAAAGATCTTTTGAACTTTGTAATAAATTCAATTTACTTGCACTGAATTTGTGTGCAGACTGCATTTTCTCCAATGGCATAAATAAGGTTACCAGATTTTCAAAGTAAAATCAAGGGATGCCTATAAGGTGTTGCCCACAGACAGATTTGAATTTGGTTGATGATCACACTGATGAAGGTGCTACGTTTTCCCACCACTCACAAGTAGGGTTGCCACTTTTTGGCCAGTACATTACTGTTTGAGATGGTGGTGAGTCTGTGACGTTAAGGGCATGGTAATGACAGAATCAGGGAAGGGACATGCTATCAGGATCGCTATAAGAGCCAAACACAAGAGATGTGCAGGTAAAGGGGAAGCTTAGAGATGAGATTTGGGGCAGATTGGGACAGGATTAGGGATCAGAGCCATCCTGGGGTTGGAGGACTAGTTATTGAAAATTTACCAGAAAGAACATTGCTGTAATTTAATAGTACTGGCCCCTGCCATGGCTGATATTTTACCAGCTAGGCCAGTGAAATATGGGCCAGGTGGCAGCCCTAGCCAAGAAGTGTAAGTAACACTGGAATGATATCTAACGGCAAGGAATTTAACTTTACACTAGGCAAAAAAACAAAAATAGAAGTGAGCAGAATATAACTAATAGCTCTACAGTGCTAATAAGTCAGAACTCATCTATTTTGAAAGCTTGCAAAATGCATTGCAAGTATAGGGGCATATTTATTATATAACGTCCACCAACAACAGAAAACAAAAGCAAAGATCTGATCTGGTTGCTATGGGCAACATCACCGGCGATGTTGGCTTACATACTATAATAAATGTGCCCCATGGTGTCATCCCAGCATTTCACTTGTTTAAACAGTCCTTGTTTTTAGCATTGCTATTAAATATATCATTTGGAATTGTTTGCCTCGTCTGAAAAATTATTCTGTCTCAGTTACTCTCACTATTTAACTCTTTTTTAGGACAAGAAAAGGTAGAATCACTAGAAAGTTTCAAATTGTTAGGTACTCTCCACAGAGGCACTCTTCTTCTTCCAAAAAGGCACCAGTGCTGCACATTTGGTTTCAGTGCAGGACCACCCTACTCTTCTGATGCCTCACAACATATTAAGTGCAAGTTAATTTATGCTATAAATGGTGTAAAAGTGATGTAAAATAAATTCCCTATTTATCAAGCTCCATTAAGTCTGTATACATGAATTAATTACAAACATACTGTTCACAAAAATAATCCATTACTAATTGCCATACACTAAGACTGTAACTTTAAACAGCATTTTACACCACTTGACTTGGGAACTCTCATATTCAGGCCACAAGTACATTCTGGTGTATAAAGCAATGGCACTCATGTCATGTTTTACGCAGCTTGTTTTCAAGTTAATGCAGCTTCTCTATGCTGCAATTCTACATTTGGACATACATTTGCATAAAAAAATTACACAGTTTTATAAATATGCCACATTACAGTGTAATGTTTGACATATTTCTATGACATTTTTTTACACAGCTTAAAAAACAGACCAAACATCAAGATATGCGACACAGTGTAGAATCACACACAGTGTATTATTACCCAAATACTGTGTTTGGCATAATGAAAGAAAATGTAATTCTAAGCAACCTTCCAATGTACATTAACATAACACGTTGGTTTTTTTTTTAACGATTCGTATAAAATTGTAATTGAAAGCAGAGTCTGTCTAGCTGCACTACTAGTTCTAACTCCTGAAACACTGTAGCATGATAGTATCATGAGTCAAATCCAGAGAACAAAAACAGATAACATTTTCAAATAACTTTAAAGCCTTTCAACATTTTTGCTTGTCCCTAGAGAGCATCCCAGCAATTCCCATTCACATTAAATGGAAGGAGCATTCTAGCATTTTGTCGCTTCAAGGGAGGGGGACGAAACACATCTCCTAGTGTGCCATTAACCGTAAGCTGTGTGATGAGTTTTATGTTAATTTTTTAGATGAGTACATTCTGGTTTAGAATTAGATAGAAAAAGCTTAATAATAATAGCAATGGGTGCTGTCACATTTCCCAGGTTTTTATAGCACTCTTTATGCCTGAATGTGTCCCTGTCATACATGGCACTAATTCACTTGTAAGGACAACAATGGAGCTTTATAGATAATTCATGTATTTTATGCCACTTTTTAAAACTGTTTTGTCACCAGCATCTGGCAGGTAGCTATAAGGACAACAGTAAATCTGTCACAAAAATGTCTCTACGGTCATTGTCATGCTGTATGTTTTAAGGGAAATTCCAGAGTACACATGTTTTAACCACTTGGCCAGGATATTTTACAGTAGTTGTGTAACCCGCTAAAGGTTCATTTGTTCCTCATTTTATGCAAGTGCCTGACCATTGCATGAGAACACTGATGTAAGGAATTTACAGCTGAAAAATATTTGCTCTAAAAAAAAATTCCAGTGTACATTCGTAGATGTGTAACAGTTTCTAGTATGGATGGAATTTCCATTTCAAAACCTCAACATGAAAGCAGAACTTAGTAAGTCAAACTGCACAGCCTTTCTTGCTGAAGGGAGTGGTGATCAAAGCACAATGTATGAAGTGTGTATGTGCATATAATTATATGAGTATATGAGTATGTGATTGGAAACATAGGCATTTAAGGCACCAGAGAGCACAGAGAGCCTATAAAGTGACACAGCATACCATGTTTTACCCATGATGCAGCCATGTTTCCCAGCTCCTGCATGCAGGGATGCCTACTAATTTGCAAGCTGCTAAAATATGTTGATGTTTTGCAAAGCTTTAACCTCCTCAGACCTCACTGGCTATGACTGGGGACAAAGTAGACCAGTAAATATAAGAATTATATAATGATAAAGTACTTACAACAAGCTATAACATTGTAATGTTGCATTCAAGAGTTACATTTTGTTTCTGTTGAATCGTATTCTTTTTTATTTTAAACTTTATACTTCTGAATAAGAAAAATATTCCAGGCAATGAAACAAACTGTGAAGAAAAGTTACACTTTAGTGCTAGGCATTCTGAGGCTCAAACTTATACATTTATATAACTTCACCTTATACCCCACCCTTTGAAACAAGTGCTGGTTAAGGAGACATAAAGGCTTTATATCTTTAACAGCTATTTGAAACAGCTTTGTATAATAATAATAATAATGTGAGGGTGACGAAATAGGGCCACCATCAAATAGTCTTTTACTTTTGCAGCTGCTCCAAGAAGTAACAATGAGTTGCTATAAGTCAAGTGACGTATTCAAGATCAGTTACACAATGCAATGGCTGAATTTAGGAAATGAATTTTGTGATTTCCAAGTCATTTTTTTGCAACACGTGCAGCTGTATGCATCATTACATTCGTTATACATTCCAGTCTTTTCCACCCTAGTGTATCAGAACTTCATGGTCTCAAGTTTCTGCCTAAGATTCATAGCCTGGGTCTCCATCTGATCAATCTGCCACTGGTAATGTCTTCTGTTCATCTTGACCTTATTTATTTGACTGTGTAGGCGCTTCAAGATGGCATCAAATCTCTTTTTTTGTACCTGGAAAATATAATCAAAATTGGAAAAAGGAGTCCATGATATACATATGAATTGAACATCTGGGTCATTTACAAATCAGGCCCAGGTAAAGGGTGACAAATTTTGGGGGGGATTGTGGCATGACTAGTTATCATACATGGCTTTCTAAACTCAGTTTAGCCAGGTTTTTTAACCCTGTTTCCTGTACCTGACCAACAGACCCTAGTTTTAATAGGAAAATATCAAAAGCATTAGCAGAATTATAGCAGAGAAGAACTACTCAACATCAGTGTCCAACATCCTACTTATTTTGTTGTAAAAAGGATGCAGTTTACTTGGAATATTCTGTTCTCAAAAACATATTAATGGAACTTCTTAACAAACCCATGACAGCTTAGGCTGCAATAAATGTTGAACTACTGCTGCCTGGCCACTGACCTCCCTCTCCATCTGCAGTGGAGTGAAGGCTCTCCATTGAATCTGTTTGATCAAGAGGACATGCAATCAAGCATAAGTAAGCCTGACTGCAACAATCAGTTGCCCCTCTTTTCCATACGAATAAAACAAGGATAAAATAAAACTTTTGCGTGGTTTGATGGGGTACAGCTCATAATTAGTTACTACAGACTATTAGAAAATAAAATCAATAATTTCTCATTTACTGCTATTGGGCATAATCCAATAAGGGAAAATGTGCAATACAGTGTGAGAATTATTCTTGCCTCTATTTCTTTCTGAAGTTCGATGTGTCTTTCTTTTTCTTCTTCATAAACCTTGTTTTTTAAGGTTATGCACTGCTTTACTTCTTTTAGTTTCTCCTCTAAATTTGCCATTTCTTCCTGTTACGGATAAACAATAACACGTAAATTCCTTTGCCTTACAATGATAGTAAATGTAAATAATATTCCTGGGCCTACCACGTTATTAAAGAATGTTTTTAGAGCTACTGAAGTTTGAAACTAGTAGAACATCACAAACACACACACACACAAGATCAACTTCATTATAATTAATCTTCCACATTGTTTTCGGGGGAAACTAGAGCACCTTCAGGAAACCCACATAAAACATGTATCAGGCTTGTTTACAAGGCAAACTTACATATTGCAAACAATCAGTAATTAGCTTTGTTCAGGCAGCTATAGGGTAGGGAAAGTTACATTTGATTGATGTTGCATGGGTTGATGCACCAGTGCAATTTTGTCCACTGTTAGTAAATGAGCCCCGACTCTATGCAGCACCTTGAAGCAATCAACCCAAGATTTGAGAGGCAGCAAATGCTAAAATGGTTATCTGTATATATATTGATATATATAAGTTTACCTGCAGTTTGGCTTTTTTTAAATGTGCAGGTTAAAATTCATGTGGACTTGAAAAAAAGCAACATTACATTACCCATTACGATACCCATTAAATACGTACCAGGGACATTTCATTGTCCCAGATGCAACATTTCACAAAACACTATGAAAAATTGGATATGAACTAGACACAGTTAGGAACCACATATTCATGAATTATACTCTATGCAAACTTAGATGGCAAGCAGTGATCCCTTAATCCTGTGAAATATAGGTCATAGGGTTCTCATTCTGTAGTAAAACAGGATACATACGGTAGTCCTTGACATCTTCCTTTTCCCGCCTTCTAATTTTCATAAAATATCCTTAGTTTGTTTTCCATTTTTAGAACGCTAACCTCACATCCTCTCTCTGTTTGAAAGACAATTGAACCTCATTATATTTTAAAGGGTACTGGCACATGGGAAGATTAGTTGCCCACAGTTAATCATTGCTACCACATCTGACTAATCTCCCCAAAATGCTTTTCCACCGGCAATAATGTAAATCGCCTATGACAAAACATATGCAATGTTTTGTTTTTCCAAAGTGGCCCCAAGTTTCCTCAAGAGGCAACTTGAAGCAGAGTGCAAGGTTTCCCACAAGTGATTTACATTATTACTGGTGGAAAAGCATTTCAGGGAGATAAGTCGCCTGTGGAAGTGAAGATTTGTACCTTAGTAGATTAGTACCTTAAGGGCAGTGGCACACGGGGAGATTAGTCGTGCGAGACGAATCTCTGTTGTCATGGGTGACTAATCTCCCTGCAGTGCCATCCCACCGGCTAGAATGTAAATCGCCAGTGGGATGGCATACGTGTTGCTGCGATGTCGCCCGCGACAACAAAGATTTGTCACGGCACGACTAATCTCTCTGTGTGCCACTGCCCTAAAAAGTCAACATAAGAGCTGAAGTAATCATTGTCAGGGACATAAGGAGCAGTGTTGTAAGAACAAAAAATGACCTTTGCCCTTGTTGATATATATTTATCATTTTAACAAAAAAGGCAAAAAGTACAATCTCTTTAAAGAACTAGTTTCATCAACTTAAAAAGAAATATCATAGGCTGCATTTTTTTTACACAGAGCAAGAATCACTACTACTCATGATCACCAGCTTCACACAAAGATGCCAATGTCCACCCAGTGAGTGGACCCGTATCAACAGGTGGATGTTATTGTATTCAGTGGATTTAGGCATTAATGGTAAGGGCAGAAGGATGATTGTTTGCAAAGTGAGGGTACCAGCAGATAACTTGGGATGGGACAGCTTATACTTGTAGACTAAAGGTCCCCATACATGAGGCGATTGTAGCTGCTGATATCGGTCCCTTGGACCGATTCGGCAGCTTATCGGCCCGTGTAGGGGCAATAACGAGGGGCATGCCGACCGATATCTGGCCTGAAATCGGGCAGATATCGATCGAGCAATTAAAAAATGGAGTCAGATCGACTACTGACTGCGCCAGGGCCAAATGACCAAATTAGCCTACATTCGCCCAATATCGCCCACCCGTAGGTGGGGATACTGGGAGAAGATCCACTCACTTGGTAACCTCGCCAAGCGAGCGGATCTTAATGTATATGGCCACCTTTACATTTAAAAGCTGGTACTTTTTGAGTTTGCTAAGCTTCCTTATCTGTACTACAAATCAGTCTTTGTTCATGTTTTTTTTTTTCAGGCCTAAAAATTCTTAGATTCTGTTAAAAAAGTTTTACTGTAGGGAATGTGCTTTTATCCTATTTTTAGTCGTTCTAAGCGCAATAACTGAGGAATAGAGCATCTCCTAGAAACCATATTTTAATGAGCTTTTTAGCTTTAAAACATATCCGTTTCCATAGACAAATTGTATTATTATACAATTATTATTGTATTATTTTTTATACACAGTAATACAAATTGTGGTACAACTACTGTTGTTTAATGTTAGACCTAAGAATTACCAATAGCTGTCAGTCAAAGCCAGTCACATAGTTTTGTGCCATCAGTCTTGTGCAGTGTTCATTACATAGTGTTTTCTGTGCCTTGTTCCTTACACTGAATGCTCTGGCAAGAAAAAGTTATCAGGTGTTTCCTAAAACACATAAAATAGTAGGCCCACTCTAATCCCTGATTTTACTTCCATTTTAATAAGGCCAGAAGTTTTTGCTTAGCTCAGCCTTACAGTATTCCTTTAATGTTTAGGTAAGAAAGTATTTCCTTCAAGATTAACATCAACCTGATGAATGCATAGTCAGGAATGGCCTTTTAAAAAAATCAATTTCAAACCTGCACTTGTTTTATTGCTATGCTCTCTGGGTTATGTAGGTCTTGAATCATTTTCTCCTTCTGCCTCCTGAGCATTCTGAGCACGTCTCTTTTATTAATAAGCTCAGTCATGACTGGCAACGTGTTCTCTGCTTCCAAAAGGCATCTGATATTATCCTCAATTTTTGCATGATATGCATTATTTCTTGACAAGATAGCTTCAAAATCTTCTTTTTGCGTTTCCAAGTTGAGTTTAAGCCTAATACTCTCAGAATAAATTGAGTGATTCTGGGCCTTTAGGATTCCACAGAGACGTATTAAATTCTCTATTGTGTCTTCCTCATGGGAAATCACTTTTTCAACTGCCTTTGTTTCCAGTAAAACTGATCTCAGGTCTGTTTGGAGCTCGTTAGCTTTAGTCTGAAATAGATTGAGTTTTGTAAGATCATTCCGTATTTACATAGTGCAATCAGCCAATAGCATACATAGTAATAAAACTGTGACTACTAAATCATTTATCCTCACTCCAAAATTATAATGTGTTTCTTCAACCATCAAGTAAAACGTGTCTGTGTAAATGTTACAGTCAATAATACTGTTGAAATATAATTTAGATATATTTATACAGATACAGTATGTTGTGATGCTGGTCAGTCTGGAATTTATATGTTTACTTTCACATAGTGGAAGTGGGAGTAAAATTAGTATTACCATATGTTTCTATATAGTTGCATAGCATACATTTTTCCCTTAAAATGCATGCTCACTGGCCTATCCAGTAAAGAGGGTTGCTGTACTTAGGAAGGTACTTTAGTTGCACAAGATAATGAGGTTGTGTAGAGCAGCTCCAAAAATGAGTGGTTTGGGATGAGTGCTTTGGTGGTACCCATACTATAGGAAACCTGAGCTGATAGTAGCAAAGGCCAAGTGTTCTATGCAGTGGAGATAATAGAAAGAAAGTTAGATTTCTCCTGAGAGAATCTGTAAAAAAGGTTAGGCAAAGGGCTCATACTATAAGATTTGATGGAATGGTTCTACCTTGATTTTATAATTGGTATAATAACTCAATTGTCAGGCCTTCAGTATAGCAAGAGTCACATTTTTAATGGCGTAGCCCTTCACAGAATGATTCCATATTTTAGTGCAAAAGAGCACCAGTAATTGGGCACAAGGGGGTATTTTCATCAGCTTTAATGTTTTCTACTCTACAAGTCTATGTCTAGACAGATAATAACTTTATCATACCTACATAATTCCCCTCTTCCTTGCAGCCCTTTTCCTTGGATAGTTACTAATTTCAAACTAGTTGTAAGGGTAGAGCCACCAGTTTGCCAGAAAGAGCAGTTTCTGATCTATAAGTCTCTTTTTCTGATTACTACTTACCGGTAACTTGATACTTAAAGCAATGATACCATGTGCTCCAGTCCTATACTGCCTGAAGCTCTTGTATATGTCTTCCGCAGGGAAAAGACTCTATAAACTCTGTATTTCAACCCTCTATATTTAGGCCTCTGTGCCTAAGAACATGCTTCAGCTCATGTACATTAACTTTGTTTTTCTTTCACCTCGTGTGGGCTCCAGTCACTGATTTTTCCCAACAATCTCTTCTTATAAATAACACCTACATGCGGTTTTGGTTTAGTGGTTAGCATTTAAGCATTGCTGTACTGGGGTACCATGTTGCAAATCTGTATGTTCGCGCTTTGTCTCCTTGGTATTCCTGCAGCACTCCAAAAACATGCAGTTCATAAGAAAAGTGACCCTGATTGTGTCAGAGTAGTAGGGTAAATTGTAAGCACCTCTGAGGCAAAGAGTGATATGAATGATAAACAATCCCTGCAAAGCACTATGCATCAATAAAGTATACTAATTCTATTATTTAAACTCACATCCTGAATGTGGTCGAATTTTTAGCCAATTACCCTTTTAGTTTATGGTACACAGCAAAGCAAATATTAACACACAGTACACAGCAGGAGAAAAAAACTAAATAAGAACATAGGTAGAAAGATTACACATGGTTACAGAAGCTGCATTTAATAGGGACACATAACAAAGACTTTAGCTGCCGTTTACTGAGTAAAGGAAAAAATAATTTTGTTATGGAGGACATACCCACGATAAAAAGGTGAAATATGACCGGCAGGGAAAGAATCATTAACAAGCTGATAATGTAAGAACATGTTCATCTTTTATCACATTATAAAGAATCAAAACATTCCTTGTTTACAAATGTATAACACTAGACATGTTCTCTTTGTTTTAATTCATAAATGCCACTGACTTATGCCAGAAAATAGAGATATCGCTTTCATGACTTACCTGAAATTGGATTTGCACTGTTTGGCTTTTCTCTGCTTCAGAAGCTTTTGTTTGTTGCTGCTGTGCCATTTGTTTTACCACATCAGTTATTGATGAAACTTGGTTAGCCATTCCTTATGCAGAGAAGAGACATTTTGTGGAAATCACCAAAATAGTACCAATGTAGGGTAAATTAATCAAAGGTTAAATCTGTGTTCATATTTGCATTTATATCCAATTCAATGTAGGTAAGGCCCCATCCTCCTTTAATACATCAGTGCGATTATATTTCTATGAAGACACCTACTATAGCTAACACATGCAACACCCAGTTAGTCATATGTAGCAGTATTACTTCCCAATCTAGATAGCAATCTTTTTTATCATATTGATTGTTCTCAGGTTAAAAGTCCTAAAAAACGGCCTACTCTCAATTAAATAACTTATCAACATATCTCATGTAAACATACTCTGCAATGCACTACAGCCCACTCAAACTCAATACAACAATACAATAATATGCAAAACACAAAAGCCATTTGATGAAAGGTAGGACATACAATAGTCGAGCAAGGCAAAAGTGAGAAAGAGATATAGGAAAATAATGCAAGGGAAAGGAGATTATATTACAGAGCAATGCAGATACATTTCAGGAAGGAAGAGGGAAAACAAGGGGACATAAAATGGATCAGGCCAGACAGGTTAGTTACAAGGACAGACAATAGACAGAAAGACAATCTGACTGGTAAATTAAATTTTCTTAATGCATATAAAAATCATCCCAATATATAAAATGGTTATGTTTTCTGAGTTTTCAGCCTAGATGCAGACACATAGGGCAAATTCTGTGTGGAAACACATATCAAAATCCAATTCATGTGCAGTGCTTCTCGGTGCAGACACAGGACGGAGTAGAAGCCAGAGGATCAGCTGAGAATCATCCCCACATGTCAGTAGCCTAAATCAAAGTATTTACCTATTGCATATTTTTAATGGTAAAGTCACACATTACTTTCCTGTTCTATTCAGTAAATAGTGATTTGAATGGGTTTATCATGTCTGTAACGGAAGTAGAAAGCCCATGAGACCATCCTGCACATTATAAATGATGTGTACTTACAATAAAGCAAGTTCATTTATCAAAGGCCTTTATTCTTTTTAGTCATGATTTCTTAGCGCTAAGGGAGGAATTTTCAAACATAATACATCAACTTTCAATTTAGAAAAGGGACTGTTTTTGTGAAACTGGCATTGTTTGCCTTTATTTTTTTCTGGCTGTAATTGAAATTATTCTGCAATGTGTAAAGCGATTATACAGTACCTGTAGTAGTAGGCATTTATTAATTTATTATTTATTAGGTATTTCTAATTCCCATTTAAAAACCCTTCTGCTCAGAGTGTGGTTATTGATTAGCCGCTTATTTTTACTTCTCAACACTTCCAATTTGAAATTGGAAGATGATGAAACCCAAAACCCATAAATCTGCTTACTTCCCAGTAAGCCCTGTCATTTTTTACACCTGATATTTGGAACTGTGCCAGACAAAACAGAACAGCTCGCAGGATTGTGTTACAAGGCAGGAGACAGCATGTAAACTACATTTAGAACTGTATTAGTACATAAATGAGGAGAGACTGCAGGCTAATTTACCAACACTAGGCAAATTTGCACTTGAGCAGTGACCCATATCACCCAATTGGTGGTTAGTTTTTTCAGCCAGCTGCAGGTAAAACAATTAATACCAAAATCAGACTGGTTGCAGGTGTTATTGGCCAGTTACAATGAGTTTATGAGCTTTTTGCCCATACCAATAACACTCCCCCTGACATGTTCTATTATGCCGCCACCACCATCTTGCTCTGTCCATGACGTTTTTTCCTTCTTCTGCCCCAAATTAAAAGCCTGTCACTCTATCAGAAACAATCAATTTCTATAAAAAAGTGTCACATTATTTAAATGTCACAAACTGGCGGCTATACCACACTTGCCTGACCTTGCTATCTTCTTTTATACACTATTATCTTGTTTTCCAGTTCCAGCAATATCGTTTGACTTTTAAAAATCCGTAAATATTTCTTTAAAAAAAATTCCAAGAAACAAATGCTGTGTTTACTGTATTGACAATCTATGTGCTGGCCAGTGTACAGCTACCTACAGTGTCATGTGACTTCCTGTTTGCCTGCTGTGTACCCATGAGGTATATTTGAAATCACAGAAATTTCACAGACACAGTTGCCTGAAACAGGGGAGGGGGGTGATATTTTGGTTTGGGAAGGATACCAACAGAAGGCTTTTCACCACGGAGCTTAAAAGAGACATATTGGATAAATGGGGAAAACCCTAATTTTGTAGGCAATTATGAATAATATATGGTGCGCGTTTCACTTTGGGCTAAATCACAGCCGTGCAGTCAGACAAGCATGCCTCATTAATAAAGTGTTACCCCTTATCCTGAAGGAGTCACATGTTAAGGTTGAAGCATCTTCTAGATTTCTGATTTCTAGGGGCACATTTACTAAGACACGAATTCGAATCCGAATTGGAAAAATCCGAAAACAAATATTTTGCGACTTTTTCGTATTTTTCGCGATTTTTTCAGCGCCTTTACGACTTTTTCGGAAAAAAACGCAATCGGACGCATTCGGCCGGTTCGTGAGTAAGTAAATGGGCCCCTTAGTGTTTGTATATCCAGTACAGGTAGGGGATCCCTTATCTGAAAAACCTATTACACAGAAAGCTCAGAATGACATGAAGGCCATCTCCCACAGACTCTATTTTAAGAAAATATATATATTTTTATATCTTGGGTTTATGGTTACATGATTTTTATCAAATTTTAAGTTATGGTGATCAAAATCAGCAAAATCTCTTATCCGGGAAACCTAAACATTTCAGATAAAAGATCCTGTACATGTACTCATAAACCCCATTCTATATACCTAATTTCATATATTTGCAGAATGTTAGCAAAAACGGTCTTTTAGATCCAGAATGCACAGTTTATATTACTATATTATTCCATTATTTTATAAAAATATAATATATGCATTTCCTAAATGTATCCATGCTTATGGATCCAATCAAATTAGGGTATTCATTTAGCATAAATTAATTAGGCGGTATGCCATTGATTATTTTTTTTCTTGTTTTTAAAGAATATTTAATGAGAATTATAATCTATGTTTTATTGTTGCACACAGTAGTACTGAGGCAAGCATTAGGCCCGGTGTAAAAAATTAACCTCCCAACTACCTCTGGCAGTTCCCACTGACTCCCAGGGATACTGTGCAAAAGTGCGGGTGGGGGGGATTTTTTTAACTCTAAAATGCTTAGGATGTAAAAGCATTCATACGTGCACTTCTGTTAGGGGTTCTCTATACATTTGTGTTCAGTTAGGTTAAAGGGGTAGTTCACCTTTAAATTAACTTTTAATATGATGTTGACACTGATATTCTGAGACAATTTGCAATTGGTCCTCTTTTATTTTTAATGGTTTTTCGGTTATTTAGCTTTTTGTTCAGCAGCTCTCCATTTGGTATTTCAGCAGCTATCTGGTTGCTAGGGTCTTATATACCAGGTAGTGGTTTAAACAAGAGATGGGAATATGAATAGTTAAGGGGCCTGCGTGGAAAAATAAAACTGTAGCTTCACAGAGCAATACTTTTTGGTCAGTGACCCTCATTTGAAAGCTGGAAAGAGGCAGAAGCAAAAGGCAAATTATTCAACAACTATATAAAATTAACTAGGAAGACCAATTGCAAAGTTGCTAGGAATAGGCCATTCTATAATATACTACAAGTTAACTTAAAAGTGAACCTCCCCATTAGATGTGCTTAAGTTAGCTTTATAGAAAGTGAGGCAGCAGGTACTGACATCCCAGGCACATTATATACAGCGAGACGCAGTCTTTATATACAAACCCAGCACATTATATGCCATGAGGAGCAGTGGGTACAGATGGCAGATATTCAGGCCCTGCCACTATAACACTGGCACTGATACACAGCATTGGCCCCACTGTAACTTACTATAAATGAAAAAAACAATGACAAAAGTAAAAAAAAAATAGAATGTGCAAAAAACCATAACAAATATATAAAAGCACAATGAGCTTTGTCAGGGGGAAAAATTAACTTACTCTCCATCTGTTAGGGTAGGGGATATTATAAATATCAGATGACAGATGACAAAAAACAATTTAATTCCAGCTAGTGGGTCAGTCTTTAGAACATATACAGTATAGTACCTGTGGGATGAAAACTGCAGCAAAGTTCAAAGCTGGTTCATGGGTAAACTTACAGTCTGCAGATTCTTCTTTTTTAAGTCTTCATTTCTGCAGTTTGCAAAATTTCCCGATCCCTGTCTGCATCTGTGTCTTGATTGGTCAATTTTACTGTCTGTCAAGAAAGCTGTGCTCTGATTGGAGAATATACAAGAAGAAAGATCCAATCAGAGCACAGCTGGTTAGAGCAGAACCCTGAGTTTGCAGGGACAGGAGAAGATTTGCAGCACAGCGCGAAACAGAGCCAGGTTATTTTATTTTATTTTTTTATTTTTAGGGTGCCAGAGCAGGTTTGGGAAAGCTTAGCCTCCCCTAGCCTTATTGAAAATCCGCCTATGAGTGTGCCGTTCTGACCTTTCAGCATGATTGTGTAGCATATATTGAAAAAATGTATGACACTAGGAATGGAAGTTTGTGGCACAGTTTGGTCTAACACACAGGTCCCTGACAGTGTCAGCCTGGCCCACCAGTATACCATTAAAATTACCAGTGGGAATATGGATCAGAATACACTGATAGACCTGGATATCTTACATTCTGACCATTTGCTGCAGTGTAGTTTTGATGTTTCAGCTAAAAAAGATTCTACTCATTGTCCAAAGAAGGGAGGTATAGACTGGGAAGGGAATGAGGGAGTATGGGGGTAGGGAAAAGGTCGGAAAATATGCAAAAATGCTTATTCAGAAACCTTCGCCCAGATCATTCTATATAATAGATCCCATACCTGCATAAGGAAAGGAAATAAATATGTTTCTGTTTTTAATCCACACTCATATAGATTGTAAGCTCTACGGGGCAGGGACCTCCATTCTCTTGTGTCTTTGACTCTTAACTTATTGCAACTGTTACTGTATCTTGTATTTATTTGTATTTTTTGTTATACTTTGTATTTATCTATTATCTTATTAACCCCCTGTTTGTATTAATGTATTCTACTGTACATAAGTAGCGCTTTATAAATAAAAATATACATATATAAATATTGCAGTAAATGTAAATCAGAACACAGCAGTGTATGGAGGCAGCCCGAAAGCCACTTACATCATTTCGAGAGCTGCGCTGCAAAAAAAGTTTGAAAAACGATGTTCTAAGGGAGCTAACTACTAGCTTTCCACTCACGCTGATTTCATTTAAAGTTCCTTCTGCGTCACATGACTTCCTCTCTCCTCTTCCTGAAATTCTGGCCAAAATGAAAAAAATCATATGTAAATTATATTTACGAAATAACAATCCATGTTAGCTCCCTCCCAGGGAATTACACCTTAGCTATTCGCAATGTGTAAAGATATTCCCTGCTTGGTAAATTGCACACAAATTGGTGCAACTTACAGGTGTGCTACATCATGAGCATAAAATGCTTAGCCATAGGTAAAAATAATGTTTTTAATTAATATATAACTACACTACCTCAAATAATATAAGTTTATATTGAAATAAATGAGGGTGGGACATGCATTGCTCAATGAGTGAAACAAGTGTGCCATGTTTGAAGTTGTACACATCTTGCCTGACATATAATGAGCTGGCAGGTGCCAACCCTACAGCAGAATCAAATATCCTTGTATTCTCAGTTGCTCTTTATGTCTCTTTGCCTAATTTTACTCCTAAACTGTAAACCTTTGTCTATCCACTTGTCCATGGGGTGTATTCGCCTGCAGCCCACTCAGAACCAATAATAAGTGATTTATGCACAGGCAGAGATCTGTTGTACTCCATCAGGTTACCTAATTTACCCCGAAATATCATAATGTTGCAAATTGCTTATTAATGGCTGCAGGGATTTGCCTGCTAAAAGCAAACCAGGTGCTGTATTTAATGCTTCACTGCCACAAATCACCTCACATGAGTGTTACATTTATACTTAAAGGCACTAGATGGCACTACTCTACTGTATAACTAATCTATAAATTATTCTGCACTAAATAAATAAAGGTAGTATGCTTTTGCAACTAAGCATTTAGCTTTACTTGTGAATGACAAAACACTGCAAACATTTACACATGTTATTTTCTTGTATTAAGTAAATGCATAGCAAAGTGTACAATACATACCACCCAGCAGCAAGAACAAAAGACTGCCAGAAAATTGATACTCTTGGGTAAGTGAGAATTAGGGCTTGTACTCAGGAGTGTTCCTTCCTGCGTTCTCCTGTGGGGACGTTCTCCTGTGTTCCACTATAGGGGAGTATAGGAAGGAACTGTACTCACAAAGGTGCATGTAAGTGCCTAATGCAGGTGAAATTTGGGGCCTACATTTGTTCCTGCGTTCTTCTGTGGTGCAAGAGAATGTCACAACTGGGTAAAGCAGAAAGAAAAGTGTGAGTGCAACTGATTTCATTTCCAAAACCCAGGGTCAGATTAGGGGCCAGTCCCCGCCAGTCCCCCATACCCCCCAAACCCCCCCCCCCCCCCGCTGAGCCTCCCTAAACCACCACAGGGTCCCCCACCCAACGTTCTTCCCTGAGTGTGCGTAAGTTTAACGCATCATGGGAGGAGCGGTCGGCCGAGGGAGCCCACCGGGTTTATTCCGGTGTCCTGGCAGCCCAGTCCGACCCTGCCAAAACCTCTCTATACAAACCCATGATTCAGCTCATTTCTTAGGCTACTGGATTCTTGGCCTGTGGATAAATCCAGACCGAAAACATGCAGGCCAAAAATGTGACACTGGCACCACCCTTCTTCCTGCGGAAGTGACGTCCGTGATGCCACAAAGCCGGTAGTGAGGAACATGCTGTTGGCTGTACATGTTTGGTGTTCTAATTACACCCCCTAAACCCCCCCTGCTGAGCCTCCCTAACCCACCGCAGGCTCCCCCACCCAACGTCCTTCCCTGAGCCTGCATGCTGTTTGTGACATTTTCAAAAACACTTTATAAACATATTTCTTTTTCATAATACCACCTGTTTGAGTGGTTTTCATCACAGAAATGCATACTCATGTTATCGAGCCAAAATCCACCAGAGGAGCTGACATAATGGTTCTGCGTGCAGGTAAGGCATAAGGGCTGCAGATTCTCAGCCTGCAGATAAACCACCCCTACACTAAGGGGCAAATTTACAGTACTAATCCACAAACACTCGGAGCGTTCATTCACACGCTCCGAGCGTATTTTTGGCGACTTTTTCATACCTTGTGCAACAATTTTGTTGCTTGCGCAACTTTTTCGTACTTTGCGACTAAATTGTTGCGCCAAGTACGAAAGTTTCGGATTCATTCAAGCTTTGTTATTGTGACTTTCCTTGGGCCAGGTTGGAGCTGCAGAGTGCCATTGAGCCCTATGGGAGACTTTCCTTGGGCCGGGTTGGAGCTGCAGAGTGCCATTGAGCCCTATGGGAGACTTTCCTTGGGCCGGGTTGGAGCTGCAGAGTGCCATTGAGCCCTATGGGAGACTTTCCTTGGGCCGGGTTGGAGCTGCAGAGTGCCATTGAGCCCTATGGGAGACTTTCCTTGGGCCGGGTTGGAGCTGCAGAGTGCCATTGAGCCCTATGGGAGACTTTCCTTGGGCCGGGTTGGAGCTGCAGAGTGCCATTGAGCCCTATGGGAGACTTTCCTTGGGCCGGGTTGGAGCTGCAGAGTGCCATTGAGCCCTATGGGAGACTTTCCTTGGGCCAGGTTGGAGCTGCAGAGTGCCATTGAGCCCTATGGGAGACTTTCCTTGGGCCAGGTTGGAGCTGCAGAGTGCCATTGAGCCCTATGGGAGGCTTTCCTTGGGCCAGGTTGGAGCTGCAGAGTGCCATTGAGTCCTATGAAAGCCCATTCGGGATTCAAACTCGTGATTTGGTAAATCTGCCCCTAAGTGTGGCACTAGCCTTAATTCAAGGTTTTTTAAAATATCTAAGCTGTGGCCTGCTAAGACTGTTTACAGTTGTGGAATCCCCACCTGTATGGGACCAGTGACAATAAATCCTCTGCAGATACATTGCAGTTATTTGGCACACAAACACATCCCACCCATTACGCATGGTATATCTTACCTGCACCCTTGGCATGTCGTTAACTACTTCTTACAGCTCTAGCCTGTAATTTTTTTTCTTTAGAGGAATATTCAAATTCTAAAAATATTTACATCTAATTAAAATGTATAATATTTATTTAATAAGGGTACATTTTATTCTACCACCTTCCAGATGTAGGATCCTGGGGGGGGGGTGTAGTAGATAATTAGGCATGATCAGTGGTGCTTATATAAATTACTAATGATTTCTTTTACTTTTAATTTCCTATCCCAACCCTGCCCCCACTGCTGTAAATTCTGTGTTTTTAGGTTGCCTGTTAATCTATTCTGCACATGTGTTTACTGGTAACATGCAGCATGGCAAGAACAAAAGAACCCAACATTTACAGGGTTAAACTCTGAGAAGATTAGAAAAGCTAAACAGATACTATAGCCATATGCTTCCATTTGTTTTTTAACCCATCTCTTGATAAACACATCATTGGGCTGCTGTCTTGTTATAAAAGCAGAAAAACAATATACTGCCAGCCACTGAAGTGAAAAAAGTTGAATTAAACGGTTGCCTATTATTAAGATATGGGCAACTGACTGCAAATGTATTAATGGTGCTTTTTTTTTTTTTTTTTAAATCGATTGGGAAAATGCATAAATGTAGAATTTCTTGAGATTTCAAATGTTGGCAAAACAGCTTTATTGCCTAAATAAGCAGACAGATTTTAGTACAAACAGTGGGGCTTTAAGTAAAAAAAACAAACAAAATAGAGTACCAAGCTACTGGAGAAGCAGATTCCCTGTATGAAGAATCACTGCTCCTACTCTGATGGAATTCAGCAGACTTCTTTATATGCATGCTAATAATGTTAAATTACATCCACTTCCCTAGCAACATGCACTGCTGCAGATGTTCACAACCAATGCTTTATTGCCATTCCCCACTGTGGTGAAAGCAAATTGCTGATCCGAGAAACAAACCAAAAACTTATCAAAAAGAAGTACCTGTCAGGTCCCTGAAGAAGTCAAAGCCAATCAATAGTTCATTGTCATTTATAATCTACAGCTAATGCATCATTCATGCTTAAAATGCTGTCAGGGAGCTCATAACAAGACAACACAAGAAAATGGACACTTGTGTGAAATTTTTCTCAATAGGTAAGAATAGTACTCTAGCTAAAGGAATGCTGATTCAGTTCTTTGCTTGCTGGTGAACTATAACTCCTAGTATCATCCTGACTAACCCATAATTTGCTTTTATGTTCTAGCATTCTAGCAATCACAGAAGCATTCAAGCAAATACAGAAACATATATATATACATATTGTGGTAGAATGGCCCAACAAATGAGAGAAAAGGTGAGTTTTCCCTTCAAGTTCTCCATAGTGGAAGATGTAATCTTTAAGAGAGAGGTTGATAAACAGAGAATGTTTTCTCTGTTTAAAGGATGTTGCTGTCTGGCCTGGAAGCTATAGGGTTCTGGAAGGAACAAGCGGATCAGGCGATCCATTCCAGTAGTCCAGCTCACCTATTGGAGCTTACTTTCCACAGGAAGGCTGTCCGGTGGAAAGGTATTTAATTGCATAGATAGGTGTGACACAGTCTCTCAGAGCAGGGCACAGAGCAGGAAGGATACCTCTCTGTGTTGGAACTCCCAGAGGGGCTGGGGGTGCTGCCTGCCGCTGCAAGAAGCAGAGGGAGCCCAGAATTGAGAAAGCTGCCAAGAGACTGAGGGTCTAAGGAGCTGAAAGGAAAGCCAGGAGGCTGAGCTAATCCCCCAGAAGTGTGTGAGTACAGGGGTGACCCCAACATTTGTGTCTTCTTACTGGTAGTCCACAAGGGACCCAGGTTAGTGAGGGAACTAATCTAATGTGTGAAGGTAGCGCCCAGAGGGCAGGATTTTTATGATTTGTTTTGTATGCTCAAATGGGCACCCCTGTATAAATAAACTGCCTTAAAGCCAAGAAAGTGTCTCTCCTGGATCCCGCTAGTTTACATAATATAAATATATATATATATATATATATATATATTAAATATTGCTGTAATGTACTAAATTATTCATATATGTATTGCTGTCCCTGAAGAAATGTGAATCTTACCTAACAAATTAACAAACTGCAGAATTAAGAAAACAAGAAAAAGAATACAGTTTGGGATGAAATGTAACCACTAGTTTCAGGGCAGTGAAAAGCTTTATATAACAGAAGAAGAAAATTATATTGAATAGGAAATGTAATCTGGATGCAAATCAGAAGAGATAAGTGACGATAAGAGATAACAGATAAGATAAGCATTATTTTGTATATAGAATGAGTAGTCAATAACTGAGATGTTGGACGCAAGAATAGAAGGTTGCAGTAGTCGTGAAGCAAGAAGACAAGAGCTTTGATCAATACTTCACCTAGTGAGTTGTGGGAGCACAATATAAAGTACAATGGAAGTGCTACCAATCTAGTCAAATTAACTGCAAACTTACAAAAAAGAGGGAATTGATCACTACACATTCCCTCACCTTTGTGCAAGAACATTTTCACAAGGGTTTTTAGTAAAAGCTTATGATCATAAATTACAAAGCCACCATATCACGTCAAGGTAAACACCATTTAGTGGTCCTAACTATTTGACTCGGGGCGAGATCTTCAAAACCAACAATTTTTTTTAAAGGCATAAAACTACCATTAAGGGACAGGTGTGGGGGTATTGTAATCGCATGGACGTTTGGCCATTTTCCCTGCACTGATCAACAACAGTTGGCTAGATAAAAAAAAGTGAGTCAATTACATAACCGTTAAGCAAATTAAGGTAAAAAAATAATAGGATATATGATAAACACTGATTTGAATACCAAAAGATTCATTAGCTAAAAGCAGTGCATCAGTAACTATTGGAGAGACCAAAAAAACCAGAGCAGCAACCATACAATTAACTGATAGTAGCCTAATGTAACTTATAGTTAAATTAATAAAAGAAGAAATTTGATTGGCTGATGTACAGTGCTGGTAAAAAGTTTAACCCATACTTGGATTTATGCAAGATTTGTAATCAAAATATACAACATTTACTCCAGACACCTTACTGCAGCAACTGAAAACACATTGTCATTAAATATGTATAGTTTACTAATATTCCAACACTTTGGTATACAAATGCTTAAGCCCCCTAGCTAACAAAAGACCCCCTTATCTGCCCATCATCAGCTCCCTCACCTCTCCCTTTCCACACAGTCTGTTACTTAGAAAAGTGTCCCTATTTGAAAATCTGAACTAAAAATTCAGAGTAGTGCAGAGGAGTACCATGGCACCATCTTCTACTCCTATAGGGTCCGTGGTGCTGAAGAGACCTTTAGTGTATTGTAATTGACAGACGATAGCTTCTGGGAACACTGCTGCGCAGCTTTGCTTTTTTAGCTAATGTTTTTGAGTTAGGCACACCTTTCTACATAACAGACTGTGTGGGGCGGAAGATGAGGGGGGCCATGGAGGGTAGTTGTACGGCTGTTGTGGTGCTGTTGTACATGGGGGGGGGGTTAGTTCTCCTTTAACCTATTCAGAAATGTATACTCCACTCCCTGCACATTAATTTCTGCCAATAACTCTAACCTAAAGATTTAAGATCTCCTGAAAATCTTCTCAATAAACATGCTTGAATTAAAAAAAAAAAAGATTTAAGATCTCCAGGGGAACAAGACAAGGCTGCCCACTGTTCCCCTACTATGCCACTATAGACCCCTTACAAAGACATATTTTATGGAACCCAGATATCTAAGGAATCCAGATAAACCAAAACCAGCTGAATGTCACAGCATTTGTGGATGATCCATTATAATGTATCCATAAACCCTAAATTTAAATACCCGACATATTATCCACAATGTCATTGTCTCCAAGAGCATCATTTCAAGACCCAATCAGAAACCGTGGTTTACTGCGGAAGTGCGTACACTTCTGAAAACCCCAAACCTCGCCTTCAGAGCGGGGGACAAGGTGGCCCTAAGAATAGCAAGGGCCAAACTGTCCAGGGCCATCAGAGAGGCGAAGCGTGCATACGCCCAGAGAATTCACAACCATTTCAAGGACAGCGGTGACACACGGCACATGTGGCAGGGCATACAAGCCATCACCAACTACAGGACATCATCACCTGCCTGTGATAGTGACGGCTCCCTTCCAGATGTGCTGAACAGTTTATACGCACAATTTGACATGCAGAATGACTTGACAGCAAGGAAGTCCACCCCTTCTCCAAATGACCAGGTGCTGTGTCTCACAATGGCTGATGTGAGGAAGACTCTACGCAGAGTCAACCCACGTAAAACTGCTGGACCAGACAACATTCCAGGCAGAGTGCTCAGAGGATGTGCAGATCAGCTGACTGATGTTCTCACTGACATCTACAACACCTCTCTGAGCAGGGCCGTCATTCCCACATGTTTCAAGTCCTCCATCATTGTCCCTGTGCTGAAGAAGTCGTCTTTGTCTTGTCTAAATGACTACCGCCCTGTTGCACTCACATCCATCATCATGAAGTGTTTCGAGCGGCTCGTCATGAGACACATCAAGTCCATGCTACCACTCACACTGGACCCACTGCAGTTTGCGTATCGTTCAAATCGTTCGATGGACGATGCCATCGCCACCACACTCCATCTGGCACTGACACACATTGATAAGAAAGACATGTTAGAATGCTGTACATAGATTTCAGTTCTGCATTCAATACAATCATCCCCCAGCACCTGATCGGGAAACTAAGCCTATTGGGCTTGAACACTTCCCTATGTAACTGCATCCTAGACTTTCTGACTGAGAGACCTCAGGCAGTGAGGATCGGGAATCATACCTCCAATACGACCACACTGAGCACTGGGGCCCCTCAGGCCTGTGTGCTCAGTCCCCTGTTGTTCATGCTGCTGACTCATGATTGTGTAGCGACACACAGCTCCAATCATATTATTAAGTTTGCTGATGACACGACCGTGGTGGGTCTCATCAGCAATAATGACGAGTCAGCGTACAGAGAGGAAGTGAGGAGGCTAACGAGCTGGTGCATAGACAACAATCTGTCACTGAATGTCGACAAGACAAAAGAGATGGTTGTTGACTTCAGAAGCACACGGAGTGTTCACTCTCCGCTCAGCATCGATGGATCTTCTGTGGAAATGGTCAAGAGCACAACATTTCTGGGTGTCCATCTGGAGGAGAACCTCACCTGGTCCCTCAACACAAGAAAGCTCAACAACGCCTTTTCTTCCTGAGAAGGTTGAGGAAGGCCCAGCTCCCACCAACAATCCTCACCACCTTCTACAGAGGAACTATTGAGAGCATCCTGTTCAGCTGTATCACCGTCTGGTTTGGGAATTGTGCCATATCAGACCGAAAGTCTCTACAGCAAATAGTGAGGACAGCTGAGAAGATCATCGGGGTCTCTCTCCCCTCTATTGATGACATATACACCATACGCTGTATCCGCAAAGCCACCAGCATTGTGGCTGATCAGTCACACCCCTCACACTCACTCTTCACCCTCCTGCCATCTGGAAAAAGATACCGAAGCATTCGGGCACTCACATCCAGACTATGTAACAGTTTTTACCCACAAGCCATCCGCCTTCTCAACTCAATGGACTGGTCACATACAAAAATCATTCAGACCAACTAAACAACATTAGGCCTGAACTGACAATCACAATCACTTATGGTAAATCACCTGATCCACCTGATCTACCTGAACTGCTCTTAGCAATTTGCAATTATTTGCACTATATTTTTAATTTTTTAATTTATGTTGTTAAACTTATGTTGTGCTGTAAAATTTTTTCATGGGTTGCATGTATGTAGCATCTTGGGCCTGGAGGAACGCTGTTTTGTTTCACTGTGTACTGTACTGTATATGGTTGAAATGACAATAAAAACCTACTTGACTTGACAATATAAAGATTCTTGCAAATAGCAGGCTTCCAAATTAACTGGCTCAGAAAGGACCTTCTGTAACATTGTTACACATGTTATGCTGAAATTCTCTTACTTGTTTTCAGATTCTGTTATCTACTTTTAAAACTGACTAAAAACTTTACAAAAAAAATGTATAGGAACATTGTATTTCTAACTATAAACAATGTTCCCTCTGAGCTGTGTGCTCATGCACGCACACACAAGTTTTTAGGCCAGTACGCACAATAAATTGTGGTGCGCACAAAGCGTTTTGTGCAAAGACACAAAATTTTGTAGTTACTCTGACCTGAGCACATAGTTTAAATTAAATGTGGGCACAATACCCAGTGTTATCTTTTATTTGCAACACAGAATATGCTTCCTATACTCTTGAACAGTGAAACAAATACCTTTCTGAAATGTTTCCATTCCAGCATCTTTTATCCCCTATATTCCTACCACCACAGGAAAGATAAATGTCTTTGCATAATGAAAGCCCCATGGAACATGGACAAAGAACCTTTCGCACAATCTAACCTTTTACTTAATGGCATTTAAGCATTATGTTTATTGGAATAAAATATTTTCAATGTCAGTGCATAAAGGAATGCTATTTAAGCCTTGGCATGAAGCACAAATCACCCCATGAAACAGCAAATATGAAAGTACAAAATTAAAGCAAAAAGGAAGATAAAAAATAGAATATATCTGTGCTGCTCCATGTATTTTCCTGTCTGTTTTGCCCATGCTTCATATGCTAGTCAATTTTAATCAGGCAAATAAATCCTGTGGTTCAACACTTATCAGTTCAGTTAGAGCTTCCACTTATCACCTTTCTTCTACTGCGTTAATATTTATGGAAGCAGCTATTTTTCAGCAAGCAATAATTCTAGCTAAATTTAGAATATGTACAGAGCAGGTTTATGTTCAGGCTTAGCAACATTAAAGGAAAAGGAAAGGCTAATAAAGAGTTAATCTCAAGCTGCAGGCATACCTTCAGTTGTCTCAATAGTGCCCTTAAGTCTCCCCATATTTCACCTGTTCAGATGATCAGAAGTCAAACAAAAAGAAAAAAACGCTGAGCTGTGTAAAGAAGATTCCCATAATGCCTCACTCCTGCACCAAGACCCAAGAGGGAAAAGTGGTCTGGGAATGAGGGCACAGCAACAGGAAAAAGATCCAGCACAAGGTTTTAATACTCAAGCACTGGTCAAACTAGTTGGTAAACCTAAATAGAATTGGTGTTGGAAATCAAGCAGTGTCCAGTTTGTTTGTTTTTTTTGATTTTTGTCTGCAAACAGTGACTCAAAAGGATAACTTGGAGAGTGCAAGTGTTTTTATTTTCTCGTTTAGTGCAAGAAATAACATATAGTATAACCTTTATAACCATGTTTCTGTCCAACTATTTCCCAACATCCCATATATGGACAATGTAATATAGCCCCTCCTTCACATGGTTCATTATGAAGTGATAGATTCTGTGACTTGATGTCCCTTTACTTTACTCTGCACAACAAAATCTATGTTTTTTACTATTTCTTGAGCTAAACAGGCAGCAGAAATTCTTGCTTAAACACCACCTGAGGCGGTTTTTGTAATGCCACCCCCTCTCTGGCCCACCCATGCTTTACAAACACAGAGGGGGTCTATGGGGGCTGCATCACTAGTTCAGGGACCTCAATTGCACTCCCTGTGCCAGGAGGGCCAAATTTACAGTTTTAAAACCAGCAATGTGGCTCTTAAAATTACCAGGAGTGGCTTTTTGCTAGGCACTTGCTGGTAAACAGGGCAAACAGGTAAAGTGAAGGTACTCCATGTTTGGTCTTTGCAAGGTAGATGAGTATTTATCCACCCCCTCCCCTTTGTTGTAAGTGTTGGGTTAGCAGAAGTCCATTGTGTAGGTGATTTATCTATTCACCGGTAATCTAATTATCTGTCTTGCGAGAACCAAACATGGAGTAGCTTCAAGAAATAAATACATAAAATAAAAAACAATAGACAAACTGTATGCTCAGTACAAGTCCTATTCATGCTCCGTACAAGTACAAGAATGCTTGTATCCAAAGTCTGAGTGCCATCCAAACTTGTGCGTTCACCTAAATCCTGATCTGCCTTCTATTATTCCATGCAAACTGTCCATAATGATGGGCAATTTAAAGGCAGAAACAGTTACATTTTCTTCATGAGCAAAGCTTTAGAGGCTCCTAGCATTATATTCAAGTATTATACTGGTAATTACATTGCTCTCTCCAATTTGGAGATCTGTAGTAAAAAATCTCGGTTCTGACTAATGCTACGTTTGGAGTCACATGAAGATATCACACTTTGAAACTGTTCACACTATTTTGTTTTCAGATTTCAGCTGACTGAGGAATGATTAATAATCATTACTTTATTCAAATAAATTATTGCAGTAATCTTTTCAATTCAGTGAATTCACTTTTCTCTCACTAAGCATTTTACAGTTCTTTCCTACTTGTTAAATTGTGTTTCCCTAGAAGAAAGCAACCTCAGTCAAAATATTAACATGGTTTATTCTGCATTTGACTGAATTTTACTTATATTCATCTCATGCTTCAGTAAAAAGGCTTATATAAAATTCCTGCCACTGCTTTCGCAATTCACTTGTAATCTGTTTTCAGTGCCCACTTCTCCAGCAAGCAAGAGCGCATACAGTAATTGTTATTTTAAAGGAATACATAATGAAAAAGACAAAATATAATTTACATTTAACTGAATCAAATGCATTAAATGCATTCAGCAAAATCTAATATATTCGGCAACCTTAATAAAAAGCAGGGCCTGTTATCCCATTGTAACTCAGTTTGACTTCTGCTTGTAGATGCAGAGGCAAAAAAGGGCATTGAATTTTAATATATTTCAGCATAATAGGAGAACATGTATGTGTAATATGTTGAGAAAATATACTAAGGGCACCACAGATTGTTTAAGAAACAATTTCTATTTATTGTAGTATTTTGAGACATTGGCAGTAGAGGCTTAGAATAATCCATAAAATATAAGCCAAATTTCAAAGACCTAGGTCCTCAAATAAAGAACAAGGAAGAAATAGGACTAGGTATCGAGTGATGGATCAAATGTCTGGATGAACACTGTACTGTGACTTGCTGAGGAGCAGAACTGACAGCTCAGTACCAGATCCATAAAATTATTTGAACAAGGATACTTGAAGGCCAAGAACCAATGCTCACAACTTTCTAGTTCAACCAGGATAAATGGAGTAATTCTCCTAATTATTTCCACTTATTTATTTTTTGATACAACATTTTTATTAGCGCACAGCCTTAGGGGAAATAACAGCTGTCCTGTTTGCCCTGCAGAGGTGTGTGTTATTATCAGTTTACATGATCTTTTGTGCTGTCCCCATGAAAAACTGGGTAGGAACAAATCAGGTACAGAAAAGAATGCCTTTCATAGAAAATTACAAAGCAATAGTTTTTCAAGTCATTGGGCCCTACAGGAAACTCAACTAAAACAGAAGATACAGATGATATCTGAACAATATTAGGGAACACAAAATTAGGTTTCTCAAGTTGTTTTACTAAGGTGCTAGATTACACAGCAGATGCTCAAAACTATGTAAAAGGAAATAAGATTTGTTCTTGGAAACAATACTCGAGTATAAGCCGATCCGAGTATAAGCCGAGGTACCTTATTTTACCTAAGAAAACTGGAAAAACGTATTGACTCGAGTATAAGCCTAGGGTGGGAAATGCAGCAGCTACTGCTAAGTTTTAACAATCAAAATAAATACCAATAAAATTACATTAATTGAGGCATCAGTGGGGTATATGTTTTTCAATATTTATTTCAAAGAAAAACAGTAAACTAGCTCTGTAAGCGGAGAAGAGGGTCAACAAAAACAATATGAGTTATACCCCACGCTCATTGCACATTGGCAAACTGCCAGCAGACCCAGGGGAAATAAGTATTGCTAGTGGGAGCCTAGGCCAGGGCACTGGAGGGTCTGGTTGCAGGTGGCCTAATTTGCACACAAAGGAGAGAGGGTGCTAGTCTAGAGGGACCCATGGCACCCGACTCGAGTTTAAGCCAAGGGTGACTTTTTCAGCACATTTTGGGTGCTAAAAAACTAGGCTTATACTCGAGTAATTTTGGGAAAAAATTTGGGGACAAAACTAAAACTTTTACTAGGAGGATCACAACCAATCAATTATCATTTGAACTACTGGCAAATCAATCCTACTGCTTTTCCACTTTTTTTTTCCATTTTAACGGGTGTTCAGACATGGGCTCCATGATACATATTTAGTGGTCTTGTGCCACGGCTAAAGATTTCTGGATAAAGACCTACTAAAACAGCTTTTAAGACATGATAATCCAAAGTCACCATTTTTTAATTTATATATTACAGACAGTATACACTCCTTTTAAACATGAACTCAATGAACAGGGCATATGATTTTTTAATTTAGTATTTACCGTGTCCAAACAAGCTTTAAGGGCCTGAATACATTTCTTTGCGGGCATGTTTTCACTTTGCCTAAGGGACGGCAACAACAATTCAACAGATATTTACAATGGAACAGATGACAGCATACTTAGATGCAATATTTATAGACATAAGACCTCCCTGGCTATTATATAAAATAAACTGCTCCCAGTTGTTTTTTTTTTTGTTGACCCTGGAGTATTTCCTTGGCTATGCCTTTTCTTTTATGCCCTTTCTTTTGTTTTCTTCTTCTTGTTTTTTCCTGTTTACAGTACTCTTTATAATGTTGTCCTTGTTTTCAAGCCAATGCAGTAGCAAGATGGAATTTTGAAAATATTTAAAAATAAAAATGTTTAAAAAATATGGAAAAATTCAATTTTTATTCATGCTTTGTTAAAGAGGGGAAAAGGTCTCTCTTTCTGTTTTCTCCTCTTCTTTATTTTATTGCCTTCCATTCTGTTTAGATCAAAATCCTAGCACTATATGCATTCTTTATTCTTCAGTAAGCAAGGGCACCTAAGCAAAGTTGGGTAATACATTGTGAATAAAAATGTTTTAAGTATTGCAAAAGTCCAATCAAAAAGCATAAAAAACAGAGGCACATTGCTATATTTAATTACATAGCTCCTTCTCTAAGAATGATCAATACCATTGTGCTCATGTGCCTTGTCTGTCAACATAAGCTCAATCCACTAATATTCAACAAAAGTTATCAACCCTTTTTTCCCCATGAAATTCATTTTTTGCCACAATTTAGTATTTGTGAAAACTGTTCTTGCGGGATAACTAGTAAAGACATATGTCTGTCCCGTGCAGTACTTTTCCCACTGATTCCCTTAATAACATTTCTCCTGACATGAAAAACATTTCTCTGATTTGGAACAAAATTATCATGACAGTAGGTTATCACTGTTTCACCCCACCACACAGCAGGTAGGAAAACCAGAAAATGTCCTACAAGAAAGAAGTAAAACATTTTTTTCCAAAATTCAACATTTTATAACTGGGAAACTATGCAGTTTTTACTCAATTTTTACTCTTATTGAGTGTTGGTAAATATACCCCATATCATTTCCTGACATTTTAAACCAATGTATATGTGCCTGTAGTAATATTTATTCTGCAAAAGACCATGCCATCCTGATACTGTCTTGTTGAGCAATCCCATCTAGGAGATACTGCAAACCTAGCTTGTGTGGCAACTTTTTTTTTCAAACAGTTTAATTGGTGCCTTTCTGAAAGCAAATGTCTTAGTCCCTGTGGTTTACTGGAACTCATTTTCACTGTGTTATTACATAAGACTGCAAATTTTCCAGCCTTTGCCTTTTAAAGTTGGCCATACACGCACCGATAATATTGTACGAAACCTCGTTTCGTACGATATTCGGTGCGTGTATGGCAAGTCGGCAGGTCGACCGATATCGCAGGAGGCTGCTGATATTGGTCGACTCGCCGATCGGGTGGGTTAAAAGATTTTGATCGGGCGCCATAGAAGGTGCCTGAGCAAAATCTGCCGTCAGGGCTGAATCGGCAGAAGGAGGTAGAAATCCTATTGTTTCTACCTCCTTATCTGCTGTTTCAGCCCTGAACGATTAGTGGCTGATTGAACGATCGGAAATCGCCACGTGTGTGGCCACCTTAAGACTAAATTTATTTGTTAGAAAAATTCAAAAGGAAAAAAGGGGGAAAGAAATTTTCAGTTAGTGAACAATCCATATAGAGTAGGTACAAATATTTGTTGCCAGCTAATAATGGTTGTTTTGTTATTGATCTTTCACTTTTTGGGTGGGCACCAAATAATTACAGGTTAATGTGATGTGTTAGGACTAAATAACTCTTACAGGGTTTCATTTGTCTGCTGAGCTTCCTACATTTACAGAAAGCTGGGACAAACATGAAACCACTCTTACCTGCTTCAGAGACTACATAGACCAGCATAGTAGAAGCCATTTTTCTGTAGTAATCTACTGTATGAGTGCCACAAACCAAATGTATTATTCTAATGAGTCTATGTGTATACATTCTGAGCAGACATCAATTCACATCTGTTATTTTGTACTTATGCTTTAGTGGAAGTGATAATTAATACGATCTATATTAATACTTTTTTGGACACACATATCTTTCAAGCTGTTAATTAGAAGCATCATAACACATTTTGTTTCATATCTATAATTTTTACTGTCTAATGATTTCAATTAAAATTTTAATCTAAACGATCCGATTCCCCTGGGGGTCCCTGATGTTTGTGGATTTCTTTATTTTTCCATCTTATTTGCCAGAGTTGTACTGGGACGTCTAGGGCCTACTTGAGAAGGTCGAAACCAGGGACATCTGTGCTAAATGTTATAGGTGTTATAGAGGGTTATGGTGGAAAGGTGCTAGGTTGTGGCCCATTAGAGCATGGACCCACCAGGAGATCCGCAGGTACTTTGGTAGGAAACTCTGACCCTGATCATTGTTCATAATAGCTTATAATAGCTGATATCACGTATCATTTTTATCATTTGCCCTGTTTAAGAATTATGAAATCCATAATGTCCATAACAGAACATTATCAAAAGTTATTAAAACACAGCACCACCATTAAACCTAATAAAATCAATTAGAAATGTATATGAAAATTAAATTAGAATTAGAAATTAAATGAAATCAGGTTAGGAACCAAAACCAATAAAACATATCTCTTTATCTATGTTATTTAGCTTTTTCCAATTTTCTCTGAATGTACAGAATATGAATAACTTTAAATCAAACAAGTTAGCTCAGGTTTCATAGTTTCACTGTCCTACGTCTTTTTGACCAATTTTGGGATACTTGCTCTTCAAGGCTGTGTACACAAGGTAACTGAGATGGGTGATTTCACATCATTTTATATGACTTTAACTGGGGGGGAGTGTAATGAAAAATTCCATACTGGCACGGCGGGGACGCCGCCGCGCTGTCATCAGTGGGAACGGCCGCCGCGCCGTCTTGCTTCAGTGCCGGCAACTTCCTAGTGCACGCCACGCGCGCATCGCTGTAATTTGTAGGCCGGCGTGATGACGTCAGCGCGCTATGGCGCCAAGTTTAAATGTATTTAAAGGGACTTTGTTTACTTTTTCGTTGCCCGTGATAGGATTGATTCCTGGTGCCTTTCCTGAGCCTTGTGCATTAATTCCTGTATCCTGCTAGTGTTTTCCTGTGGTTTTGACCCGGCCTGTTCCCGACTATTCTGCTATCCGTATCCTGACCTCGGCTTGTACTTTGACATTGATTACCGCCTGATTCTGCTGTTTGATTACCCGGTTTTGACCCTTGCCTGTCTGACGTTCCTTGATTCCTGCCTGCCGCGACCCAGCCTGCCTGACTACGAACTTGCCTAATCCTTTTGTACCGTGATCTTCGGCCTAACTTACTTTAACTACAGTCGTGCCCCTTTGCTTGCCAGAACTCCTCGCCTTGTTCCCCTCGTTAAGTCCAGGTGGCATCTGAGTAGCTGAGGGCTCCTCCCGAAGCCAAAGGCGGTCACAATACTGGTGAAGCCAAGCCGAGACCAGGGAACTTGGCATCAGTTCTGGTTTAGGGTGCCGACAGTGACAGGGAGAAGACAGCCTAATATGTTTGTGGATTTAGTCAAACTTTAAAGGTAAAGCCAGGTTTCCAGTGGGTGCCAGCCGTGACACTTATAGTATGAAAATCCACATTACAGAAAGGTCCCTTATTCATAAAACCAAAGGTCCCGAGCATTGTGGATAACAATCTAACCTTTGCTCGTGTAATAGATTGCTTAAGAAAATGTAAAAGTTGAGTCATGATCCTGAATACGTAGAAGTATATGCAAATATAAAATGGAATTTAATGCAAGTCTTACAGTAAATACATTCATGAACGTGGCAAAAACATATCATATGAAAATGCTACAGCTAAGGAAAACAATAGCATGCATATATATATAATAAACATACACATAGTTCCACAGGTTTCCCAAGGTCTAACTTGGATTAGCTCAGAGATTATAAAGTGAACGTATTTCATAATCTTGGGATAAGCAGTTTTGTTACTCCAGCTGATGACTACAATATCTCCCAGAATCTCATCACTATAGTGGTGGAAAGTCAGGTTTTAGGTTCCCCTAAATCACTAAAGCTTATTGATTTATGGTGGAATTTATAAGCATGTCATTAGGTCAGATCTGTATTGGCTACATATGGCTGCAGAATTGCAGGCGGCCTAAAGTACGAGTTAGACTCAATCAAAGATCAATGAGAAGCCAGAAGATGAGCAAAATCAAGGAAAGGTGCAAATACCTGAATCTCTGAAACAGTTCAAGGATCTGAGGAGAAAGGCAAAAAATAAATCAGTTAAGTTAAATTAAACTTGTACCCACTACATTAAATAGTTGCCAGTTTATTAACAAAATCTAAAAAATACATCAACCCTGAGATGGTCTAACACAGTGCTGTCCAACTGGCGGCCCGCGGGCCACATGCGGCCCGCGACCCCCCTCTGTGTGGCCCCCCACCTGTCTGGCTGCTTTGATGGCTTACTCTTGTGTAAGCCTTAAATGGCATCAGTACTGTGATTAACTGCCCCCCCTGCATGGTTCTCACCTCAGATTCAGGCTGTAATCAGGCTGTATTGTTTAAATATGTAATTCCCTGTATTGTTCACACCTTTTAATCTCTGCATTGTCCCCCCCTGCAGTGTTCACACCTCAGGCTCAGGCTGTAATCACCCCCATTGTTCCCCTGTTCACACCTCAGGAGCAGTAGAAACCCACAAACAATCCCTGCACACTACAAAAAGAACATATACTGAGGTGGTACTGCAATTAAAAAGTTTTTTAATATATAGTTATTGTGCAGTCTGTAGGAGCAGTGCCAGCATTGTGTCACTGTAGGCTGCCTGTGTGTGCCATACATGGAGTATGGCACACACAGGCAGGGTAAGGAAGGCAGAGTATGGCACACACAGGCAGGGTAGGGAAGGCAGAGTATGGCACACACAGGCAGGGTAGGGCAGGCAGAGTAAGGCAGGTTTTTGCTGTACTACAACCATTAATATGGGTATGGTCATGTGATAACATGGGTGTGGTTTCAAGTGGGTGCAGTTTCAAAAAGGGGAGTGGTCAAAACTGGCTTCCATTATCGGCCCTCCACCACGTAGGTCGGAAAAATTCCGGCCCTCGGTACAACAGAAGTTGGACAGCACTGGTCTAACATATGGGCACACAGGTAATCTGGCTTTCCCTGTCCTTTACAGTAACAGAAATCACAATGTGTTTTGAATATTTAAATATATAACCAAAAAGTGGGCAAGCACTGAGAAGATGTCTCTGCAATACTTTTTACCCAGTAATATTCTGTAATCAAATATTAATCTAACATGCATCTTTATTTTGCAATGCAAAAAATATAGGCACAGTTATAAAGAAGGAATCAATTATTTCAATAATACTTAGAGGGGACAAAGACAGCCTGAAGCAATTAGAAAAATAGCAAAAGTCAAACTTGTTTTGTTAAAATCTAACAAAATCAAAGTCAAATTGCTGAAGTAAAACAAATCATAAAAACATATCAGATACACCAGAGTTTTAATACATTTATTATTGGGAACAGTTTGTGTAAACCTGCATTCACTGTGCAGCCACAAAACTGAACAAAAGAGCTGTACTGATACTGTGTATACTGCTGGCTTATGAGCCAGATACTTTTTCCTGGCTACACCCCACTTGCATAAATATACAGCTACACACATCCCTTATGAACACTAGCAGTGTAAAACAGTGTTACTGCATTACATGGAAAATTAGAAAGCACAAATGGAAGAGTATGTTGTGGAAAAGTGTGTGCCATAAATATAATGTACTGCCAAAACTAAGGTTTTGCACTGCAACCTTTACTCGGTACAATTTACATATTTGCAGTACAATATTTTGCAGAAGCTATTATTTGATAAGATTTTACTGCGGAATAATAGAGGAAGCCTATGTATGAAAAGGTCACTACAGCCCTAGTCTGTGCAGTTTGCCCAGTTTACTTATGCTCCATGCTCAAAATGTAATGTTTATGTCATAGGCTAAAATGAAACACCTAAAAGCATGTATACTTTCTATATGCAAGAAGACAGTGTGGCCAGTTAGCAGCAATAAAAGCATTTACTGGCATTATAAGTGACTATATATGCTTGTGTATGTTACGGATTAAATTATTTCACATACGCACACTCATTACTAAAGGCTTAACATACAGTTGGTACCAGAATAAAATGGTGGCGTGGTTCTCACCCAAGTACCCAGGGCATGTGCATTTGAAAAAGAAGATATGCAACTAGAATCACTGGAGGTGCTTGTAACTTTCATGAAAATATTTTTTTTTAATGGTACATGGATGGTCATTGGATATTCCATGATGAAACATGAAACACTGCTGTTTTAAGTAATGAATTCTGTCTCTCTGGATTACATCAGCCAATGAATGGACTGCAGGGAGTCATCTATAAACACTGGGCAGATTTGCACCTGAGCAGTAATGCATGGCAACCATTCAGATGGATGCTTTCAGTGTTCAACCTGCAGCTGGTTAAAAAAACTCTGATTGGTTGCTATGGGTTACTGCCCGGGTGCAGATTTGCACAGTGTTTATAAATGAGCCCCAAGTTATACAGTTAGAACCTGAATGTTTTTTTTGTCAGGTGATCAGTGAGCACAGTGGCGTAATTAGTAAGAGCCAGACTGTACTGTGAGTTAAGCTTCTGGGAGCCTGGTGCACACAGTTCTCTTCTCTCCCCCCCATACCCCCACTTTTGTAGCAGTCTTGGAGAAAGACAAATAGGGGAATTTGGAACTGCAAGCGCATTTGCATTCATGCAAATTTCCCACAGTCAGTTGTGAGTAAAATTTCATTCATTTGAAGTTGTTGATCTATAAGTTAACTTTTATTATAATGTAGAGTTTTTTTTAGAGACAATTTGCAATTGGCCTTTCATAAGCTCTCCTGTTTGGAATTTCAGCAGCTATCTTCTTAAAAGTGTCCAAAGCATCATAGCATCCAGGCAGTGGTTTAAATGAGAGACTGGACAAAACAATAAAATTGTAGTCTCACAGGTCAGTAGAAAAAAATAATTCAAAAATTATAAAAAATGAGGAACAATTAAAAAGTTGCTTGGAACTGGCCATTCTATAATAAAAGTTATCCCTCTAAAGATCCTTGTGCTAAAATATATTCTTTGCCCTAACGTATAGTTGTGCTCACAGCCTCTGTCTTTCTCCTGCCTCTTGTTCCAAATAGAGCACTGCTGCACCTATTGAGGCAATTACATCAGGCACAACTCTGGTGACCGCATCAATCCTGGAATTCTGGGTTAAAAACATGGAGACTGTGCTTGAAATTGCAATTTGCACACTGAACTTGATCAGAAACATCAAGAGTGGAGAAATACATTCTGTCACAGGAGATACGTGCCTGGGACCAGGTATAGAAAGGTATGAATACTGGGGGTATTTAACGGTTCCCAGAACGCTGCCACTATCAACATCATAATATATAGATATAACTGTTATTATATATAGACAGTATATTTGTAAATCTTTAAGAGTAAATTGAATTCCTTGTTGGCCCTTCAGGGATGGAAACACATTCAAATACAGTCTTGTGTATCCCCCTGCTAATAGCACACACTCAACTCAAATTCCCAGTAGCATACTGTAGCTGCCCATGTGTGCCATTGTTTTATTGTATTTAGTTTTAGGCCTTTTTTCCTACAGAAAATCGTTTCACTTAAAACTGCATACAACTTGAATGTGACTGACAGTTGTATTGTGGTATCCCATATTATTGTAATATATGATAAGATTTTTTTTATCTAATCACAATGAAAGTAAAAGTACATGTAGTTAAGACATATGATATGATATGAAAAATGGGCTCAAAATGAGAAAATATACAAACGAAAAGAAATAATGGTAACTGTAGGTCAGTGGTATGTGCCACAGTGAGTAGATTAATATGTGGACAGTTACAAGTGTAGGAAAGGCTGGCGTAATATTATTATTTTATTAATTAACATTAATAAAATATTAACACACACACACATTTACTTTGTTTGATGGTGATTACAAGGATAGGCAATCCAGATTTAATTCTGGGAGCTCCTCAACCTTTGGTGTGATCCTTAGGCTATGGTCAGACCAGGCTGTTCCTCAGCCTGTGGATACATGCAGGCCAAGATACAGCCTGAACTCTCACCTCTGTCCACCTGCAGGCACAGTGTTGGCCTGAGTGCTGATATATGGAGTGGATTTTGCCAAAAACTGTGTGTCTGCACCCAGATCGCTGCTGTGCTTGCCAACACAAATCCATCCTTTTATGCCAAAGTTCTTGAAACAAAGCCCCAAGTGCTGAAATTAGCGATATTGCTTCAGTGCACAAAATCTTGTCATCAACAAAAAGTCAGCAATTGTAACTCTTTATCAGGTGTTAAGGTGGCCATACACGTTCAGATTTTAGTCTTCTTCTGGTGAACAGTCATATGTTTAAATGCAGCAATCTAAATCTAACATTCAGACTAAAATTGTTGGATAAAGCCTTAAAATAACAAACCAGAGGATGAAATACTTGACAGACACCGGTTGTATGAAAGTGACTTCCTGGAAATGCCTTGTAGGTCTCCCAAGGATATTGTCAGGATTGTTTGATTGCTATGGTACTAAAATTATCAGGACCATAATCTGTGGCCCACACACGGTCTGAAAATCACACAAAACTGTGTTTCGTAAGATTATATTGGTGTGTGTATGGCCAGCTTTATTTAGATAAATATATGTGATTATAGCATGATCATAGCATGATTCTTTTGTTTGTCAGTTTGTTTATTCTGGAGGATATTTGCTGGATAACAATGCCTATTTTCTACTATGTAACAATGACTGTTTACCCAGAAAAATCTGTACACTGGAATTTCCTTATCTTCAGTATAGCTCTCTAAAATGTGCTAAATTTACTTCACAGACTAAACCAAGCATACACCAAAGCAGAAATATTGTAAATAATAAAATAAACAAATTTAAATATTTCCTATACAGGTATGGTATCCCTTACCTGGAAACCCTTTATCCAGAAACTTCCAAATTATGGGAAGGCCATCTCCCATAGACTCAATTATAAGCAAATAATTCTAATTTTTAAAAATTATTTCCTTTTTTTCTGTAATAATAAAATACTACCTTCTACTTTATGCCAACTAAGATACAATTAATCCTTATTGGATGCAGAACACTCCTACTGGGGCAAAACATGCTGTGTGCCACTGGCCTGAGAGGTTGGTGCCACACCATGCATATGGCGTATATTTTCGGCAAGTCAAAATACGCTTGCCGAAAATATGCGCCATACGCACCATATGCTCCTACCTGTGCCTGCACCTGAATGAATGGAATACGCTTGGGTGCAGGCACATGTAGCTGAAATACGCATAAAAAAACAAGACTTTGCATTCTCTCGCGTTTTTATGTGGATTTCAGCTACATATGCCTGCACCCGAACATATTCCATTCATTCAGGTGCAGGCACAGGTAGAAGCGTATGGCACGTATTTTTGGCAAGCCATATACGACATATGCTAAGTGTGGCATCAGCCTTAAGTGTGTGAATTGTAATTCAAAAAGATGGTAGTAACCTGTATTCCCCACTGTTTAGCCAGAAGTGCTTCAATCTACCCCAGCCCTGATGCAGTTCTTTGTGTCTGCTCTCTCTGTGTGAATTAGTAAAATAGGTTACCTGAAATAACTGGGCAGTACAGGCACACACACACACACAGGCTAGGACATGGGTCCCCAACCTTTCTTACTTGTGAGCCACAATCAAATGTAAAAAGACTTGGAGAGCAACACAAGCATCATAAAAGTTCATGGAGGTGCCAAATAAGGGCTAAGATTGGCAATTAGGCAGCCTCTATGCACACTATCAGCTTACAGGAGGCTTTATTTGGTAGAAATTCTTGTTTTTATTGAACCTAAACTTGCCACCAAAGCAAGAAATTCAATTCAAGGCTTGCCGTCAATATGCCCGTGTGGCATCAGCCTAAATGCATGTTGCAGGGCAGCACTGATTGTGTTTAAATTAAACTGCAATCAGTGCAGCCAGCTGGATTTTTTTTACAGGTGCCTCTTAGGCTAATGTGAGACGAGGCGTCTGGCGTATATTTTTGGCAAGCTGAAAATTGCTTGCTGAAAATAGTGTCATCCGCCTCCTACCTGTGCCTGCACCCAATTGAATGAAATATGCTCTGGCGCATGTAGCCGATATCCGCCGAAGATATGAAGTCTTGAGTTTTTTGGCGGATATCGGCTACATGTGCCTGCACCCAAGCATATTCCATTCATTTGGGTGCAGGCACAGGTAGGAGGCGGATAGCGCTATTTTCGGCAATCGATTTTCAGCTTGCAGAAATTATACGCCAGACGCCTCCTCTGACATTAGCCTTAATTTTAAATGATCTTGTATCCCTATGTGGCCCAGACTGTGTATGATCTGACCCTTTGTAGCAAACATCATATCCCTGTATGCACATATACAGTTACAGAACAAAAAAACTGATAAAACAGTTAAAATAGTAAGAATAAAACATTCTGATAGCATTTTGAAACAATATTAATTCGTATTTCAGGCAATGATCGTTTCTTTGTTAGCCCCAAACGTTTAGCTACTAAAAGGCAGACAAAAATCTACTATAGATCACGGAAGCACCGTGGCTTCTCCGCAGGGAGGCATCAGTGTAGGGCAGAGTCGTCTGCCTGTAAGTACAGCCCCTGCCTTTCTTTTTCCGTTTCCCAGTCGGGGAAGGCTTTTCTCCTCCTCCCCTTACTGCTTTTGTTTCTGACTGGCTCTTGTTCGTGCCTCCCTGAGCCGGCACAGCGCTCTGGCTTCTCCGTTGTTTCTGTGCCAGGCTGCTCCCAGGCTCCCCACCACGGGGCGTCAGTCTGCAGCATTTGCAGCTCTCAGGGACCGGGACGAGCTCCTTTCTTCAGGCTCGGAGAGGAGAGTACAGGACTGGCACACAGGTAGGGTTGGCAGCAGCATCCCACTATCCGGCTGTCCTTGCTCCCCCGCCCCGGTCAGCCCGGGAGTTGCAGATGGAGCTGGATAACAAGGTGCCTGCTCCGTGCTCCTCCTCCCATATCACCTCCAGCATCACAGATGCTGCTCCTCCAGCTGTCACATCGGCAGCCTCCTTACTCCTCAGCTGCGCTCTCTGCCTCCCTACCCGGGAGGGGAACGGGAGAAAGTTTCATTGGTACCAGAGAGAGCTCAGTACATTCCCGCAGACCCAGCCATTTCCTCTCTTACTTTCTCCTTTCCTACTTGGCAAGTGGCAGGTATGTGCCCAGCTGTCCCTCCTGCTGGCCAACTACACGGGTGCCACTCTCCCTCTGCCAAATACCTTGGGTCACATGTCACTTGTTTCTGCTTGATTGATTGGG
Source organism: Xenopus tropicalis (assembly GCF_000004195.4). Classification (NCBI taxonomy): domain Eukaryota; kingdom Metazoa; phylum Chordata; class Amphibia; order Anura; family Pipidae; genus Xenopus; species Xenopus tropicalis. Next base: position 133,422,903 of record NC_030678.2, on the reverse strand, counting down.
GGCTCTTTATTTAAGAATAATGCTGAATAGATCCTTATGTCTGTGTGTGTTGGAATAAGGTGTGTGTTTATATTGTGCCATGCTGTATTGTAATATACACTATGTAGCTATGCAAGCACACATCCATCTCTTTGAGGACTATAGGGTTTGATGAGCTGATTGCAGTGGGCAGTTGTGCCACTGATCCTGATAATTCAGCAGCCTGCCCATAATGTTTGTCTTTTTATATCATCATAAATGAATGGAAGTGATGTGTCTTTTGGAAGTGATGTGTCTATTGGGACTCAGAGAGGGATAAGTGGGAGTAAATGGGCTGACAGGCAGGGGTGCTGCTATTGAGATGCAGCTCTATTATGTGCTGACAGCTGTACACTGGCCAGTTAGTCTGGGCACTGGCAAATTGCACCGCTCAAGCTACAAGTGTTCAGAGCAAGGATACGTGATTGGCATGGATGTCACTTTCTTATCTCATTCCGGCATTGTTTGCCCCTGCAGAGAACCTGTGGCTGCTGCTATTTTTAAAAAGCTCATCTTAACCTGTTCGTAACCTGCCCAGCGAGTCGTTGGGCTCCCACAGAGCGGGTCAGTCATCTGCTTTAATACAATCTCAATCAGCTCTGCATTTCTGTATCACTTTGGAAGCATCAGGTTTCCCATTTCCAGCAGCAGTAAAACTTGAGCAGGATCTGGATCTGCACTTATGGCAGGGATTATAATAAACCAATAAACTTCATTTGCTTTGTATTTAGCTTGAAAAAAGGTTTTTGGTTTTTTTTTTTGCACTCAAAAAAAAACCCCATTTACATATATTGGCAAGTGTGCATTCAGTATTTACATGAAACAATTGGTTTATTTAAGTTTGCACATGAAACAATTGGTTTATTTAAGTTTATTACAGGTTACTAGAATATTTATTGCTCTTGTTTTTTAAATTTTACCTAGAGGGGTTTGGTTTTTGTAAACAGCCTTAATCCAGAAAAAGACCACAACAAAAATAGTTGATAAATCATTTATAAAGCATAATGGCTAGGAAGTAGACATTTTCCCAGGTTTATCTACACGTGATGAGTTATTAAAGGGGCATTCCTGTTTCAATCAAGCATTCTGCTATCTTCATGGTGATCTGACCACTTGAGGGCACTATTTAATTAGAGCGTTTGTATAAGATCTTCTCTACAGAGCAACAGTAGCTGCAGAAACTCCAATACAGAGATAAGTAAGGTTCCTTCTGCAGTAAAATGCTAAAAAAGTTTTTAATTGTTTTCAACATGTATGTTTAGGGCTTCAGCCTCTTCTATTTTCTTTTCTGTTAAAAAACAGCCGGGTTGGGTTGGATTGGGGTGTAACTGGGTGGGCCAGGGGCCTCACTGGGCTGAAGATGCATTTTTATGGCACTGTAACACTTGAGGTTGCAGACTCTGATGCAGTAATTTTACAAAAAGTAGACCCTATGTTGGTAAATCCGGTCACCCCAGCCTTGGGAAAATTTTGTTAGGTTATGTGAGTCATACTTGCCTTCAACATCATGAGAATTTTGTCATTTTGGCCAGAAGCACATTTCTCTTCTAAGTGTTTTAAACAGTGCCTCCCTCTGCCAACTAACAAGTACCCTCTTCTTACAGTGCCGAAGCTGGCGTTGTAAGTGTCTCAGTTACAGTGTGCTTTGCGGATGCTGCAGAATATGTTGGTGTTTTACAAAGACATGTTAATAATAATAATAATAATTTTAATAATACTAAAAGCTCTGATAGGCTAAAGTATAGATGTAAGTATTTATTTAGCTTGTGAAAGCTGTGCACTGGCCGCTCAAGCTTTGGTGTTAAAGGATCAGTAACACCAAAAAATGAAACAGCTTTTAAGTAATAAAAATATAATGCCCTGTTGCCCTGCACTGGTAAAACTGGTGTGTTTGCTACAGTAACACTACTATAATTTATATAATAAGCTGATGTGTAGTCACGGGGGCAGCCCATTCAAAGCTGGAAAAAAGAGAAAAAGGACAGGTTACATAGGCAGATAACAGATAAGCTTCTGTAGAATTACAATAGTATGTCTTATCTGTTATCTTTAAGTGCCTGTGCCTTTTCTCCTTTGAATGGCTGCCTCCATGGCTACATAGCAGCTTATTTATATAAATTATAGTAGACTTTCTGAAGTAAACACACAACTTTTACCAGTGCAGGGCAGCAGCACATTATATTTTAGTTACTTTTATACACTTTCATTTTTTGGTGTTACTGTTCCTTTAAGGGCAAGTAGTACAGCAGTCTGGTTGCTAAAGGTAACAGGGGACAGGAAGGGAGTAATGCTTTAAAAGACATATAAATAAACAGAATGATGGGCTTTGACCTAAGACTTTTATCTACCCCACTTATTTCACCTGTCAGATGTATTTCTGTTCATTCATCACTGACTATGTACAAGGATTTCAAGTTGTCACACAGGGATAACCGTTCTGCAATGGTGGGATTACATTTAAAGCTACTTCATGTTTGTGCTATGTTTTTGAGAACTAATTTCAGATAAATATTTCGAAGTTTGTTGGAAAAAATATAATAATTGAAATGCAGATTTAATTGCCATTTCGCTAGGTTGTTACTGGCCTGACCAGTAAAAATGATTCTTGATGTCAGAGTTAGATTGTAAGCTCTAGGGGACAGGGTCTCCTTCCCTTTTTCTCTTTGATACTTAGCTCTTAATCTTTAATGTAACTGTACCTTGTATTAATTTGTATTAATGTGGTAATAACCCCTATTTGTTCACTTAACTTACTGTTGTGCTGTACATAAGTAGTGCTTTATAAATAAAAATATACATGCATACATTAAATGGAGAAGCAAAAAAACCCAAAACTTTGGATGGATGGTATTTTTATTTTCAAGGAAATGTGCCAACCCGGAATGTAACTAGCATAAGGAGTTATGGAATATTGCACACTCTTTATTTAAACTTGCACCTATAACATACAGAAAGAAGAGTGAACTTTGTTTTGAAGTTTGTGGTCCAAAAGTATATAATATTCATTTATTACTGTTTTCTCTTTAGCTATGCTATAGCAATAGAGCTCCTTCTGTGGGGCTCCATGATCAGTAACTTAATATTGCAATTAGCATATTCAGCCAATCTGTATAATGCCAATGTGGCAGGCATGCCTTGGCTACACACTTCAGATCTTTATGACTTGGTAATCCATGAGGCCTCTAGCATTTCTCAAAACATACTTCTGCAGAACTCTCTCTTACATTGATTAATTACTAAGGCTGACCCTTAATGTACTGTTGTTCTGAACTCACTGAGAGGTGTTGATAAAACCAGTAGGACTATGGACACTGACATTTTACCAAAATATCTGCCTTTACATTATATAATTTATGTGTGTATGTACCTTATATTGAATACATTTCTAAACTGTTTTGCTTGCTGTATGAATCATTGTGGGTGGCTTTGCAGTGAACGAAAATGATTTGCCTTCAATAAAAGGTGAGCGCTAGAGTTGTATAGAACCGTATATGTCAAAGCAATCAAGGTTACTCCAGAAAAAGTATTTCAGAAATGACAGAGGTCTCATTTCACTCTTGAAAACCAATACAGCAAACTACTGAAAAGGTGAAATGGTTCCCAGACTGTCTGACCGTCACTTCTGGGGCGGGGCTTAAAGCAGTGATGTTCACAACCTGTAGTTATAGGTTTGTTAATTCAAAAGTTACTCCGTTGCAAACCAAAGCCAGAATCCCTCCATTTATGAAAATTTGACCACCAGAGGTCGCTATTTCAGTACAATTTTTGCTTAAGGTGATGGCAAAAAAAACCCTCACTGTAAGCATAACCTATACAAATACATTTTACTGAACATTTGCAAAAACAGAATTGCACTTTAACAGCAGGCGGCTACTGGACCTGTGATTCATTGGCCAACCAAAGCCAGGGATAGTGAGGGATTTGCCAACAAACTGAACCATATTTATGGGTTAGGGTGGTAGTGGGCCAGACGTAAACTAGGTTGATGTCTTCTGCATGAGATAAAGGCTGGCCTTTTTATGCCTTTAGGTGTGGGTGGTAAAATTGGCTGATACTCTGTCACTACATTAGGCTGATTATATTTGATGAATATGCTGAAAACATGTAGCTATGAATAGTATATGGTGTGCTTGGTACTGTTATCTAGGTTTTCACTGAAGGAGCCCCTCTAATGCCCATGCTGCCTGCCTATGCAGTACATTAATGCACAAGAGCTTAGGCACAGCTCCTAGTCAGATACTGCATGGTCAGTATAATGTATCACTCACATACAACTGGTTGCATAATTAAGCCCCTCTGTGTGGGTTTTCGGTGCTACAACAGATCTATACAAGGAGCAACCTGAATATATTTAGCAGGCGTTTCTTGGAAACCATGGTGGGCTTACATCAGAAATTCTCATTAGCGGTTGGCACTTGCGTTAAAAGCCACCATAATTCATTGGGAAAAAAAAAAAAAGCATTCCACGGTAGTAATAAAAATGTTACATATGCTCAGCTTCTATATGCTATGTGAGTATTGATGCTGAAAGACTCATGCTGTTCCCACATACTGTTTAATCAACAAGAAAGGAGTGAAATGCTATGTTTATGTGTTTTATATTTTGCCTTGCATTTAAACTTTTTCTCTCTGGAATGTATATAAATAGATAGATAGATAGATAGATATATTGCTCTTTAAATCAGTGCAAGCTCAAAGACATGTTATACATATGTTTCATATGTTGTATCATAAGTGTGGTTGCAGATATGTCATATTTGTTGACTATGTGTTGGCTAGCAAGGTGTGGGACTGATTGCCAGGCTCAGCTATAACTCTGGTTTCTTAGCAACTGTTTACTCTGAAGAAAGTAAAAAAGCAACAGATTTGACATAATCATTCCAAAAATGATCACGTCCTCTCTCTTCTTAGGACAACTCTCCTAAAGAAAATGAAGTTTGTCAGGTTAGTAATAGAATTGCTACCAAGTCCCAAATTACAGCCCTGCTGAGTGAACTCAGGAGGGAAAAACTGATTGCACCTAATAAGATATGATTTGCACTGTACACTGGTAATCACACTTTCCCTGTTATTGTGTTGTGGATTTATCGCATTGCTCATAACTCACAGCTGAGACACTGGGCCAAATCCTCATTGAACTGAATATGGCCCATTATCTTATGTCACTAGATAGGCGCATAGGTGGGTTTTTATACATGTTGAACATAACAATACCAATAATTTATAGCAATGAAATAGGTAGCAAATTTAGGACATATAAGTGCACAATGTAGCGTTCTTTCCCAGAATTCCTGTGTGATTGCTTAAGCTGCAACTTAAGTCTTTTCTGTCAATCCTGGGAGCATACAACTTTAGTAACACTATTTGTGTGAAATATGTAGCTGGTAGCAGTGCAACACACATGTACTTGCATACAGTTCTGTACTTACTTACAGCCCACTTGCTTTTGAGGGTTTTGGTAGTCTTGTTAAACAAAAGGTACTCTGAGCATTTGGTGATGTGTTTGGTTAGTAATGCTTAGGAATGGTGCTTGTGATTTATGCTGCTTTAAAACTACAGGGAAATGTTCTTATTAAAGTTGTCCCCAAGAGACAGACAATGACTACACAGATGATTATGCCAAGTCAGCATTTTCCAGAACCAAGTCTATTTTAATGTATTAACTCGTAAACAGATTATGTCATAACCTAGGGTAGTGAGAAAAGCTTTGGGACTGCTACAGAGGGTGCCATATGGAAGGGGTACAGGATTTATAGTCTTGTTTCTGTAAATATATTTATGGAAATAATGTACATTTTAAACATTGAGCTTCCAACAGAGCCATTTTAAAAGTATTTTAATCATTTTGTGGTACAGTGAGTGACCAAGAAAGTATCATGTGCTGCCCCTTATCCTTATCCTTTTCTTGATTAACTTTTACCTCTGGCCCAGTCATTCCATTGACTTTAACTTAAATCACAAATGTTGAATATACATTGCTTGACTTGTGTAACTTTTATGCCAGCAAGCAACAGGTTAATAGCCAGATCCCCCAGCAAACATAAACCCTCCACCCCCTCATGGCAGGGGCAGGTCCATGGGTTACCCTGGCAACTGTATAGTTTTCTTTATAAGACCTGTCTCTTATAGAGGATGGGGTATTAAAAACAGCAGCAACGTCTAAATAATATAATATAACAACTGCCTTGCTATTTTTTCAGTGGGTTGCAAATGTTTAGCTTATGCTGTTTAATAAAAGAAATGTTCATGTTTTCAGTGCCACAAGGAATGAAGGGGCAGGTGCTATAGGAAAATCATTTGTTAGCCCTTATAAAGTCAGCTTACATGGGTGAAGCACTTCACTATGTTTTAAAATAATGTAACAGTAAATCTTGATTGTTTTATTTAAATGGAAATAAAGTGAACAAAATAATCAATATTACTAAAACATAGCTATACTTTTATAATATAACCCACATGATGCCTTTACAACAATAAAATGCCATCAAAGATAACCCGCTTTACAGTTGACTTTAATTTGAAGACTAATGAACCAAAAAGACACCTATGTAGATACACACATACAGATACATGTCTGCACACCTGTTCACCCCATTGAGACAGCAATATAGTCTATGTATGCTGTGTAAGTCATGCAGGGGCTGAAAATTTCTGGAATCAAGCAGTGACAGGAGAAGAGATTTCTCTCCTCATTTGTCTCCCATGCCTAGTCACACGCAGTCTGCCCCACCTGTCCCTGGCCATTACTGCTAACTAAATACAGTGATTGCCCCTGATGTCTTCTTTTCATGTTTTGTGTAATAGCACCTTCATTTATTTCTCAGTGACTCAACAGACTGTTATAAAGTTTGCTGTTAACAGGAGTTTTCATATAATAGCTATTTCTGTTTTTAGCAAATGGCCAGCACAGCGTGACATTGCATTTACACTTACCAACCACTTTTAAAAGAACAGGAAAAATGTTCAAGTATTCTCAATTAAAAAGGGCTCTGTACATAAGGCACATACTGTGGTATTTTCTGTTAGAATTGTACTTTGGTATCAGGGCCAAAGGCATTCAATTAATCAGAGGTTAAACTAATCATCTCGTTGGATTTTATGTTAGAATGCAGGGTTAAAATGACTATGATTAAAAAATGCTCTAACAGGTATCAGTGGTTTCAGTAATTTGTAATTGCAATTGAAAGCAGCATTTGTTTGTCCCGTTCTGTTAACTGGTTCTGAATTCTGAAACAATGTAGCTGTAGTTACTTCTTCTCCTGGTCTTTAAAGCCTCTGGGTTCTGCTACATTGTTCAGGAGTCTGACAGTAGTACAGACAAAATAAACAGCCAGACATATACTGCTTTCAATAGCAATTTCATTTGCAAATTAAACTTCAATTAAATGAAATATTTGTGAATATGTGAATATGAATATGCGTTGCTTGGAATTACAATTTCTTTTACTATGCAAAACACTGTTTTGGGGAGATATTACCTTTAAAGTAAGTATCTTCTTCAAAAATAAAAATGCCTTGCATGTAAAAAAAGAAGTGCGGCACCTGTGTGTGCATACATTTTTTATTTTTTGAATTTTTGATTACCAGTTGTATTAGGGCCATCTCCCATTGTTTTGTCTTTGCTTATTTGATTAACACATATATACATGGTACTTGGATTTAAAAAGGATGATCATTTATTCCTATGAACATAAATTCCTGCAGATACTGTAATATGAAATACTGGAGTCACTGTGATATACATTGTGTTACAAAATTTCTGCTGTATCATATTGCTGAAGCCACTGTGTTATAAAATGATGGACTTACTGGTTTACAAGAAGTAGAGTGTTGTACTGTGTTAGCCATGGTTCAGAAAAAGAGAGAATTTTTTTTTGTGGTAGCAAGCTTTTGTGAAAAAAATTACATCATGCAATTACATGGTGACACAATAGGATGCAGTTACACTGAAGTAGGAATCTGGCATGGTCACTTGAAATAAACAGTAGACTTGAATAAGGATGCGGTAATGTTTGCAAGGGCTGCGCTTTAGACCAGTGCCACACGGGGCAAATTCTACAATCCTGGGGCCACTGTGCCATGAAATTTTGTGGCTGTTATCTAAGGGGGCCCATGAGCCATATATTACTGATCCTACTGCGTATATATTGCTGGTAGTATTAAAAGACTTGCATCTGTGTAAGATAAACACAATTTATATAACAACAAAGAAAGACACAGATGTTGTGTAGTCTACAGTGTATTATAAATTAGACAATATTTTAGTATGTGCAGATAGACGATATCCCCCCATTCTGAATGTGGCAAGAAACATAATTTTTAAAGAACGTTCTATTATTTATATTTTCATCCCACCTCTAATCCATCTGATCTTACAAACGGACCTACTATACCATAATTTAAACCTATACACAAGTAATGAGCCGCACTCACAGGTCTTAGTGTGCAAAATAAAGAAAAAATTTATTGTAGCAAAAAGCTAACGTTTCGGCTGCTTCCACTTTAAACCTAAATGTCCTAATGTCCTAAATATTTTGTTGAAATGTTTGGAAAAAAATTATATTAGTCTTTTATTGCTGTTATAATTTAAGATTTTTTTTATGCTGAAATGTAGGTGTTTTACCACTGGAATTTTTTTCTGATTTTATGTATTGTGTTTCTATGCAGACAGGGAATATACTGGCAGATGTTCCTATTAAGTTAATTAATTATAAAGTTAATTACTTCATTCAGTGTGCAAAGGAGTACGATATGGTACAGGAAGGGTATGTGTTATTTGGAAACCCATTTTCTAGTAAAGCTCCAAAATATGGCAAAGCCATACCCTAGTTAAACAAATAATTCTTGATAATTTACTGATTTGCTTTTTCTCAGTAATAATATGACTGTACCTTGTATTTGATGGTAGCTAAGCAGCATAAATCAATTTCCTTGGCAACACAATCCTATTGGGTTTATTGGTAGCTTTAATGCATGGTTCTCTGTGTTAATGAAAGACCCCTAATCTGGCAAACCCCTGTTCCTAAGTATTCAATATAACAACACAATCCTTGTAAATCTTCATTATAAGTCTGCATTATTTCTTATGACTTTCCTTTTATATAGAAAGTAATGCATTGACGGGTCTAGAGATTGTGCCTTTTAGTAAGAAATTGCTTGCAGTGTAATCCCAAACCCACTTTGTGATTTAACTGGATTATCTTTGTTTAGCAATTTGCAGACTTCCTGCAAGATAATGCACTGCCAAATGAAGTAGGCAGTAGGGAGCAATATTGATATAATAACACAAATGTAGCACAGCATAAAACTAGTGAGATGTATATATTTTTTACAGTTTATCATTATACACAAATAACGCTCATTATGCACGTGGCACATATTGTTAAAATGTTACATAGAAAAATTTATTTTAAAAAGCTGCTTTTTATGGAAGTATGTAAGGAGTATTTTAACAGCAAAGGACAGACAGATACTGTTTCAGTAGCAGTTACATGAGCATGATTGTATATTGGAGCATCTAAGAGTTACATTTTTTTTATTATACAAATTGTTATTTCTGGTTTATTTCCCCTTTAAATAAAAAAGGAAGATGTGTTTGTGTAGCACATAGATGTACATGTAAATTTGCTCCATCCACACATAGGTTTGCATGTACAAAGCAAGCAGGGGCCAAAAGGCCAAAAAGGATACATCTTCATAGCACATAATATCTGCTGTATATTAGGTCCCTTAAATGTTCTGACGGTAATCCCCAGGAAAGCAGTTTCATTGCAGTGGTCATTTTTTAATTATTTCTCACTATTCTGACTCCTCTTTCTCTGTATTTATGATACACCATTAATCTGGTTAACTGGCCAGTGTACAAGTGAGGGGAGTTGGGAACAAGCTGTAAGTTCCCTTCTCTGAATAGATAATTACATTTCATGATAGAGCTTAATGTTTGTCCTGCTTATAAGAGATCTACCTTGGAATTAATAATAAGAGGCACTAAGGATGATTTCTTTTTATATGAGGTGTTCATTTCCTTAATTAAATTTAGAAATAAAAGAGAGAGAAATGCATTCAAACCAGCTCTTTGCTTTTCCTACAGAAAATTAATACATATACCGCTTTATATGTGTGCTATATATGTTATATACATAAATATTTATAGGTAGATAAAAGGACTGCAGATTTATAAATACGCATTGCTTGCTATTCAGTCTGGAATATCTTTGGTTTCCATTTTGGCAGTGTAAAAAACAGCTCTTAAAGTACAAAAACAAATACATCTTACTAGGGACTTGAAAGAAAATGTAATATCAAGCAACATACATTAATTAAACATTTTCAATGGTGTTAAAGTGTTATAGGTAATGTATTTGCAAGGGTTAGTGATATTTGGCTGTCTGTATAATCTGTATAACCTTCCTGTTTCTGACTCTTGAAATAATTCAGCAGAGAGCAGCTGAGGAAAACTGACTTCGGCTACGGGTGTTTCAGTAGTCTCAACCAGTGAATAGAAAGGCATACCTGTATATAAATACTGCTTTCAGTTGCATTCTGTATAGATTTGCCACAGATATATTTTATTTTTTCTTAGATATATATTTTTTTGTTGCATAAAATAAGGTTCCACAAGTGAAACAGAGATGCTGCAAATGCCAGTAAAGTCAGGCAAGCATTCTGCCATTTTTCACTTTTTTACAGCTTAGGAAAGACTCACATTGTAAGATGAGAAAGCAGGGTCTTCATAAAAATAAAAAATAGGTAAAACAAAGGAAAGAGAAAATAAATATCCATTAATCTGTTATTATGACTATTATTCAGAGAGAAATGGAAAATGTAAATACAGGTATAGGATCTGTTATCCAGAAACCCATTATCCAGAAAACTCCAAATTAAGGCCATCTCCTATTTTAAGCCAATCACTCCAAAAATAATTAAAAGTTTCAAAAAAGATTTCCTTTTCTTTATAATAATAAGATTTTACCTTGTACTTGATCCCAACAAAGATATTATTCATCTTTATTGGAGGCAAAACAACCCTATGAATAGTGACATTCAACCTTAATTACATTTCCAGCTTTTTAGCATCACAGTACCATATCTCTATAGCTCCCAAGGCCTCACCGCCTGACAAACAGCTAGTGCCTTCAGATTTAAAATGAACTTGTTTAGGAAAGCATTTCTGTGGGGTACTAAATTACTGATTCTTATTGGAGCTTTAAAAATAAAATTATACATATGTACTGCTGTTCTCTTGATTCACACAGTTTCACATGCACTTTTTAAAATTCTATTTCTATTGCTCTATCAGTCTTTCCATACTCCTAATTAAACTTCATACTGTAGTGCAGGAAAAACAGTTTCCAGTGAATGTAACATTTATATTATAATGGTAGGGTTTAAAGCTCTCACTGATTTCTCTGTAAATACAAAATAAACACATACACTCACCAAAAGGATTATTAGGAACACCTGCTCAATTTCTCATTAATGCAATTATCTAATCAACCAATCATATGGCAGTTGCTTCAATGCATTTAGGGGGTGTGGTCCTGGTCAAGACAATCTCCTGAACTCCAAACTGAATGTCAGAATGGGATTTCTGACATTCAGCAATTTAAGCAATTTTGAGCGTGGCATGGTTGTTGGTGCCAGATGGGCCAGTCTGAGTATTTCACAATCTGCTCAGTTACTGGGATTTTCACGCACAATCATTTCTAGGGTTTACAAAGAATGGTGTGAAAAGGGAAAAACATCCAGTATGCGGCAGTCCTGTGGGCAACAATGCCTTGTTGATGCTAGAGGTCAGAGGAGAATGGGCCGACTGATTCAAGCTGATAGAAAAGCAACTTTGACTGAAATAACCACTCGTTACAACCGAGGTAGCAGCAAAGCATTTTTGAAGCCACAACACGCACAACCTTGAGGCGGATGGGCTACAACAGCAGGAGACCCCACCGGGTACCACTCATCTCCACTACAAATAGGAAAAAGAGGCTACAATTTGCACAAGCTCACCAAAATTGGACAGTTGAAGACTGGAAAAATGTTGCCTGGTCTGATAAGTCTCGATTTCTGTTGAGACATTCAAATGGTAGAGTCAGAATTTGGCATAAACAGAATGAGAACATGGATCCATCATGCCTTGTTACCACTGTGCAGGCTGGTGGTGGTGTAATGGTGTGGGGATGTTTTCTTGGCACACTTTAGGCCTTTTAGTGCCAATTGGGCATTGTTTAAATGCCACGGCCTACCTGAGCATTGCTTCTGACCATGTCCATCCCTTTATGACCACCATGTACCCATTCTCTGATGGCTACTTCCAGCAGGATAATGCACCATGTCAAAAGGTCGAATCATTTCAAATTGGTTTCTTGAACATGACAATGAGTTCACTGTACTAAAATGGCCCCCACAGTCACCAGATCTCAACCCAATAGAGCATCTTTGGGATGTGGTGGAACGGGAGCTTCGTGCCCTGGATGTGCATCCCACAAATTTCCATCAACTGCAAGATGCTATCCTATCAATATGGGCCAGCATTTCTAAAGAATGCTTTCAGCACCTTGTTGAATCAATGCCACGGAGAATTAAGGCAGTTCTGAAGGCGAAAGGTGTATTAGTAAGGTGTTCCTAATAATCCTTTTGGTGTGTGTATATATACTTAGGAGCTAATTTATCATATATCGAACCGACGAGTCATGAAGGTTTCACAGCAATTTGATATTTTTCCCATGTATAAAAACTTAAGAACACTTTGCTAACAGTCAAGAACATTTTTTACAAATTGACCAACTGTTAAGCCTGTCAAATCAGTCAAAATGTGGTTCACTTTTGTGAGCAGTCATTCTGGCATATGGAGTGATAGAGCTCAGTGCTGTTTATTAGCAGCACTATTTGCAGCACTGAGCACTTTCACCTGTCCTTGCTCCCAGATGCATATCACATGTGAGTACAATGAGATATGGACAATTATTTTTATGCTGTTACAAATCTTTACAGTGTGTAAAATACATTGTGAACCCCAAAGGAGCAAGAAAAGTTTTACAGAGTGGTAACCTCAAAAACTTTCCATATAATAAAAATTGGCCCCAGAGTGTTGTGTCTGTGTATATAAATATGAACAGCAAGAAAAACATGTAAAATATATCCTGAGAAGTGGTGCATTATGATGCTTGTGTGATCAGATAGTGACGTCACTTGTGTCACATGACTAGCTGATACGTATTTATAAAGTGTTCAGTGCTGTACAATGAAAGAGTGTGTAAAGGTGATACTACACTTACAAGTTATCTTTTTGGTGGCCAGGGCATTATCCAGTCAATATAACAATTGGGTATGCCGGCCCAATGTATGATTGTGTATGGCCAGCGTAAGAAATAATATGCCACCTGCTGTAAATATAAAGGTAGTAGTCATCACCTCTAAGTTCCTTGATGGCATAAAAGTAAAATATAAGATGTGTCTTTGGAAATCCTAGGTGACTGCTAATATCTGTATCTTTTACAGTTACTACACCATTATTCTCTACATATCTAATTGTATTATATAAGTCCCTATAGAAATATATTACAGTTACAAATGCCTTGCAAACAGAACAGTCACGAGAGGCATGATCACACCCAAAATGGCTGTGACAGTACAGGATTTTATATTTACACACTCACATATAAGACACAATTAGTCAGCTTTTCTATCAGATAAATGCATGTACAGTTTTATTATACTTCTCTGAGGATTTATTATCTCTGCAGAAGAAAAAGAATAAACATCCTACGGTTATTTACTGTGAAGTTTGGCTGAATGTTTATTTTTGCATGCTGCTATATAAAAGGAAACATTAGTAAGGAAAAAAATATACTTTTTGCTTATATAATGTAAAACACATACTGAAAAATATATCCTCTGCACTCACCCATATCGATATACCGTATATACTCGAGTATAAGCCGATCCAAATATAAGCCGAGGTACCTAATTTTACCTAAGAAAACTGGAAAAACTTATTGACTCAAGTATAAGCCTAGGGTGGGAAATGCAGCCGCTACTGCTAAGTTTCATCAAAATAAATACCAATGAAATTACATTAAATGAGGCATCAGTGGGGTATATGCTTTTAAATATTTATTTCAAATAAAAACTGTAAACTAGCTCTGTAAGTGGAGGGTCAAGAAAAACAATTGTTTTATCAACAATGATACCTTAAGAGTACTCAGCAACCAAGCTAAAACACAAAGAGTTAAAATCCTTCAAAACTATATATAGTTTATATAGAATATAAAGTGAAAGAATGGGACAGGTGAGGATGGTAGATGAAGATAAATTGGGAGTGGGCCAGGGCACTGGAGGGGTCTGATTTCGGGTGGCCTAATTTGCACAGTATAAGCCGAGGGTGACTTTTTGAGCACATTTTGGGTGCTGAAAAACTAGGCTTATACTCGAGTATATACAGTATATTAAATGACTAACAAATGCCATATTAAGTATATATTCACGCTACCAAACAACTTTTAAAGAAAAGGGTATTGTTTTTGCACAAAATGTCCTTATGTCCTTTATATATATATATGTGTAGTGGATAATGTACCCTTTTTTCTAAAATATGTAGTGAATAATGTACCTACTGACAGAAATTACATCATTAAGCACTGATTTTAATTGATGACATTACTAAGCACCATTTATAAGGATATAATTTACAGGATATTCATGGCTCTTGTGTATTATAAGGATTTTAAAAGACACTAAGGAGTTACATGACTGTATAAAAGCACAAGGCCAAAGGCCAACTAATGACATATATAGTCATAAGATGTAATCAATATATGGCACAAAATAAACAGACATTTGTTATTTATTAGAAACACGCTTAGCATCTAGTCTAACATTACATCTTATATTATTATCTTTTAGGCTAGTTTAGAAATATACAGACATGTTGGTGTTTGTGTTTTTTTTTATATGTAATGTAAATATTACACTCCCCTTGTTCCCTTGCGGCATGCTCCCAGGCAGAGGTAGTGAAAATGCTCATTCTGGTAAATGGGAAAGGATTCAAGGCATGCCATAGTGAGAACACTCAGTGCACATTATTGTGTACCATAGGAAGCCCATTCAGTGGAATGGGACTGCCAGGGGGTAAGGACCTTTTAATACTCATCTTACTTTCATATTTGTGTTGTGTCATGATCATTCATCTGGTTTATTGTTATTTTTACATGATTTATAAGCCTGATTATAACTATCCGCTTTTGGGCACACTGCTCTGTAAGCTAATGAAGTACAACACTAATATACTGTATTGGTTGCCTTGTAATTATTATAGCTTTACCTGACACAAAAGTGCTATGAATAGCTGGTCAAACTAAGCAAATGGTTGGCATAGAATATTCAAATCGACTTGGGTTTTAAAGGCACCATGTTTGCCACTTTATTTGGAGTCTTAGAAAGCATTCTTTCTGAATAAGTTCAAAATGACAGCATTGAGCTAAGTTTGCTCCTTAAATAACACTGTCATTGGAAAACATGCTTTTTTCAAAATGCATCATTAATAGAGCTTTTCCAGCGGTATCCTACATTGAAATCCGTTTTTCAAAAGTGCAAACAGATTGTTTTTATATGTAATTTTGAAATTTCACATGGGGCTACCCATATTCTTCATTTCCCAGGGTGCCACAGCGACTTGTGCTCTGATAAATTTTAGTCATTGTTTACTGCTGAGCTGCAAGTTGGAGTGATATTACCCCCCCTTCCCCCTGGAAAGGTAGCAAGATACTAGCTACCAGACACCCATGGTAGATATCAGAATATCACTCAGTAGTAAAAAATCTAAGTCTGGATTGGGACTCCTCCAGTTACACTAGGCAGGAGAAACAATAGGTTACCTGAAAGCAGTTCTAATGTGTAGCGCTGGCTCCTTCTGAAAGTTTAGGATCAGGCACAATGCACTGAGATGGCGCCTACACACCAATATTACAAGTAAAAAAACATTTGTTGGTTCTAGAACAAATGCTGCTATATTCAGCAAAGAGCTACTATCATAGTGGCAAAGTTATAACTCCCATTTGATAAATAATCTTCTAAAAATCCAATAGGAATGAATAGAACATGGGTCAGGTTTTATCTATTGAGCTCTAAACTCACATTTTGATAAATCTGCCCTTGTGTATGGAATGTCCAAAGTGGGACAGAAAACTACAAGCCCCAGGCCTCCTGGTTTTGTCACATGTGTATCTGGTTTGGACCCTTTGATTTGCTGTTTGGGTTACTTCCTAACTGTATACATGGCATGGTAGCTTCTTGATCCCTCTAAACATGGGGTTGTTTTTGACTTGAACAATTAGCTTTTTCAAAGTTTTGTTATCTGTGGACACAAATCTAGGCATATGTAAAACCGATCAAAATGAGAATTTTAGTTGAAATGACCATTGTAAGACAATACACCCAGTGTTTTGATCTACAACAATTTCTTCCATGTAGTAAGTTGTTCGTCCCCTGTGGCACATATCCTCAGGCTGGATTGTAATAAAATAATCATCTCGCATTAAGAAGTCAGCGTAGGCCCTGGGCTTGCAGACTTTAAATATTTGACACCAGAAATGAAATTACAGTTGATATGAATAATAATCACTTTAGTTACTGTTGCTTTTAAAATAAAAGATGGTGAGAAAACATCTTATCTAAGAGAAATACAGCACAGTGACAAGTGGTGAAGGAATTTATACTATCAAGGCAAACACTTCAGAGCAATTGTATACTAAAAGAGATATGAATTCCATGTTGCAGTATTTTTATTTCTGTTATTTATTGATTTTCGGTTAGATTTTTTTTTTGTCTAAAAAATTCTGTTTGTTTGAATTTGCCAAGGCAAATATTAGACTTCTAGTTTTTGTATCTGGAATATGCAATAATCCTTTTAGCTTTTCTTATACTTGTGTCTCCCTGAGCCTGTGGGGAAACATTATTTCAGCTCTTGCCTTCTTGTAAGGAATGTATAACTTACTTAGCTTGCATATTAACTTTTATCTGCGAACAATAAGAATGCTTATATTCTGTATGTTATTGTAGTCAGGCATTTAGAGGCAAATATTTGTACATATTTTTTGTGATGGAGAAATTAAATAGTGAGCTTGTATATGTGACTGTCTTTGGCTTATGGCACACAGGGTATTTTGACAGCTGATGTCAAACAGTGGAAATATCGATCGTACATTTAAATGCAACAAACTAAAACTAACATTTAGACTGAAATTGTAGGATAAAGCAAATTTTAGAATGTTCTGAACATAAAATAGTTGGCAGACACCAATTGTACAAAAGTGACTTCCTGGAAATGCATTGTAGGTCCCCAAGGATATCGTCAGATACACAATACATGCGCAGATTTTATCGTTTTCCAACGATAATTTTCTAACCTGTCCTATCAACTAAATGACTGCTATGGTACGAAATTTATCGGAAGCCACCATTACCTCTAACAAAGCTGTAACTCCAGCTCCCACAGTTGCACCAAAAAAGTAAAAAAAAGTCACATTTAAAGCTGGAAATCACATAAACTGGACTTAGAAAATTTGCAGCAGGATTACGTCTTTTTTGTGCATCATGTTTGATGCATCAGTCCCATGTGCATCTCCCCCACCTGGCAATCACAGTTATACTGGAACCCACTGCAATTGTGTTTTATTACGGTAGCTAATAGAAGGGTATATCTACTGTTCCTGGCCAATGGCTGTTCTTATCAATATGTAAAAGATTGTCAAGCTGCCTTTTGCAAGTAATGTAGTTGACAAAGGGGTTTTTCTACCCCGAAACTTTGCACTTCTGCAATAAAATTTGCAAGGGCTCGTCCTGCTTGTAACTGCTCTGAGTGCCATTGCTTTCTATCTCTTGGGACTGTTTGGGAGGGTGCCGATCCCTCCAGCACTGTGCACCAAGCTTCTTACCTTGGAGTGCCAGGGTGTGCTAGGAAGGTCTCCTGTATGACTATGAGATATGGCCCATATCTGTCTGTTACTTTTAGCTCACTTCCTATTTAGTTTATTAATAATTTCATTCAAATTTGTATGAAAGTTCAAAATAACTTGTAAGAGTAATGTTAATACTTCCAAATCTGACAACAATGCAGTAAAATGAACATTCGTTATAAGATGTGCTTGTTATCGAGACCACCAAACTAGTGGATCTTTCCTTGACATGTCCACCTAAGGGACAAACTATTGAATTACAACAATGGAAATACATTAGGAGTGATCCAACCAAAAAATCAAACCTGCCCGATCGAGACATGCCCGATTTTCAGCCAGATATCGGCCGGTTATTTGGGGGTCCCCATGCACAGCAGATAAGCTGCCAAATCCGGTCTAAAGGACTCAAATCATCAGCTTAAATCTGCCTGTGTATAAACAATTTGAGACCATGTTAATGTGTAGATCTGTAATACTTCCCTTTCAGTTCCACATTGCAGCTGCACAGTAGTTAATTCCACTAGCTGGTTTGCTGTCTATTAGGGTTTCTGGCACACGGCGAGATTAGTCGCCCGCGAACAGGGAGTTTCGTCAAGGGCTCTGGCACACGGGGAGATTAGTCGCCCGCGACAAATCTCCCTGTTCGCGGGCGACTAATCTCCCCGAGTTGCCATCAGTTGCCATCCCACCAGCGAAAATGTAAGTCGCCGGTGGGATGGCACATGCGGAGGCGAGATTTCGGCAAATCGCCGAAAATGCCTCGGTGGGATGGCAATTCGGGGAGATTAGTCGCTCGCGAACAGGGAGATTTGTCGCGGGAGACTAATCTCCCCGTGTGCCAGAGCCCTTAAGGGTGAAGACACACATTGCTACTAGTAGCAGCTACTTGTCGTGGCTACTAAAATAGACAATGCTGATCATTTGCTGATAACTACCTCTGTGTGTGTTTTAGCAGAGGCAATTCTCAGTATTGTCTATGGCAGGGTATTTTCTGGCATTAAGTAGCCGTGAAAAAGTAGCTGCTACTAGTAGCTCCATGTGTCTTCACCCTAAGTATATAGGAATTGTGTTTTGATCATTTATAAAGTGAAAGCTAAATTGGTAAAAAAAAATTAAATTACACCTTATAAATCAGCTTCTATTTAAATTGTGTTCAAAATGCTTTCCCTTCGTTTATTGCTGTATCTTAAACAGCAGTCAGCCCCTGCTATAGTGTTTGTCCTCCCACATAAGTAGATTGCATGCTGACCCCTTGCATTTGCAGTGACTAATATAAAACCAGCTATTTCTCTAGATCTCTTAGACTGATTATTGTACAGTAGAGAAGCGTTTGTAGCTTATTGTCCTTGGTGTTTGCCAAGGTTACACACAGGTTACTCAAAATTCACTATTGTATACCATAGTATTCAAAGGGATTTTTATACACTTCCGCGAACAAATTCCTGTTATGAACAGTATTTTATAAACTATACTGACACATATGTCAGCAATAGATTTCTGATTTAAAATACACAAAAGGCCCTGGTGTTAACTCTTTTTCCAGACAGGCACCTGTATTTTTAAAATATTTTCCATGTTTAAACTAGCCCTTAAACTGAGTGCTGTGGCTATATAATTTTTTCCTGGTGTTAACTCTTGTTCTGTCTTTATGAGTAGCACCGTTATCATAAAAAAAGATTACAAGAGTTTTGGATGCAACAAAATTGTTCTGAATTGTTCCAAATGGTTAATCCCCACAAAAGATTTGCATTCGGGATTAACAATTTGAATTAGTAAAAGTGCTCAGTGTTGGCTCTGAGGTGCTCTGCCACTCTGGAAAGCAGTCTTATGCATTCTATAGAACTGACACATTTTTCAAACTGACCAGGGGAATAAGCTGAGCTAGAAGTAAAAAATTGCTGTATCTTGTCCGTATGTTTTATTATGTGGTTTTCTAGCAATTTTTATTTTTTAAGCAGAATACACCCACATTTAGTCTGCTAAGGCTGCTACCCTGTTTGTATGTTCATTAAAGCCATATTTACATAACTATCTTTATGTGAAATATTCTGTGTAACAAAAAAAGTACTAGCATCTGTGGACCAAGCTGCTCAGCAATGTGATGGCCCATATGCATCATGTTTTCATTCATGGTCATTGACTGACCCAGCACAGTATAGGTCTGCACTTACCCATTGTGATCTGACTTAGTACTGTTCCAAATAATGTAGTATTCAACAGGCCAGCTGGTTAGCCTGCTGATTTAAAATGCCATAATGTTGCCTGTTGGGCTAACTAAGTGAATAACATAGCCTGGTCAAATGTTCCAAGAGAGTTAAAGGATTCTGGAGAGTATGGTCAACTTTAGCTTTTGCTGGGGGCAAATATTGCTAATATTTCACAAAACATTGCACAAAGATAATATGTATTGTTTTAGCCCTTGGAGCAATAAAAAATACCCTTTATTCAATAACTGGACATTAATTGCTTAGTGGGAAATATTAAACTTCTTGCATATTTGCTTAAATATGTTGGTGGGAGCTGCTGACTGCTAATCTCAAGGCATTTTCACATGCATGTTCATAGACAAAATGTCATGTTTGCCCACCGGGCCTTTCATTGAAGTCTATGGAAAATGGTTCTGCCAAGGCACAAAATTCTAGAGATATTGATATCTATAAGTGCAAATAGACACAAGTAGAAGCAGTTTTGTGTATTAAAAAAGCTATGCATGGGTCATGGAATACAAGGTAAAAATTGGTATACTCTGGGAATATTTGCCCTTTAAAGTGTGGCAGTGTGTTCTTCTGTTTCTAGTGTTAGTGTGGAGCAAAATTATGTATTTGCCATAAACAGCCTTGTTGGTACCGTGAGATAGATGGAGCACAGCTGTGTTTCTCTGCAGCCCTACTCAGCATAATGCATTTCAGAACATTTCTTAAACATAAAAGGAGTGAAATACAATAGGATTGGTATCACTACAGTGCATATTTCTGTCGCTTGGGGAGGTGGAGTAGAACTTGATTTTAAACTTTAAACTTGGAGACCAGGGCAGTAATAGAAACTGCAGTAAATTCTGGAAATAAGTTCAGTAATGTAAAATTGAGGTGAAAATGAACACTATATAATGGGATCTAGCTACACAGTTGTATGTTATGGGATTTACAATGTATTTTTCTTTTACATGTGCTGTGCACCATAAAAAAAAGGCAGAGTTTCTGCTCATTAATATATTCAGGAGGCAATATATGAGAGAAGGGCACATGCAGTCAACAGGCTTATATTGTATATATATGGGTGAACAGAAGTTGCAAGTTTGGCAACCCTATAGCAAGTGGGTATATATTATGAAGAGTATTATAGCAAGAGTATATATTATGAAATGCTGAATGTCCAGAATACTATTTGCATAGAAAATATTCAGAAATATCACTGCAGATTCCATATTCTTAGATATCTCATTCCAGGAAGCAGTTTATTTTAAGAACTGTTTGTCAGGTTGTGGTTTTAAAGCTTTTAGTCCCAAGCAATAGATTGAGAAGAGGGGGATCATTACATGGAGGAATGCGATGAGCCCAGACTGTCTGTCTATATTAGGATGTCTAGCTTGTGACCTGCAGGCTGGCATTGATCTACAAATTCCAGCATCTGCTGGCTGAGTGATTACAAGCTGAACATTTATACTGTAAATAATCAGCATGGTGGTTCAGCAGTTAGCACTGCTGCCTTGCAACACTGGGTACCTAGGTGCGATTCCAGCCTGGGTGCTACCTGCAAGGTGTGTGTGTGTTCTTCCCATAACCGCACGAGTTTCAGGTTTCTTCCCTTTACTCCAAAAACATACAGGAAGGTCAGTTGGCTTTTGATAAAATCGAACATAGTGTGTATCAGTGTCTGTGCTGTAGAATATGCCAGTCCTCCATAGATAACTATATACTAGATAGATATAGATAATTTAATTTATAGATAACTATAAACTATAAACTGGACAATTAATTTTTTTGACAGATTTTATTTCTTTAACACCCAAACCAGCTGTCATAATAAACTAGAGAAACTCACATTATACTGACAAACTATGTTGCATGAGCGGAGACATTCTTGGGCTAACTTGTGGCTTTCCAGCTTTGCTTCTACTGCAACTCCCAGCATGCTATGTTGTATGCCAGGGACTCTGGGATTAACAGCTGCTCTGTAACAAAATGTTTGTATTGCACAAAGACATTGATTGCATAACTTTTATTTAGCAGTAAATCCATCTAGGAGGATTTTGCTGTAGGTCCATAAGGAGCTTACTTGGTAGGTGGATGCTCTTTTTTAATATCTTTCTTAGCAAGCTTCTCCGGGGGAAGGCTGCACTGTCCATAGATCTGAAAAACACAAAAACCGCTCATAGGCATTTAGTGTCTATAGAGGAGCCCCACAAATAGCCCACAGTAATGAGACTCGCCAATTTATCTTTTTTTAAGAGCTTGACTTGCTTCTTTTCATGCTGTGTCGGTGTGGGTATAGGAGCAGACTGAATAGAGAGATGATGCTTTCTCTCCTCCTGTGCATGGCATGTGAAATGATAAGCCAGAATTTCATTTGCTGAATGTACCCTGTGCTTTAGCTACTACACTGATGGATATATGCCATGAAACATGTCTCTAAATGCATGTTAATGCATAAAATGTGCTGTTGGTTTATCAGCAGTTGGTTGAACAATACCAATTAATTAAAATGAGAACCTGTTACCACACAGAGAGTAGGCAGTAATTGCTGATGCCCCTACAGCTGGGATTCTTAAAGGGACAGTATAAACCTAAAAACACCTTTACTAAAAATGAGCGCATTTTATAGGACTTAATTGAAATTACATTCTGGCTATTGCATATCTCCCAACATCTTGAAAATGGAAAGAGGGACAAAAAGAAATGTCGAGCTCAGGGCGGCTAATTATTTTGCCCAAGCCCATTTTGCAACCACACCCCCTAAATACCACTCTCATTTGACTAAATTTGGCAGGTTATTTAAAGTTTAACACATTTCTGGGGGTTTTGGGGTCTTGTTTTATGTGTTATTACAGGTTTGTTAAAAAAAAGCTGCAATTGCCCTTTAAGCTGCAAATCTCAGTTCCCCCAAGACGCCTGTTTAGTTTATTAGTTACAATTGTATCTTCTTCCTTTATAATCAGTGCAAGTTGTTCAGAGACCCCATCTACCATTGAACAAACAGACCCCTCCCTTTTCTAAGGAGCAGCCTTGAACAGCTTATTGTCAGGGGCGTCTAAATGGACTGGTAATTCGTTTTATCAACTCCTTTGGTGTTCTGTGGGATCATGAAGTAACAGAAAGTACTAAAGTGAAACTGGCCTCATATTCTTGTTTAGTGCCAGAAATAACAGAAACCATAGATATTTCTTAATTAAAACAAGAGGCAAAAGGGTAAAAATTAAACTTGTGTTGAAAAAGGTGAATACTCTCTTTTTAAACTTTTCTGAATGGGACCCAGATTAAATCAGGGATGCCAGCTAAAGACCAAAGATATAATTACCTAAAGGGCATCATGGGAACCCGCTCTAAACAGCTCATTTTGGGACCATATCTGTGGCTTCTCACAGTGTTTCTGTTCTGCCACATGCCCGAGTGACATTTGCTCTGGGACTGGTCTACTGGATTAGGTTAAATCGTTATTTTTACATAGTAAGTTGGGTTGAAAAAAGACATACGTCCATCAAGTTCAACCATAATGCCTATATATAACCTGCCTAACTACTAGTTAGGCAAACGAAATATTTCTTTCCCCGCATTTTCACATTTGCTGCAGTTTCCTTACAGAGATCTCTTTTAACTGCCATTGTACAGTATAAAGAAATCACACAGGAACAGATAATCATTAAGATTCTCCAGAGGTGTTTCTGCTTAAGCTTTGCATTCAACCCCTTTAAATATTTCACAGGTTGCTTAGATTGCAGGGAAGCTTCTCTTCAGCACAGAATGTTTCATGAGATGCTTTTTGTACTTACATTAACCTTAGCCCCAATCTGCAAGTGATGCTGAGATTAAAAAAAAAGTCACCATTTGTCTACGTCAGGCAAGATTTTTATTGGCCGTATTGACTTGGACTTTAATTGGTCTATCTATCTATATGTGATGCATTCTGCACTCTGGAGCAGGTCCGGCAAGCTAGCAGGATCATTGTATTAAAGCAATCCATACAAGTAAAAGAACTAATGTTGGCAATAGCATTCCTCTTGAAGATAAGCACACATAAAAAGGAGTAATGGTAAAAGCTTTAAGACTGCTCGTTTTCATTGGTCAGAAAATCCTGGCAAGAAATAGATACTGGAAGTAAATATTGTTTTGAGTATAGGCTGTAAGTGTGTGAAAGCTTAGAAATATAAAGACTTACATCAGAAAAAAAGCATTGGCCTTACTATGCAGCTTTCCTCCTTGGTCTGCCCTACAGTACCTGGCTTAGTCTCTACGTCTGTATCCGCCATATTGCATATGAGCTGCTATATTGCATGTTGAGGCAGAGGTATTTCCCACAGAAATAAACAGCTCTGTATAACTATAACCACTTGCTGGTTCTTCTCAGTTGTTGTCTTTAAAGAATATTAAGATAACATGGCAGCTTCTGTGTCTATATACAGGCATGCGGAAATGTTTTGTGCACACCTCTCCCATACCCTTATACTTTATTATTATTAAACCACAGCTTTTGGCACATTCCTAAATCCTGTCACTCTTTAGCATGGGGACTGGCATGTGAAAACTCTCTGCAGCATAACAACTTACATAACAACTCTCGTAGCTATGGATCACCAGGGCATGCCATTACCTTGTTAACACATAACCCCTGCTGACTTTGTTTATTTATTTATTTATTTTAAGACTACTGTCAGGTTGACTGCAGAGCTTTGAACAGAGGAATTCTGGGAGTTGTAGTTCCACGGTAGCGGAAAAGTGACTGATGGCAATTTCCTTTTAGCATCTCATCTAACACAAGTAATCTTGTTTATTAAATAAAATGCACAAAACCCTTTGTGGCCATGGGTCAGGCAAATAAAAATAAATATACTATAGAAACAAGCTGTGCATATCCCTACTTGAAATATCTTCAGCTTTAGTTTCACTGCAGCTCAGTATTCTGCCTAAGCAGCAGATGAGCAATTTAATACATCTCCACAACAAACAACCTTGGGATGCCTCACTTAGTTTAAGCCCATGGGTGTGAGGATGAGCACGTTGTAAGATTGTACACATCTCCCCGTGCCAGTTCGGCCTGCAGCATAGCCAAGATATTTGTTTCCAGAAAGTTGGTGTACTGAGGCTATGAGATGAACTCCGAAAACCTTTCTTTTGGCTCATTAATTTCATGCTCTTTTCACGCTGCCCTTTTTATATATTAATATATATATGTCATTATTATTATTCTAACACTTAGAATAATTACAGTTACTCATTCTTGCAATTAGAGGGCTGTTATCTATATCCTTCCCTTTAAGATTATATGCCATTTCCTTTCATTAGCATGTATTTGTCATCAATAACAACATAAAAATACATTGGGAGCTTTCATGATGGTTTCACTTATGGAATAAATTATCCATATAAAAATCCATGAGAATAATATCCCCACACCCAATTAATAGAGTTGTAGAATATTTTTTTAGTTATTCAGCTTGATCCAGCTTTAATAGTGATAGAAAGGTTTTTGTCATTTCACTTAATTAGTCTTTATGAGGAATTAAGAGCACATTCACTTTTTTACAGCTTTTGTTTGTAAAAAAGTGAATGACTTGAAGTGGTCGGTAGTAGAGATATATCATATATTTTATCAACATGATTCGAAGATTTAAAATGGACATATGTGAAGGAATGGTTCTCATTAAGAACAGCAGTTCAGCCAGTGAAGAGTGGCTTTGATCTGTTCTACCACTATAGCCAATAGTGAGGTCATGTCTTTGAGATTCCCCCAACCTAAACTGGCTTAACATGGTGAAGCATGAGCTACACAGAGGTTTTTTTTACTGAGGAAGAGTTTCTTCCAAGTGAGAATATTAATTCAAAGAATCACTGGCGGCCTTGTATAGAAAGGGGCTGGATTTATGATTTTTTACCCTTTCCAACTGAATAGGCAGCCCAAATGGTATGTCAGCCTTTGGTATCAATCATACAGCTTGAGTGAAGGACAACTACTGTATACGTAGTTGTGTATCAACAGTGTATTAACTGTTGATAGTTGCATAGCCAAAGAAGCTTTCTTTACAGGTATGGCACCTCTTATCCAGAATGCTCGGGACCAGGTCTGGGACAGGCCCTGACAGTTAAAGTACACAGAGGCCCAAGCAGCCCCCCACCAGCCCAATAAATTTTGACTGTCTACAGCATTTTACAGCAGCCCCTCTAGCATTTGCCAGAACCCACAGATTGCCAGTCCAAGCCTGCTCGGGACCTGGGTTTTTCCAGGCATGGGGTCTTTCTGTAATTTGGATATCTATACTTTGTCTACTAAAAATCATTTAAACTTTAAATAAACCCAATAGGATGGTCCTTCCTAAAGTCACAAAAGTTTTAATAGGGAGTTGCAGTTGTTGATAAAAAACTATTCATGCTTTTAATCATGGCAGCCACTTAGCTATGGCTATGTTAAACTGTACTGTAAGTCATATTGCTTCCCACAGAGTTGGGAGAAGCAAATATTGGATTGGTGGAATATGAATATGGAAATATGATGCTTCTGGGTGCTGTGAGGACTGAAAAGTTAGGGGTATCAGATTAGCAAATTTTGTTTTATTTTTGTAAGTGCATCTGCTGCTTGGGCCTGGGTAATTAAAGAATGGAATAGAATTTCACTTAATATTTTACTGCATGGTTTTGAAAATTGTTGTTGATTGGTGGGCTTCTCTGGTGTTGCAGTTAAGGAACACTTAATTATTTTTGTTCTGCAGAACACACATAGCATTACAGCCCTTGGTACTTGTGTTTGACTGACCAGACTAAATTAATTTAAGAAGACAGTGTATCTGAGCAGGGCTCACATAAAAACTTCTTATAAAGAAGTATAAATTCTTATCCTTCACAGATGCAAATGCAGCTGTCTTTATATTTCTCACTGATGCATACTGGAACCTTTATAGGGAATGGATGATTGCTGTAAATACATGGGCAAGACTGAAAACAAAGTGTGCAATAAAATGCACTATAACACAGTCAATCACCTATTAATATTTAAATTATCTTATCTAAATAATATTATTGCAATTACCCTTTGAAGAACATCTTTTAATACAGTATTACTATTATATTCTTGAGAGTAAATAATCAAAAATATAATACTTGATGGTGATTTACCCCGTTTATGGCAAAATATTCAGTGTTTGCTCAACAAATAATGTATTTTCCTTTAATGTTTCTCTGTACCCAAGGCTTGGGAACAGCATGTATGGTACTTAATATGCACTTGTGGCTTTCACATTGCACAGAATAGCATTATGATTCAGTAAGAGTAGTAAATGCACACATACATTTAATTTTCCAGTATTTTTACCAGATTCTTTTTCCGCTCTTCAAAATACATTCAAAGTTATGTCACCTTTTGAAGCTGTAAATGATTTAGCTGGTTCTGAGAGCCTAGATTCACTTAGGGAATTGCAGTGTATTGTTAAATTGCCGGCTGAAGGAATGGACGTGAAGGCTGTGATGTTGTTTGACCCCTTGGCCAGCAGCAGGTGCTCATAAAGCTGTCACATTGGAACTACCAAGCCTATAAGAGGTCATCAGGATAAAGCCGGTGTAACATTTATTTCAGAGTGGTAGCTTAAAATATCTCACATTTCCCCCTTTCTTTCTTTTATATTGCCGCCACCGGGAGCTTGTAATCAGCAGAACAGTCAATTAAAAACTAGTTTTCCTTTTCTTCCTCTACCTTTGACTATCAAGTCAAATTGCATTGCAGCCCCCCTCAAGCAGTAAAGAGGCAATTACTAACTTAAGCTATTTTAGTCTCAGCACCCCTCCAAATAAAGTGAACGCTTGGTAATTTGCACACAGGAGGCAGTGACATTTTTTGCAGCAGCTTATATCAAGGTAGTGATTATGTAGAACTCTCTTTCGCCTTGTCAGGTGATTGAAGGGTAGCTATAATATTTTAGCTTCTATTTATTTGTTAGTTATTTCCTTCCGACTGGCTGCTATAGAGTTTGGCCAAGGTGCTTTTGTTGTTCCTTTTAACTTGGTAAACTGGCATTGCAGCTTGACTGCCAATACGAAATATGAAAAGTCTGGGCCAAGCATATTATTGTCTTTGTGTGTAGCTCATTTGAATGGCCTTAAAGGTTGATACAAGCATAAATAGGTGTTATTTTCTACAGAAAAGGCACAAGTTGTGCTTATTGCCCTCCATGAACACTGAACATTACTAATCTTAGATCAACCAAGGAATAAACCTTGTATTTGTATTTAGAACGTTATTTTTATAATTCAATTCCTTGAGAAGTAACAATTAGGCTACCAGTCTAACAAATAGCTCATTATACAAGGTAATTAATGTTATACATATTAAGCTAAACCGTAAGCTTCTAAATAAAAGAAAAATACAACTACTTTTTCCTATTTAATGAGACTCTGTTTGTTTACAGGTCTGTTTTATAACTGAAGACTATTGCCAAGCAAAAAAGAAGCTGCAACAGGTGAGTTGGTGCAGAGTTTATTCAGCTAAAAGGATCTGAACATGAAGCATGTTGCTATTTTGTCCACTGTTTTCTTCCTTTTGTTCAAAACAAACCATTTAAAACCTGTATGACAAACATGTAACAAAGTCTGTACAGATGATTTTCAGTCAATTCCCACCTGAAAATACAGCTGTCAGGTTTACAGGTGATGGGGTATGAGTTGTTAGAAGGCTGTCATTTCTAATGTATTCCCATAGGAAGCAACTGTTACAGTGTCATCTCTGGCATATAATTTGATTCAGATGCTTACAGGCCTATCCATAGTGGTCCAAGGGCATATTATTATGGTCTGTTATTTATGTGCCTGCCTGCAGCCAGCTGTTTTTTGAACTACAATTCCCAGTCATAATGCTGCAAATAAAAGGGGTGGGGCCTCCCATAAAGGTAAGTGACTTGGTGGGTTCAGAGCTGATTTATGATCTGAGAGGAATTCATGGTGGCCAGAATCTTCTTAGTTTAGAAAGGGTAAATGTTGCCAGGTGGCAGGAATAGAACTTAGATATAATTTATCTGGCAGAGCAGGCTTGGAGTTAGAGAAGATGTAGTAGTAGGCAATGTAGGAAAAATAGATATAAGTTAAATATATATATATATACAGTATATATATATGAAGTCTGAAAGTTCAAGCACACCAAACAAAAAAGCAAAAAAGCATTAAACCTGGGTGCTATCCAAGCTCAGAAATACGCAAAATCAAAAATATAGATGCACACAAGGTATTTTTAGTAAGAAAAAAACTTAACTTTTAATTAGCATCATTAAAAAGAAAATGATGCTAATTAAAATTAAATTTTTTTTTACTAAAAATACCTGGTGTGCATCTATATTTTTGATTTTGTATATATGTATATATATATAAAAATCTAGTGAATATCGGTGCACACCGGGAATAATTTAAAACATAACTTTTATTATAATAAATACATTACACGACAGGCAAACGTTTCGGTCTGTATCTGAGACCTTTATCAAGACCAAAGGTCTCAGATACAGACCGAAACGTTGGCCTGTCGTGTAATGTATTTATTATAATAAAAGTTATGTTTTAAATGATTCCCGGTGTGCACCAATATTCACTAGATTTTTATTTTTAATGCTTAATTGGTAGCATATGGGTCTATGGACTACGCTTAGGAGTGCTGAATCTACGTATCGTATGTATATATATATATATATATAGAGTCCAGAATGGGAAGCACTCCAAAAATTTGTCAATACCTTGGTGCTAAAGCAGAGAAATCTACACATGGAATAAATGTCAGCACTCAAAGGGTTTTCATACCTTGTCAAAAAAAAGTCATCAGGGCTGGTATATTGCAAAGGTGAGTATTTATTACCAACGTTTCAGTCCTCACTGGGACTTTCGTCAGGGAGTACAACAAGAGAGCACAAATAACAGCGTTTTTAAAGGGGAAATGGCGCCAAAAGGTAGTGTTGCTAAGCAACAGAAAGTAAACAAAGCAACCGACAAAGTAATGTCAAAAGAAAATAAAGTACATAAGTAAAGTGATGGGAATAATAGGTGTGTGTATAATCATTCGGTCGCTCTGACTCTGTACTCACTCTGTGACACATAACCAAAAACTTACTTGCAGCCGTTCATAACTGCGGTGCTGGACAGCGGACCACTCGAAAGTATTGTAGGCAAGAGTAGCGCATCCACAAAGATGGCAACAGGTAGGTTCGGCATGCCAGACGTTGCGAGGCCAGTGAGGCACGTAGAAACACCGTGTTACGGCGTTGCTATGCCGATGAGGAGGGTAGAGACGCCGTGTTATAGCACGGATGTGCTCCCCCTCCTGGGCAAAGCTCATACTGTACTGGGTCCAGTGAACAGCGCTGCCGCAGTGCTACCCTGCCGGGACAGGCAGAGGGTCCCGTCATTCGGTAAAGGCCGAGTGCCGTTAACCCCGAGCCAAGTCTACAAATCAGGGTGTTTGGGAGACAGGCCTCATATAGGGAAGAGACGTGCCTGGCGAGAAATCATGACCCCACGCGGGGCATGTCCCTTGAAGTGCACATCTTGTGAGAATGAATAAATACCCCCAGCGGGGTATAGCCAATATCGGGTTGCTGTCCTGGCACCGTGCCTCATCCGCATGAGGTACTACTAGATTCGGGACGCGGCTGACCCCTTATACAAGACATAAAATGGGGATGTCTTAGGTTAGTGTGAGACAGAGAGTTTATACAGAGTATACACACTATAAGGAGAAA
Organism: Xenopus tropicalis; assembly: GCF_000004195.4. NCBI lineage: Eukaryota > Metazoa > Chordata > Amphibia > Anura > Pipidae > Xenopus > Xenopus tropicalis. Next base: position 133,392,018 of record NC_030678.2, on the reverse strand, counting down.
AAAAGGGAAGTGAGTAGCGAGAAGAAAGATACAGTGTCAAACATGGGAGTGAAACAAAATGTTCTCATGTTATTCGTAACAATCAAGACACATTCCTTTAGAGGACCAATGGAGAGGGGAGAAAGATTAGAACAGGATTCAATTCCAGAATAGTTACACTGTGTTGTACGTATGATACCACTAGTCAAGGCAACTATATATAAAGCAGAATAGCAGAGGTTACACACAAAAAAAACATGATAAATCATAACAGCCAATAGTATTATAATCAGGCCAGAGAAAAGTCACTGTGTAGTTATGAGCACATGGGGGTGTTCAAATAAAACATCCCAGTGGCAGTGTTTCATTCAGGCCCTTCGGGGATACACAGTCAAGTTTGTGTATCCACCTGGATTCTCTGTAGTAAAGCCAGTTCCCTATTTCCTCCTCTTGATAGGGGGGGCTGGAAGTCTATGGCCATACACCTGAAGGTGGGTAGAGGGTGTTTCTTATTAAGAAAATGTCTTGCGACCGGTTGGTCTGCTTTGCCATCTTTCAGTGCCCTGCTTACTGCGGAGCGGTGGTTTGCAATCCGGTCACGTAGAGTGGTGATAGTTTTCCCCACATAATACATGCCACAAGGGCAGGTAATAATGTAGATAACATAGGTCGAGGTGCAGGTTAGTCTGTGGTTGATTCTAAGTCTTTTACCTGTGAGGGGGTGAGGGAAATTGGGGCCAGTCAGTAAGCATCTGCAAGTAGTGCAGTCAGGACATTTATAGCAGCCCAATTTCTTCTGTTTAGAGAGCCAATCCATCGAGGTTTTAGGGGGTCCCTTGAAGTCTGTTTTTACTAAACGGTCTCTCAAACTGCTGCCTCTTCTGTATCCCAGCATTGGTTGATCAGAGAGGTGCAGAGATAGGGTCTCGTCCTGATTGATCATTGGCCAATTCTTACGGATGCTGTTGGACAGAGATGATGATGTAGCATTGTAGGTAGTAGTGAAAATTAGGGGAGGTGTTCGGGGCACCTCTGGCTTTCTTTGAGAGATTAACTCGTCCTGTGTGTGTAAAAGCGCCCTCTGCATCTGTGGTTGGAGCTGGGTATCAGTGTAGCCTCTTTCAAGGAACCTGTGGTACATCTCATCTAATTGGATTTTAGCTGTGTTGGGTGAGCTGTTATTTTTAATGACCCGCAGAAATTGGGAATATGGAATCCCCTTGATGGTGGCAGGGGGGTGATGGCTCTTTGCGTGTAATATAGAATTGCGGTCGGTAGATTTTCGAAAGAGTCTGGTCCCAAGGCTTGATGCAGTCTTGTAGATGTTTAAATCTAAAAAGTCGACATTATCCTCATGATAGTTCAAAGTGAGTTTGATGGGGCTATCCAAAGCATTTAATTCCATGTGGAACTGTCGTAGGCTATCTGGGTCCCCCTTCCAGATGAGGAAGAGATCATCAATATAGCGAAAATAAGAAAGAATGGATTTGCCCAATAGAGGGAGGATAGATGCCTCTTCAAAGTAGTGCATATACAAATTGGCATAAGATGGTGCCAGGGCACTACCCATCGCGGTCCCCGATACCTGGAGATAGAAGGAGCTTTCAAAACGGAAATAGTTTCTGGTCAAAGTCAGTTCCAGGAGCTGTAGCAGGAATTCAATAGGTGGGTTTATAGGTGGATGCTGCAGAAGGGCTTTTCGTGTTGCCCATATCCCTTGGTCGTGGGGTATCACTGTGTATAGGCTCTTTACATCCATGGTCACTAGGAGACTATTGTCAGGGATGTCACTAAGGTCCCTAAGCCTCTGTATAACATGTGTAGAGTCCCTAGTGTATGACTGCATGGATTTTACCAGAGGTTGTAGAAAAGAGTCGATGTAGGTGGCGACAGACTGATATAGTGAGCCCACTGCCGAAATGATAGGTCGACCAGGGGGTGCTGAAAGGGACTTGTGTATCTTAGGTAGCGTATATAATATAGGTATACGTGGGTATTCAGTGTGCATGTACTGGGCAGTATCCAAGTCAATCCACCCTGCATTACGGGCGGAGGAAATAAGGGAATCCAATTCTCTTTTGAATTTGCAAGTGGGGTCCCCCGGGAGAAGTTTGTAAGTGGTAGAGTCTCTTAGTTGTCCCAACAGTTCATCCCTGTAGTAGCCATAGTCCAATAGTACTATGGACCCACCCTTATCTGCGGGCCTTTATATATATATAATCAGACCTTTGACCAGTTCTCTTATTTTGCAAAATCCTACACTGAAATTATATCTGTATTTTTTAGGGATGCACCGAGTCTAGGATTTGGTTCTGGATTCAGCCAACTCAGTGTTAATTTACCTTGTGTCAAGGACTACAGTCCTGCTGATAGGTGAATATTTGACCAAAATGTATTTTGCAGCTGCCTTAAATTGGCTGGTTTGCAGTATTCCCAGTGTTTTGCCTCATCTATTCTTCCTTCTATTTTAATAAGAAACTCAGTCTATAACAATGAAAAGCAGCTATACAGGTTTTGCTAGTCAGTAAAATAAGATCATTGTGTGTGTATGTATTCATAAAAGCTCACCCCTAAATATTAAGGATTTTTAGGGTAATTTCCCCCTTTCAGACCCAACCTTTGGATAGGGCCCCATTAGCTCAAGGTTAGATATACTGTTGCATTTTTGCTGAGTGTAGAGGTGTGCCTCTTCCAATATAAGGTATGACTATATATATATATATATAGAAAAAAACCCAAAAACATTACTGCATCAGTTCATCAGTCTAAGTTCAAAGAATATCAAGGACAGCAAATAAATGCTTACCCTAAGACCTAAGATCTATGGCAGTGTATATTCTGGCGTTTAGTAGCTGTAACCAGTAGCTGCTACTAAAGGTGGCCACACACGTGATGATTTTTGATCTTCCATGAAAGATCGTTCCAATCGGCTGAAACGTTCAGGGCTGAAACGGCAGATATGGAGGTAGAAACAATAGGATTTCTACCTCCTTCTGCCGATTCAGCTCTGAAGGCAGATTATGCTCAGGCGCCTTCTATGGCGCCGATCAAAATCTTCTAACCCACCCGACCAGTGAGTCGACCGATATCAGCAGCCTCCTGCGATATTGGTCGCCGACTTATGGCCGTATGGCCAGCTTAAGTGGCTCGGCGGGTCTTCACCCTAAATCCTTAATTGACCGTCAATCTGAGCTTTCACGATTATTTAAGGAAGCAAATAGTCAGTCTTCCCTGATCTCTCCTTACTGGCCTTTATCCTGCCGAATCAAGCTACGGGGGGAAAAAGGTAAAGCTGGACATTCCTGGTTTAAATACTAAAAATAGAGTACAAAATGTAAAAATAGCTTTATTATTCTTTGAGGAAGAAATAACTGCTTTATTCAACTCTAAACTGATCTTTGGGCAGAGGTATGCAGGGAGCAGTAGTTGTACAAAGGGTACCTATCTTGGATCTGTAGGCTTTAAAGCAGGAGATCTCAGCATTCTTTCCCTTCTCTCTTTCCAGCAGTTCTACTAATCTGCTTTATAGTTTGTTAGATTTTTTTCTTAAGAAAAGATATATAACAGCACTTAGATTGACTTAATGCACCATTTTCCCTTAGAGAAATTACCCTCTGAAAATTTACCTAAGGTCATTTGGGAGAAATAGACTAGTGTAGTGCAGTAATATCTTCCATCATTTTTCCCCCCTTTTTATGTTATAATTTGAGTATATTTCCAGACTGCATAATTAGTTGGCAGTTTCCTACCGCTGCCATGCGTGACGTTCCTCACTAAATTACCACTTGTGGAAAATGGTGCTGTTCTTTAATCACTGACACAGGTTGCTGTTTCTGGCAAGCACTTGACTCGCACAGTGGGCTGCAGGGCTCGGCAGAATGGTAGTAGGTAGGCATGGGTAATTGTTCTGTGGGCAGAGCAAGGATTAAGGTACTGTGCAAGTTGGCAGCTAGCTTGAAGTGTTAGAAGTGCTGAATCTAGCGTGGGGGTAGTGTATCTGGCTGGCTTTGTGTATAAATCTGCAATGCTAATTAAATCATAAAATATAAGATCACTCCCTCAGTGATTTATGAAAAGCCTGACAGGTTTGAGATTAAATTAAACTCCACTCAAATAAACCCAAGTACTACTCTAAGCGATATTTATTAAGAGATGAATGCGAGTCGGTGTGTGTGACAGTCCTTGTAAGTCCCAGCAGTAAACAAGCAAACGAGAGGATCTGATTGAGAGCAGCAGTAATGTTCCTTTGTGCCAGTTATGCAATGGCGTGTCAGTTAGAATGCCTTGCAGTTTCAGTGCTTTCATTTCCCACGTTACCGGCACCGTTTCAGGGCTAATAATCACGGCTCCTGCCGCGGTACTGCTGCAAATCACAGTTGTCTTTTCTTGTGTTTATTGAAGGGAAATACATTTATATTACTTACAGGGAGAAAAAAGAAAACTTTTGTTGAGATAGTGCTTTGAGTTTTTTTCTTCAGCATGTTTGCAGCCCATTAGTTATCCATTCCTGGCACAGGCTGGTGCAGAAGGGCTCATGATTGGCACAGGAATATTAGAACAGCTGCCTGGCTGAAATATCCCAGATTGCACTTGTTTCATTTGTGCCTCACTGCCTATGTTTTTTTGTATTTATGATTGCACATAGGGAAAAGTCTTTTTTTGTGACTGGAATAATATTTTTTTAAATATTTAACTAGAGTTCAACATACAGGAGCTGTTATGTGATTCTGTGAATCAAGTCTGCTGGCTGTGGGATAGAATTGTATTTTCTGCCCAACAATGGTTTATTACTCACTGCACACGATTATGGGTTCATTTAATAGAAGTTGCCACTATTGCACCAGGTCTTTTAACCCATAGCAACTGATCACTTATTTAAATGCATTTCCTTACTGATTTGCTTTGTGGGAATGCTGCTAAGCCAACTGAATTTCATTGTAGAGAATGCTTGCTGTACAATTATTATTTTCCATGGGTGTGTGTGTGTAGGTGGGAGGAAGTAATGGTTTGTGTGCTTGTGTTATGTAGTACAAGGGACTGTGGGAATGCAGGTAATTGTATTTGTAGAGAGATCAAGGTAGAGACACCTGGCCTAGGATCATCATCATCATCATCAATAACATATATTGATTAAGCATCACCATATTTCACAGTGCTGCACAACAGAAAGGTGTATAGGTGCAGGATGCAGTAGGTAGTTCCTGCCTACCATTCTCCTCCTCTTGGTATAATGACCTGAAACAATTTAAAGCAGTTATACACATATATATATTTGAAAAAAAATAATTTGTTCATGTCCGTTCAAATTTGCAGCTTTAAGTACACTATTCCAGGTGTCACCTCGGTCTGCAGGTTGGACATCTCTTATCTACACTATAGGATACTGTATACTGGATTATTCAGGATTGTTTTCCTTCAGCAACGTTGTGTTGTACCAGACATGTTGCTTATCTCTTGCAGTCTTCCCATGATTATTATCGCTTAGTTGTCTGGAAGGACATATCTGATCTAACCAAATTTCCATCCAAGGCTGCTACTGCTATTACAATTACGCTGCAAGCCACTACAAGCCATCCATATTCACCTTGGTGTCAAAACTCTCTGCCTCTAATCTTCTCTTATCTCATTCTTCTACCCTGAATTTAAAGAACGTCAATCTTCCAACTCTCTTTATCATCTCACTTGATTGCTAGTGAATTTATTTAAGATTTAGTGCTTTCGTAAAGTTTTAAATCTAAATTTAGTTATTTTTCAGTTTACAGGTTTTTGTTCAGTGTCAACCTAATGTTTCAGGCTCTGACTGTTACAATGTTGCTTCTTCCAATTAGGCTTTTCATTCTCTTGTCCGGCTATCTGTCTGTTTCTCATCTATTATGTATAAGTATAAACTGCTTATCACTTTCTGCTCTCTATTAACCTAAAGCACCTCCCATGTGCCCCATTTTCCTCTGTTCTATCAGAGCTTTTACCTATGTTTTATATTTTCAGCTTCTATGTGTCATGCACTCATTCTTGGTTTGTTCTTTATTTGTGTTTGTGCTTGCAGATGTGTTTGTCTATATATATGTATGTATAGAAAGGCTGTGGATACGGCCGAAACGTTAGATTGACGTGTCTGTACAAATAAAAATCCTTTATTTTTCCACTAAGTCCTGTGAGTGCGGCATCTGATTTTGATTTATGTATGTATATATATATATATATATATATATATATATATATAAATGTGTGTGGGCGTGTATATATATATATATATATATATATATATTACAGAACCAGAGACCCCAAAGAAACAAACCTTTTTTTAACAGCTATAATAATCCTTTCACAAGTGCTTATATATTGTAGCTGTAAAAGCTATTCATTTTCTGACCGTACTGTCATTGTTGTAGCAGGTGCACTGTTAGGCTCTTGTTTCATTTGCGTGCTGTAGGGTTTGCATCAATAGCATCTGCTATCAGCTGTACAAAGTATTACCTCTTTATTAACAGAGCCTTAAATTCAACTTCCATAGTAAAAATTGGGAGAATTACTTTAGAATTAATTCAAATTGTGTTTTATAATAAACATAGTTCACATCACACAGTTTTAAAGCACTAGGAAAAGAATCACGGCTGGGGGGTGTGACAGTTGTAGGCACCCCCCAGTTATTCTATTCGCTTACTTCTGATCCCAGGCCAGTGCACATTTTTCTTCCAAAAATTCACTGACTGAGGGTACGTTTCTTCTGATCACTGCTCTGCCATACACTACTTAGGGTTGCCACCCAGCTGATATTTCACTGACCTAACTGGAAAAATACCCAGTAATACTGAAATTACAAATTTACCATACTTGCTGGTAAATTTGTAATAACTAGTCCTCTGGTCCCCCCGATCTGCCTCTGAAACACCCCTGTCCGCCTCCAACTCTATATCCCAGCTCGCCTCCCTATCCTGCACTACTCACTAAGTTCACTAGCTGTGGCTGTTATGACGGCTGTTATGACCCGGCCCCTGATGCCATCAATCTGCCCTCTCCTAAACACACCCCCACCCTGGGTGGTATTAGAAGCTACAAAAGGTGGCAACTCTAGCCATACTATCCCAAGAAATCTTCTCTACTGCAAGTTACTTGTCTGCAAATGTTTTTCCACTGGCAATAATGTAAACTGCTGGTGGGAAAACATACACATTGCTTCGGCTCTGCAAATTAGCCCAAAGTTGTTTGTCAAGGAAACTTCTGCTGCTTTGGAAGGTAGCCATGCCAAGTACTTTTCCCCACCAGCGATTTTAGGAAACAAGGGACTTTAGTCGCCCGCGGGAGACATGATTTATTATAGGTGACAAAACATTCCGTGTGCCATTGCCCTTATAACACTACCTCTTGCTATTAGGCCGTTTATAATTCTTGTCCTGCATAAATGCACCTCCTTTTGGAAAGCAAAAACTGACCATTCAGAATGGTGATACTTTACTGATATTTATAATTAATAGGAGATGTTGTAGTAAGTTTTGTTTTAGTGCAGCTGATTTGAAGTATAATACTTTAGGTACACAATAGCAAGCCAATTAGCTGGGTGAGTTTTACTCTACATGCCTTGCTTTAGGTGCCCTCAGGGGCATGATAATACTTAGTTGGAATCTGGGATACAGATAATTACATATGGAATTAAATGTTTTATATATACTTGCTCCTAGGTGCACATAATCTTTTCATGACTATTACACAACAGCTTGTTTTCATGTATGTATGGTATGCACTATTAAGGCATGTGGCAAAAACAATGCCAGCTGTTTTAAATTCTTATATAATGGCACCTGTCACCACCACTCACTGCAGACCACCCAAATGTATCTGCTTTCTTCAAAGGTGCTCTTGCACTAAATAATGTCATTGTAGAAAGTCTCATGTGCAAGATTACTTTGTCCATGGGGAATCATCAGATTACAGTGGTGCTTATTATTTCCATTATTTTTTGCTGAATTTTATACAGGATACCTATGATACTATACTAAAATTCTATAATTCTTAGACATGTGTCTTTCAGATTTATGGATCCTAAAATTGCTGCAGCTTCCATTTCTTATCTAATTTCCAATTGCTCTTAGTAAGAGAGGTTATTTGACCACGTGTGTTTTAATCTAGGGATGTACCGAATCCAGGATTAGGTTTGGAATTTGGGCAAGATTCTGCCTTTTTCAGCAGGATTTAGATTCACTCGAATACCAAAATAGTGTATTCAGAGCATCCCTTTTTTATATGTGATGGTGCTTTATTAACCAGCTATGTAGCACAACTCTATCATGCCATATTTGCCGATTACAACAATAGGGTGAGATCTTCCCTTTTGGTACAGGTAAGGTAATCATTATTTAAAAAATTCCAAATTATGGCATGTCCATCTCCCATAGAATATTTCCTTTTTCTCTGTAATAATAAAACAGTAACTTGTGTATGATCCCAACTAAGGTATAATTAATCCTTATTGGGGGCAAAACAATCCTATTCGGTTTATTTAGTTTTTAAATGATTTAATAATAGACTTAAAGGAGAAGGAAATAATTTTGGCATTTTACTGCCAATAGATTTGCCACATTAGCACCACCTAGAACAATATATTTATTCTGCAGAAACCATTACCATACCTGAGTAAACAGCTTAAGAAGCTTTCTCCATTTGCTTATGATAGCAGCTGCCATTTTAAGTAGCTTCTTTCCTGCAGTCCTAAGGTAGGGGGGAGGGAGTTCTTAGCATTCTGATGGGAGGGGGGAGCAGGAGAGGGGAGAGAACTGCGCAGACTCTGGCCCCGGGAATAAGGGATGTTTCTGAGAGAGGAAGTCAGACACTGGAACATCATGTTTACAAAAAAAGAGACAAGTAATCCTGTGTTTCTTTTGACAGAGGACTCAGTGCAGCATTACTGTAAATGCTTATGGCTGTATTTACACGTTTAGACCTTACTTACTTTTTAACCTTTTCTTCTCCTTTAAGGTATTAAGATCCAAATTAGGGAAAGATCCCTTATCTGGAAAATACCAAGCCTTGAGCATTCTGGATAACAAGTCCCATATGTGTAGTTTGATTCTAATATTAGATCGTATAGGTGTTACAAATAGCATAGTCTGCATCAGGTAGTGTCAAATAAAATAGTGGTTAGATTTTCATTTCTCCTCTAATGGAACACTTGAGTCATCAAAAGTATTGCAACATTCTGCTGCTGATTTTAATATTTGGTCTGGCATATACTGATTCACAAGTACAATCCACCTTCAAAAGATAAACTTAACTCTTACATGATCACAAGTGTTATGTATCTGTTCTTAATGATTCCATCTAAGGAACCTGTCATTCTTAATTGCTCTATCAGGGATCAAAGTGTCACATTGTATAAAGAGATGCTCCATCATACACTTCTATAAGCAACAATCCTGTTGTCTCCCAGGGATAAATGCTTTGTCATTTGTCTGCTTTTGTTTGCTATAAATTAGCAGACGTGAACAAGTGAGGCCTTATTATAACACAATTAGATACATTGTCTTGTTCAGCACTCTTCACTAAAGGAGTAGATTTTCTTTTAATATATTATTGCATTGATTTACAGACATGTTAAAAATAAAGTAATAGCACCGTGTACATAGGAAATATATACACGATGAAAGGCTAATGGCTTCATAGTCGAATGCTGGAAAATTGCAGCTGCTCCTTGTTGCTGGCCTTAGGAAACAATGCAACCTGTTTATAGCCAGCAAAATGTTGCAGCTACCGATCTACTCATGTGACAGTAACCTAATGGCACACATGGAGAAATGCCAGGATTAGTCACCCTGCAAAGTCAATTAGCAAAGCACAACTCTTGTTATTAACCTTCATTTGTGAAGTGCTCATGTAATCTGCAGAATGTACAGTAGGGAGACATGTATACAGCAATGAAAGTGCATTAACAGAGAGGTCTCGTTTATCAGAGTTTTAAACCAAAGAATGTTAGGGTGGTGCTACATGGCTAGTGTCACTGGGCTTATGCCAAATGTATACATAGGGATCTGTGTGTCCCAGTGAAAATCTGAGTGCAGGGCACTTCCTTACCACCCCTTAATAGCTATGCCCCCCAGTTTCCAAAGGTTTTTGGTATTTTATACAACCCACTTTTCACTGCATAATGAGACTTTGCCCTCAAATTTTATCTGCATTATTTACTGGTCATGTTTTAGTAGTCTGATTTAGCTAGGATATAAAATAGGTTTTCTATCAATTTAATTGGAACAATACCAGAGTGTTGTGGGAGCACAGCTAAGGATTACTAGATAATGATAAAGGACAATTACATCTAAGGATAATTAGGTAAGGAATCATAGAAGTCTCTATGTAATAATTGAATGGAATAGATGCCTTAGGAAGGAGTAAGAGTAATGATAATTATTAACATGTATTTATAAAGCGGATTCATTGAACATAACAGGTTATAAAAAATAAAAACAATATAAAAGGTAAGGTGGCCCCTCCCTATAACATACCTCCCAACATTTGAAAAATGTAAAGAAGGACAAAAAGAGATGCTGCCCGGCAAAAATTGTTTTGACCACACCCATCTTGTGACCACAACCCCTAAATACCACTAATAATGATAATCGGAAATGTCAGGAAAATGCTTACAAAAAAAACCCATAATAGTCACGATAATATCGTATTGGCGTTACGAAATTTTTTGTTTCTGAACGATCGTAAACGGTGGGCAAACCTTTCTGACCTTGATCCTTCTGTGCATGATTTTGGAAGCCTCCCATAGAACTCAATGGCACTCTGCAGCTCCAACCTGGCCCAAGGAAAGTCTCCCATAGAACTCAATGGCACTCTGCAGCTCCAACCTGGCCCAAGGAAAGTCTCCCATAGGGCTCAATGGTACTCTGCAGCTCCAACCTGGCCCAAGGAAGGTCTCCCATAGGGCTCAATGGCACTCTGCAGCTCCAACCCGGCCCAAGGAAAGTCTCCCATAGGGCTCAATGGCACTCTGCAGCTCCAACCCGGCCCAAGGAAAGTCTCCCATAGGACTCAATGGCACTCTGCAGCTCCAACCTGGCCCAAGGAAAGCCTCCCATAGGACTCAATGGCACTCTGCAACTCCAACCTGGCCCAAGGAAAGTCTCCCATAGGGCTCAATGGTACTCTGCAGCTCCAACCCGGCCCAAGGATACCAAAGCTTGAATGAATCCGAAACGAAACTCGTTGTGACAAATACGATTTTGTCGCGTAAAATTTGTCGCAAAGTGCGAAAAAGTCTCGCAAATTAACAAAAACCGCAGAAAATACGCACAGTACGAAAACTTAGAAAAAATCCGATTTTTTTTTGTATTCGGAAACAATCTACTTTGATAAATGTGCCCCCATGTGTTCCTTAGTAATTCATAAACAAATATAGTAGTAAAAGGAGTTTATTAATTTAAAGAACGAATCACAGTTAGCAGCAATGAAATAGATCAATGCTAATAGCAATTGTTAATTGATCAAAAATAAAAATATATTTTTAACTGTTATTTTCTTTGATCTATTTCAGAGATGCTAGTTGTGATTCATTCTTTAAATTGATGAACTCTTTTTACTACTATATTTGTTTATTAATTAATTAGGAGCCTGTGGTATGTTTTTATGGTTTTATGAATTTTAATGTAGGTTGGCCAGCCAAAGGGTATTGTTTTTATAATTTGATAAATGTATTATACTGATACTAAATAACCCACAATTTCTTCTTCTTGCCTCCAAGTTAAGTGCCTTAAAGATTCAGTGAGAAGAACTTTTAACAGTGGTTAGTTGTGTTGCAATGTTATGATATAGGTACTGAAACTGAATGGAATATCCTAGCTTCAGTGACTTAAATTGTCTTTATTAAATCAATAAGAGAAATCCATGTAATTCTGTTGAGTGGTAACTGCTGTGCAAGGTTAATTTGGCTTGTAAAATGATTTACTCTTTTTGTGAGGTTCCTAATCAAAAGTATGGATAGAAATGACTGGCATCACTGTGATAAATTGCAATTTTTTTTGCACACTGTACAATAGAAGATTATGGTGGAGGAATATGTTTTAGTAGGGTGATTGACTAGAACTTTGGTGTTGGCGTATATGCCTGACTGTGCACTCTGCCTATGTACAGAAACTAAAGAAACAAAAACACGCACTTATGTCTAGTAATTTAGCATCCCTGTTCTGTAAAAAAAACTCAGGTGCTCCAACCCAAACCCTCAGCTCAATGGAATGAACAAGCCGTTAACACAGGGCACTTCCAATCTAAAAGACAGGCCATTTGAAAAGTTAAAAAGAAAGAAATCTTTCTTATACACTCATCTCATAAAGCCTGGCACGTTTCATGTCCTTCTGAAACTTAATCATAGGCTTATCAAACTCCAGCATATTGAAGTGACCCTAAAATTCACCAGGGCATGCATTTTAGGGGGAGGACATTTCCAAGAGACTCTTCATGTACTTTAACCTAGACTCAAAGCACCTTGAAGGTGCATCCTATTGTGTTAAATGTGGACTGCAAATACTGTACCTATTGTGACAATTTCAGACATTGCAGGTTGCCTCCAAATGCATCAGGTGTAGATGGATGGACTGGTTTCTATAAAAAAAAAAGTTTATGGGTTGATTGATTCTGATCAATACATAATGATACTGGAATTTGTTGTACAAAATAAAAAAGGTAACTTGTTCTGAATCCTTCTAACAGTGGTCCTTCTTCTTGGAAAGTGGTAATTTGATAAATATTGCTAAATGTCAGTATTTATTAGATTAACTTTGATATCCCATAGAAATGTGACTGGTTTTGGATAATGAATTTGAAAAAAGTCTAGGACAATGAAAATATTAATATTTATTCAGTTGTATAAAACCAGCAGCGAGTTGAATTGATTTCATCAGATGTCCCAGGTCGAATATAATAAATCTGCCCAATTATTGTCTTTACTGGGGATTCACAACTCTTCCCCATTTAAAGGATATAACTTTTGCTTAGGAGACACTTTGGGCCAGGCTTATCGACATTCTGATTGAAGTGGTTTTTGAAATGAAAAAAAAAAAAACAAGCAGGCTCAATCAAACAGTTGAAGAACTGTACATTATACTTGATATTTACTAAGCTATTATAAATACATATTGATGGTAAAACAATACTATTTTTCTATATTTCGTAATTTGCAGTGCTCCACAAAAATCCCTTTTCCAGAAAACCCCAAATCATTCCCCAGGTGAGACATTCCAGATAGTAGATTCAATATATGTAACTCTAGTCTTTACTGAGTTTCATTTCGAGAGTCTAACAGAAAGGAGAGGAATCGGCACAGCCAAAACATCTTAGAATGAAACAAGATCTTCTTTTGAGAGAAGGTACATTGAAGACACTGGTCATTTCTGATTGTATTTCTATTGCTTTACTATTTTCCTTTAATGACTTGTCTTTTTCTTAGAAATTGTTCTCTGTTCCAAGGGGGAACTCTACATTTGCAGGTCAGAACCTGTTGTTCAGGGAGCGAGAGAGAGATGTTTGTAATTAGCAGACCTGGCTTGACAGCAATCAGGGTATCAGGCCTGCAGTGCAGTGTTTACAATTTGGGAAAGCTGACGCAGTGTGAATGAAGATCGATATGTTGTTTGCAACACAAGGTCAATATTTCTCACAGCATTTCTTTGTGTGTGAATGTGACAGAAAGGAAAGAGAATTGATCTATTGGGTTAACTGAAAAGTAGCACAAGAATGCTATCCAATTTGTCATACTTTGGTAAAGTAAAACATTGTTAGCAACCTGACTTTTTTTAATATGAATGTCTCATGCTTACAGACAGACATCTGACTTTCTCCTAATTCGGTTATTTTACTTTACGTAGCTGAATCCACATGCATATTAAATGACTGAATCATTTAAAGAGCAGCTTATTTGTATTTTCATTTACTCTGCACTTGCTGCTTCTCAGTGATGTAAGGCCTATGTTATGGTGAGGTCTGTTGTCTTCACTTTTCCAGAGACATGGACAAAACATGGACATCCACAAACTGGAAATCCACATGCCACTACAGTATGTTTTCAATACCTTTTGCAGGGAGGAAGAACTAGGCTTTTTGTCTTTAGCACTTGTCTCCGGCTCATCTTTACATACCTCCAGGACTAAAGTTATGTCACTCTCTGCAGCTAAGCAGAACCATATTAACTGTTGTTGCCCATGTGGTCTCAGTGCTCAGCAGTTTATAGTGACAATGGTGCTGGGTTTCCTAATTGCTGTTATTACATTCCTTTATTGTTCTTGGCGACATTTAGTTTGAGAGACAGTAAGGCCTGAAATCTCATGGCAGAATTAGTAGAGCTGAATACCTGTGTTGGAGTAGGGTTATGGTATCTCTCTGTAAGGGTTAAGAAAAACACGTACTGGGGTTCCTGGCATGGAGAGTTCTATTTACAGTCCTAATAAGCTACTCATGCCCCCAGTGTAGTGTAGTTATGTGATGCCCCCAGGGCTGCTGGGCCATTCCCCCACTATGTAAGAGTATGGCAAGGAAAGGCTTAAATTGCAAGCTAGTGCCACCTTCATGGACAGTTAAGGTGACCATACATGGGCAGATTTCAGCTGCTGATTCGAGTCTCTTAGGCCAATTTGGCAGATTATGTGGCTGTGTATGGGCATCCCTGACGGACAGTTGATGTGGTCCAACATTGCCTGTGCCCATCATTTGAATTCATTATAACCTAAAGTAGGAGAAGATCCGCTCATTTGGTGACGCCACCAAACGAGTGGATCGCAGTGTGTTTGGCCACCTTAAAAAAACTGTAACACCAAAAAATTAAAGTGGCTCAAAGTAATTAATATATTATGTACTATTGCTTTGCACTGGTAAAAGTTGTGTTTGCTTCAAAAATACTACTATAGTTTATATAAACAAAGCTACTGTGTAGCCACCAGCGCAGCCATTCAAACTTAAAAAAGGAGAAAAGGCACAGGTTACATAGCAGATAACAGATAAGTTGCATAGATCCCCATTTATTGTACACAGTTTATCTGTTATCTGCTTATGTAACCTGTGCCTTTTCTCTTTCCAGCATGAATGGCTGCCCCCGTGGCTACACAGCCGTTTATTTTTATTAACTATAGTAGCCTTTCGGAAGCAAACACACAACATTTACCAGTGCAGGGCAACAGTACATTATATTTTAATTACTTTAAACATTTTTATTTGCTGATGTTACTGGTCCCTTAATGGAAACAAACCCCAGCAAACTATTATTTTAATATTTAGCACAGCCACAAACAGGGGCAATGCTGTGTCTTCTTATGCCTGAGGCAGCAGACCTGATGCCATCCTTCCTTGACTAAATGTGCAAATGGGGAGAGTTCAGGCACTAAAAGAACATCATTTACAGTTAAAGAACTTACCAAAGGTGGCTGTTTGCTTTTTGTGGCTACGTGCCACCTGAGACCAGTTTCAGGCCTCATAGGAGAAACTACACTGGCCATAACTACAATGCCCTCTCCCCAACTGGTCACTAATACAGTGTTGCACATGACTAAAAATTACCCTTGTGCAATTTTGCACTTTGTTTAGGCAGATACAATTTTTATATTTGTACTTTGTGATCTTATACTGTAAATTAAATACTTTGTACTTTGTATCAGTGCATTAAGATCCCAGAATTGTGTACCTGCCACCTTTTCCTTTTTTAGTTGGTAGTTTTGGTCATCGAGCTGGTTTCAGATCTTTGTATCATCTATAAACAGGCATGTGTTCCCTTGACATTCAGTAGCAGCATCTCTAATGAGTACATGGAACTGGCCAGGTCCCAGCACTGCTCCCTTGGGTACAATGATGATGTGAAATTTTCCCTTTCTTGTTATGTTGTTTACAGATGGGCCTGCCTGACAGGAATCTTTTTTCAGAGCCAGCAATTTTATCTATAATATTGTTAGGGCGAAGAGCTAGTCCTGACTGGGACTTTTTAAAAAAAGTTGATTCCAACGACTAATTGCGGCAACTTTCCCGCCATAGACTACTATGCAAGTCGCTGCAACTAACTGTGCGTGCTTTACTCCGCAACTTTTTAAAAAATAGCAGCTACTAAATGCTGTGTCTTTGCCCTTAGATTAAAGCAACCCCTCACCTTCTCATTGCCCAGACCCTATATACTATGCACTATGCCATGCATCATGGTGCGTGCTCTGTATAGGCAAGTTCTGAATTCCAATGCGAAATCAGTGACATATATATAATTTACCAAACTTCTCTACTGCGGATGTAACCACTACTTGCATGAATATTTCAGGGGGTATTCAGAAGGGGGCTAGAACTTTAATGCAACAACATTGCATTGAGGAGTATGGCGTTGGAAATCACTGCCCTGTATTAATCCACTTTTTACTTTCATGCCAAAGATAAGAACTGGCTTTTTTTAGTTACAAATGATACTGCTATAAAAATGATGCTCTTGTAAGCTATGCTTGCAGTATCTTAACAGTCCTTTGAGTTTCATCTTGTTTGTTAGATTTTGTGTGCCAATATCCCGCCAACCCTGACCCCTTATTCCAACTATTACACTGAACCAGAACTGATCAGCAGAGTCTGTATCAGGCCTGGACTGGGTGGATTTTGGAAAATACCCGAGGGGCTGCTATAAGATGCCATAGCCAGTCATTATATAGTGGGCTAGTCATGGGCTCTATTTTCAATCCCAATCCGGGCCTGGTCTTGTTTATATGACTTCTGGACTGGTAAGTTCATACTAATTGCTCAGCAGAAACACTAGTTCCTAGGCTGTATTATATAAAAACAATCTGAATCTTAGTGAAGTCTCACTCGACATAGCTGGTGTAGAATGAAAGTTATTATCCCATCTAGCTTACTTTACCAAATCTTACTCATTAGGGTTGATTCACTAAAGTGCGTTAAGTTTTATCGCACGTTTTTTTGCGTTAAAATAGACGCGAAAAGTAGCGCACGATTCACTACAGTATTACTGCGTGTGTTAAGTCGCATATCGCATGCGTTAATTTTCGCGCAACCGCATGCGTTAATTTTAACACATGCGTTAATTAGCACGCTGAAAAGAATACTAAAGCATGATTCACAAACACTTAGACGCGCTAAATATCGCATTAGGCTATGCGAAAATTAACACCTACTTGAGGCAGGCGACAATTATAGAAAAGTACAGTTAATGAGCTTTTGGCAATAAAATATGGACTTTGCAGTGGGATTTATTCAAGTCTGTGTTGGCCCTACCTAGAGTGACGCAGCCTCCAGTTTGCAGGGAAATGGTCATTTTTAATACAGTTATTTTACGAAAGTATTGGCGTGTATGGCTAACATGGCGTGCGTTTATTCGCACGACTATTTATATGCGGCTACAATGAAATGTTGAAATGAAATGATGAAATGTTTCGCCAGGCATGGATTTTCGGCAAATCTTTGGACGTGCTGCGAATTTTTCCGCTGCAAATTTTTTCATGCGTTTCGCAAAACAATCCGCCAATGGCAAAACGCATGAAAAAATTTGCCGCAGAAAAATTCGCCGCACGTCCAAAAATTGTCGCAGGCGTCAAAAAATAATAGTCGCGGGCAACAATTTTTTTGGCCGCACAACATTTTTGCTGTTTTGCAAATTTTTCGCTAAAGATAAACGGAACAGATTCGCTCATCACTAGCGGCTACTATTTATAAGAAGCTACTAATTATATGCTACTATTTATATGCTACCATTTATATGCTACCATTTATATGCTACTATTTATATGTGGTGACAGTTTATATGCGGCGACTATTTATTTGCGGCGACTATACGCGGGCGTTGATTAGCGCATTTACCGTCAAATACCGAACGAAAATAGTCTTTGCGCGTTAAATAACGCATGCAATATCGCGCGTAAATTAGCGCAAGTATGCTTATAGTGACTCGTGTGTTAAGTCGTGAAAATTTAGACACGATAAAATTTTTAACACACGCTATAAATAGCGCGCGTTTAAACACACTTTAGGGAATCAGCCCTATTATCCATTATATAAAGCATTTTTGAAACAACTTATTTTATGATTTTCCTGTACAGGTGACATGTCAAATTAATGGTTACTTTAAAGTTATGGGGTCCTTGATTTGATTTGTAACAGAATACTGTCTCCTTAGAAATTGTTTTACCCATGCTTATATTGTTTTTTTACCAACAAACCATGATGATTAGTTCCTGATGGAATAGGGATGCTTTGATCTGGTCAAAATCTAGTGTACTCTCTGCACTAGAAGAGCCAAATTTTAATTTTAGAAAACATATTGAGCTCTTTAAATTACCATAGGTGGCTTTTTGCCACCCCTGTTAACTGGTTGCTCACTGTCACCTGAAGCAAGATTCTCACTTTGCCTGATGGCAGGAGTGGCCCTGTTTAGCAGCCGTATTGCAGCAGCAGAGAGAGCCACAGGCTGGGCATCTTTGGACTAGAACCTACCAGGTAAATTAAATGCTGATTATCCTTTCCTTTACCAAGAATGCCAGTATAGCAGATTATGTTTAATGCATCAGTACTTTCCCATTCGCTCTCCACGATATGCAATGCCAGATGCAGCATAAGAAATAAATATAGCACTTCTTTCCCATACTACTTTAATGTTAGGGTGCTGCATGTATACTTGGGAATAGATGTTAGAAGAGGGCAGAAGGGGTGTTTTCCAAGAGCCCTTAGCTTCCTTGGCCTGAAAATGTCCATGGTGATGTCTCAAATTATATATCTTATTGTGTAAAAACTAATATAAAGTTTTTAATTAATTCAGGGTTGGAAACATTTTTCCCATGCTTACATTGGTTTTCTCCAACAGGTTATGTTGATTGGCTCCTAATGGAATAGAGGTAGTCTGAATGCAGGATTCAGCACTTGGTCAGACTCTTACTATTCAGCCAAACTGTCATCATCATTATTATTGATATTGCGTAACTGGACAACAGAATACTGTTTTTTCTACACAGATTTTAGTAAGAATATGCTAATGTGTTTGTATATAGGCTTTTTATTCTGCATTCTAACAGGGAAAATAGATTGTAAGCTGCTTAGGCACTAAAGTGAACGATGGAACTTAATCTGTCATGAGCCAGAAATGTGCCACTGGTAAACAAGATACAAAATTATATTATTATTATTACATATTTTCATAACCTGGAAATTTTAAATTACTTTGGAGGAATGTTATCGTGCCTGCATTCTTTTTACATTTGTTTTGTTTGTCAGTACATAAATCTTTGCTTCCTTCTATAAAGAGATTGATTACAGAAGAAATAATTAATGTAACAAAATGTTTGGTGGAGACAGGCATTGTGTGCCTTAATATTGAATGTGGATTGGGTTAATGTGGGTTAAACCGCATTTGATATGGATTTGCAATCAACATCACTGTTGTTCTTTCTCTTGCATTTTTACTTGTCATGGAAAATGAAGGCAGCTTACTTATCTGCTCTCAATTCTCACTTCATCTCAGAACCATTGCCTGCCTTTTATCTGTCTCCCCACCTGTCTTTGTCTGTGCATATTATTAGTATTGACTGGTCTCTCTTGTGTTTCTTATATATACCGTCTCCTTACTGATAACCTTCTTTGATAACTTTTGATAACCTTCTTGATTAAGAAAAAACTGCTCAATTGTAATTGTGATCTTGCAGCAGTCAGTCGGTGCCCTGTTCTCTTTAGCCCCGTTTCCATACTGTGTGTTAGTATTATGTTCTTAACCTTGTCCAGCCTCGCTCCTTTGTTGCATGCTCCACTGGAACAGCAGTCATCAAATCTGCCAGTTTATTTCACCTTTTCCATTCCCAAGGTGTGTTCTTTCCAACCATCCATTTATCATATGAAAGCTTTTCTGCTCCTCAGAGGATGTGGAATATGAAAATGAATATTACAGAGTCATTCATAGATCATAAATGCTCAGATGCAGGAAGAATACTACATGGCTTTGCATGTGATTGGATTATTTAGCCCATGTACAAAATAGTATAGTGATTAGAAAAGAAATAAAAACTATATTTGTGGGATATGAATAGTTATACAAGTATGGGACCTGTTTTTTTTTCAGATAAGGAGTCTTTTTGTAATATTGATATTACCTTAATTCTACTGAAAAAGTACAGGTATGGGATCCGTTATCCAGAAACCCGTTATCCAGAAAGTTCCAAATTACGGAAAAGCCATCTCCCATAGACTCCATTTTAAACAAATGATTCTAATTTTTAGAAATGATTTCCCTTTTCTCTGTAGTAATAAAACAGTACCTTGTACTTGATCCAAACTAAGCTATAATTAAGCCTTATTGGAGACTAAACAATCCTATTGGGTTTATTTAATGTTTAAATGATTTTTTTGTAAACTTAAAGTATGAAGATCCAAACTATGGAAAGATCCCTTATCCGGAAGACCCCAGGTCCCAAGCATTCTGGATAACAGATCCTATACCTGTATTTATATTATTTATATAAAATTTTATATATCATGTCAGATTGCCCTTTTGTTATTCTGAGCTTTCTGGATAACTGTTTCCAGATAACAGATCTCATACCTGTAGTACAGGTATGGGATCTGTTTTCCGGGAAACCCGAGCACTCTGGATAACAGGTCCAATACCTGTAATACATTGTTGAACAGAGTTGGAGCCCTGTATTGGATAATTATGAGTTTTTTTTTCAAATGGATGTTTCAGTATCTTAAGAGCTGCTTTGTTCATAAAGTCAGGCAAGCATGCTGCCAATTCTCATGACAATTTTGCCTTTGGCATTGTTATTGGGTCATTTGGAAAGGTGTATTTATCCAAGCAAGCGTGACTGCTCATGCTTTTACATTAACCCAGTTATGCAGAATTAACAAAAAAATAAACATGCTTGTCTTGTTAAATGCATGTAAACGCTATTAGTAAAGACACTGGTAACCAGTTAAACAAAGCAGTGCAAGCAAGGCTTTTAACAACTCACAGTAAGGGGCTGATTCTCAACGTGTGCATAAAATGTTTTACCTGGATTCAAATTTTTTTGCTCTACAACCCAAATATTTAATAATTAAAGTTTCCATAGCTTGAATGCCTCCCCATGGTTGATTTATTAATACTGGACCCAGGTGATCAGTTAAATCTACCTTTGTTCCATGCTTGATATAAAAGCAAATACATGCAATGTATTTGGGTGTTCAGCGGCTGTTCTTGTACTGTACTGTAGTTAGCACCTTTACTCAGTGGTGTAACAAAAGAGGAAGCAGACCCCACGGTCACGGGAGGGGGGCTCAGGGGACAGGGTGGCCTGAACCGGTCGGCTTCCTCCAATGTTGCATTTAAATCTCTGCTCATCGCAGGCTCTCAGGAGAGTGGGTGGGAGTGGGGGTTTACGTGAGAATGGGTCAGTGGGACATATCAGGGTGGGGAGATGCGCCAACGAAGGGAGAGGATGGAGGTTGGAGGGGACCGGGTAGGTTCACTACTTTGACCCGGGCAATTCTGAAGATTTTTTGCAGGGGGATCTAGTGCAGAGTATTTACACCACTGGCAGTACTGTACAGTATTGTAGCAGCAGGACGGAGGGCCAAAGGCTGAGCGTCCCTTGACTAGAAGGTAGAACTTCCCAGGATCAGTGAAATTCTGATTATCCTTTCCTCTCTGGCTATATTATGAAAATATTTTCAATACTACAACACTCACTTTAGGTATATCGCCTGTACCAAAACTGCCTGCAGGTATGGCAGAATATGTTTGACGCTTCAATACTTTTCCATCTGCCTGCACCATATGCAAGGCAGATGCAGCATAAATATAGCACTTCTTCCTTCTGTTTCCTCTTTAACATTAGGACACATTCTGTACAAGCTCAGATTGGATGCTAGAGCAGGGCAAAAGGAGGCATTTGTTAAGAGACCCCAGATTCTTGGACAGAGAATCTGTGGTAATATCTCAAATTATATATAATATATAAACAATGCAGAAGACTGACACTCACAGGATTTGCTGAATCAATCTTCAAAGGGTTGATATTGCTCAACGTTTCGGTCCTCCAGAGGAACCTTCATCAGGAGTGAAACAGTGCAATCAGATCCACAGTAGTGTGACAAAATTTAAATCCCCACAACTTCCTGGCATTGAAATTCTGTCACAGTATTGTGGGTCTGGTTGCGCTGTTTGACTTCTGACAAAGGTCTCTGCTGGGGACCGAAACATTGAGCAAAATAAACCTTTGGAAGATTGATTTGGCTAATCATGTGAGTGGCTTTTTTCTGCACTGTTTATGTTGCTTCTCAGCTCAGGCACCCAGGTAAAACAACCGTTTATGGAGCGCACCTTATGTTAGCGGCATTTCTATGCAGTGCTTACCTTTGCTGCCCCGGAGTATCTCAACTCGCCTCATGGCAGCAGCGCCCCTGCCTTATGTCTCTCTCTCCCCCTATCTCTCTCTCTCTCTCTCTATATATATATATATATAGTAAATATATCATGACTGGCACACCCTATAAAATTATCACAATTTTATTGCAAACACATTGTATAAAAAATGTATACAGTGTGTTCGCAATAAACTTGTGATCAATTTACAGGGTGTGCCAGTTGTGAAATATTTCCCATAATCAATATACTAAGAACATTATGACATTTTGGCCAAGAAACACCCTCCCCTTTAGGCAAAACAGGTATTTTTTGTCCATATATTGCAATATATTCAAGCTGCCCAACTACATAATGCCCAGTCTAGCCAGTCCTACATTCCGTTTCATTAGGAATTCATTAAGAAGTCTACTGCTTCAATATACATTTTACACAGGACTGAATTTTACTTGCAACTTACTTGGTTTCAGGATAAAACTCCCAAATGCTTTCCCTTTTATTGGCTCCACTGGGATCACCTGACTGTAGCTAGAAAGAGTGGGAGCTGGCCCCTGCTCCTGTATAAACTATAGCACAAAAGGAAATGTTGTGCTCAACATTCCCTTTTTTGACACTTCCTTATCTGTGAATTATAAACTTATAAACTTGATTTCATGGAAATAAGTTGAGTGTTATATTAGTATTGACTATTGTGTTTTGGTTTTTGCCCATTGTGCAATTCTGTTTGCAGTATTTGATAAAATTGCCCATGTTAAAATATAAATATATATACATATATAAATGCACAGGTCGGTACTGCCCTTCTTCCATTTGTCCTTTTGTTGGCAGCTGGCAGTAACCTAGAAGCTTCCAGTATATGCCTGTATTTGTATGGTGTTAAGGGATAAAGTATATCAAATTGAAGCAAACATCCATCTGTTATGGGGCAGTTAGGAGAGGTAATTCTTGAGTCCAGAGAATACAATATAACATTTTTGTAGTTTGCAAAGTGCCAAATTATTTTTCTGTCCAGCATCTAGAAACACAAGCACAATTAGAAGAAAATTACAATTCTGTTATTCTATCGACTGTTTCTGTTTACGGCTGTGAGTTCAGGACACTACTGGACTGCAAACAAAAATATCTAAGTCTGCACGTTTCACTAAAAATGTTTTGCTTGTTTAACATAATTGATGCTGTTTGTGCATTCTGTAGATTAAATTCAGCATCATCTTTAAGTTGAATAGGTCTGTGCAAAATATAGCATCTGCTTGCTTAACAACATTTGAAAGATAATTGAAGTAAGCAGGGTAGAATAATTAGATTTATTTTATATCAAGAGTGGGTCGATTTTGGGGAAGGGGGAGAAGAAAGCTAGAAGCGCTATTAGGAAGGGAATATTGTTGGCTTCTAGCAAGAATTTCACCTCAGCAGCTAAATAGGATTAGTTCTGCTGTACACATTAAAAAAGCTAGCATAAATAAACCAGTTAACTGATGATATTGAGAAAAAAATATACAGGATGAATATTGCCCTTGATATGTGAAACTAAAGACTAACATAAGCCATAGGGCACATGTACGTAAGCAAAGTGCAATTTCAAGCACAATTACCCCATAAAGCAGGTTTTGTTTCCCAGATATTTATGCACTGATCTTCCAGCTTCTCATTGTTAATGTTCATCTATTTTATTCTTGTTTTGTTTAGGGCTTTACCAACACTAAGTACATTTCCTGGCTTGGGACATGGTTGATCTAACATATTAGCACCATATTAGTTGAGATGTTCGATTCTATTGCTTGTGAGCATACATGTATTGTATACAGTATTTAGTATTTCTAAATACAGGTATGGGACCTGTTATCCAGAATGCTCAGGATGCTCTGGGGTTTTCTCTATACTGTATGGTTACTAAAAAATCATTAAAACATTAATTAAACCCAATAGGATTTGCCTTCAATAAGAATTAATAATATTTTAAATGGGATCAAAGACAAGGTACTGTTTTATTATTACAGAGAAAAGGGAAATCATTTTTTATTTTAATTATTTTAGCTCAATAGGAGATGGCCTTCCTGAGTTTTCTGGATAACAAGTTCCCAGATAATAGATCCCATACCTGTAGTTCCTTGTACACTTTATGTTGCTCTTGAGAGTAACATACTGGGTTAATAAAAAATAAAACAAAGGTAATAAGTGAACAAGAACAAAAAGGGACCCTGCCCTGAAGAGATTACATTTTTCTTTGGGCAGTGAAGGCATTCAGCTTCTAAATGGGAAATATTTCGTTGTGGGAGGTAGTTTGGTGTATTGAAATGCTTACAGTTCAGCAGAAGAGACAGAAGAGACACAGTGGTTCTTAGCTCAATTATATAGCAGTGTAAAGAGCGCGTTTGGATGCATGTACCTGATGAATGATGAATGACAT
Organism: Xenopus tropicalis; assembly: GCF_000004195.4. Lineage (NCBI taxonomy): Eukaryota > Metazoa > Chordata > Amphibia > Anura > Pipidae > Xenopus > Xenopus tropicalis. The sequence goes on along the minus strand of NC_030678.2, from coordinate 133,367,290 downwards.
TAGTAAGCACACGATTTGTGTCAGTCAGTCTTAGTGTGCCATTGTGGCTTTGTTGTCAACTTCTGTGGCACCGAGGCCCGGGATTTACTCTGCCTGCCCTGTGCTGCCTGTGTGTGCCATACTCTGCCTGCCCTATGCTGCCTGCGTGTGCCATACTCTGCCTGCCCTATGCTGCCTGTGTGTGTGCCATACACACAGGCAGCATAGGGCAGGCAGTATATACAATGACACAGTGCTAGCACAGCTCCTATAGAATGAGGTGTGAACAGGGGAACAATGTGGGGGCTTACAGTCTGAGCCTGAGGAGTGAACAATGCAGGGGGTGAATATTGCAGGTACTAAAAGGTGTGAACAGTACAGGGGATTACATGTTGAAACAATACATCGGTTTACAGCCTGAATGAGGTGTGAACCATACAAGGGGCCAGTTAATCTCAGACTGATACCATTTAAAGTTTACACAAAGGTAAGCAGTCACAGCAGCCAGACAGGTCGGGGGCCACACAGCAGGCCGCCAGTTGGACAGCACTGGCCTATAAGGTAGAACAACTGGGGTTATGCAATAAGAACCAATAAGACATTTGCTTTTAATAGTCAATTAACTAGTCAGTGCTACCTGCTGATTGGTTGCTATGGGTTATTGCTCCTGGGCAAACTTCTACCTTCCAGGCCACACTACCAAGCTCTTCTGTCATACTGGATTACCACCCAAAGTTAAGATCATGCAATACACACACAGGCAGGGTAGGGCAGGCAGAGTATGACACACACAGGCAGCATAGGACAGGCAGAGTATGGCACACACAGGCAGTATAGGACAGGCAGAGTATGGCACACACCACAGGCAGGGTAGGGAAGGCAGAGTATGGCACACACCCATGTGTGGAAATCCTGTGTGTGCCGTCACTCTATGCTTGCATGACCCTTTTTGCACAGGCACCCAGGTATTATCAGCGTTTTTTGGTGTGCAGCTTCCCAGCTTTCAGTATTCTATATAAATATATATATATATCCATTATATAAATAGAAAATGTATACATTTTTAGTTTCTTGTTCGTTTGTGCCCCATTAACGTGTGTGTTTTTTCATAAAGGGTTATCCTTGCTGATTATTTTATGCTAAAATGTGAACCATTTTAGTGCCTGCATTCTGTCTTGTCTCAAAATAGATATTATATTAAGTTTGTGTATTGATTATTTCATCCTCCCAAAACATTATCCAGCACATGGTCTCTTCTGAAGTAAATCAATGTCAATCTGATGCTGTCAATCAGAAGGGAAAAAACAGTCATCAAGTATTCAGACTCACAGGCCTATAGATACACAGCCCTGATATGTCAGTGAAGAGAGCTATTGTGAAGGAAAAATTCAGTATCTCATTTAAAGTTTTAAAAAATAACAAGGGTGCAGCCCAGGATGTCTATGAATAAGTTATTTTTAAAACTGGCAGCGTTTGGAATTATTTATCTAGGGTACAGGTCCCCTTTATCCAGTTTGCTTGTCTAGTTGATTCCTTATGTGTTTGGGCCAGGAGTTTTTTGTAGATCATGTTTTACATAGTTACATAGTTAAAGGAACAGTAACACCAAAAAATGAAAGTGTATAAAAGTAATAAGAATAAAATATACTGCTGCCCTGCACTGGTACAACTGGTGTGTTTGCCTTAGAAATTTATATAAACAAAGCTGCTGTTTAGCCACGGGGGCAGCCATTCAAAGGAGAAAAGGCACAGGCACATAGCAGATAACAGATAAAACACTATTGTATTCTAGAGAGGTCATCTGTTATCTGCTATGTAACCTGTGCCTTTTCTCCTTTTTTCCAACTTTAATGGCTGCCCCCATGGATACACATCAGCTTATTTACATAAACTATAGTAGGATTGGAAAAAAAACAGTCCTTATGTTTTCTCATCTATTATGCCTATTTAGCACATACATATACTATACATTGAATGCAGTTGGGCATTTCATCGCATTTAACTGTTCAGCTAATAACAGTAACACATTTTGTTTTGTGACATTTTGTTTACGTTCTGTTTATTTCTGTTAAGATCCTTTGTCCAAGAGTATGTTTTTAGTTGTGGTGCACCATGTCCAAGTTTGTAACCAGAGAGTGGCATAGGTGTTATCACTGCTGCCTGGTAGCACTAGGGTCCTAAGTTTGATTCCAGCCAAGATACTAACCACAAGGAGTTGGATATTATCCTCAAGTCTGCATGGTCTTACCCTGGGGGCTATTGTATCCACCCTTGTTCTGGAAGCAAAGGGGAAGGTTAATTGACTCCTAATAAAATTGACCATTGTCTGTACATGTGACCTTACATTGTATTCTCCAGTCAGGCAGTGGCTTATGGAAATGATCTCTTTAAAGCGTTGTAGAATATGTCAGTGCTATATCTATAAAGCAGAACAAAAATCATGAGTTCAAACACTGGCACACTTATGAGGCATTGTTCTTTATAACTCATAGGGGTAATTTACAGGAAGGAAGGCAGAGTGTGCAATAAAACCTTGCATGATGCCTTTCTCCATTGCTGTATTGCTGCAGGTTTATTCCTTTTTATTTTAGAGCACAGAGACCTGCAGCTGCCCCATGAATGCAGTGCTGTCTGCATTTGGCAGTGATGTATGCATGGGAGGAGCAGGGGGGGACACATAGGCATCTTTCCACACCCTACCTGACTTCTAACTTGCATGTTATCCACATGTGCAAGATGCTGCACTGTACAACTTGCACCAGATTTTCTACCCAACGTCAAGTTCACAGTGCAGCCTTTACCCCTGGCAGAATTGCATGCACTCTTCTGTAATATGACCACTCTCATGTATGGCCAGTTAGCCATGTCATTTCCCTTACTTGTGCATTATGCATAAAGACAACAACAAATATGTACAATTTATAATGCTTGGAATAAGTATTGGGATTGCTTAGAGCATTTTTGTTCTTTTTTTTTTTGATCCGGCGTCTTTGTCATTTTTTCGAACTCGTTTTTAACCTCTAAGTATTTTTATTTCCCTTTGTGTTTTTTTTCCATTTCAGTATCTAAACCTCTTTGAATATCAAGGCAATGTGGGATATATTTCTGTAGTCGGAGATATTTATAATGAATGATTCCTTTCAGAATGTAAGAGAAGTACAAAAGCTTTGCTTCAGGCTCCAGTCATCTGACTCCCCTGTTTTCCCAAGGAGCATATATTCTCTTTGATTTTTGGATGAATTCGCATCACTGTGCCTAGCAAGGAGACATTTAACATTATTTTATTGAAGCCAAAGTTATTGTATTTTTACATAGGGCTGCTATTTATATGCAGTGCTATACACAGAATTATTCAGGAACGTGAATCCAGGACCAAGTTTGCAATTTAATTTTTGGTGCCTGAGGTGCAGGACGATTAGGTCAGCAATGCATTGTTTATAGTAAATATTTGAGTAATCTTTATAAATGTAAATTTTAAAAAAAAAACACTTTTAAATAAATAGATTCCTTTTGAATGTCTAGAATTACCAAACTGTCAAAAATGACCGTCATTTCATATAAGCCTAGAGTAGTGACCCTCAGATATTGCCGTCGAGATGTCAGGCATAGTAGATACCTGGTGAACTTTAATATCACTTTAATATACCAGAAAAGTTTGGGTTGCAGTCAAATATGTGAGATCAGTCTTGTTGAGCAATGATGCAAGCACTGATGGACTCCAGTCATTTGCTGGGCAGTGAAGCAGGGAATGCTGAGCTATTAGTCTTCATTTCTGGTCAAGGGCTTATCTGGGGATTAGCTTGACTACCATCCCATCCAACATGACTTGACACCTCACTCACTTTAATACAAAAATTGCCATGATCTACAGTACGTAGCCTGTTCATGACCAGTGTATGCTACATTAAAAAAAGCAGCACTCATGGGACTTATGAATGATTGAAAAAGTTTTTATTAGTTTGTAAACATTTCGGTCCTGTTAAAGGAACAGTAACAACAAAAAAGTAAAGTGTTTTAAAGTAATTAAAATATAATGTGCTGTTGCTCTGCAAAAAAATGGTGTTTTTGCTACAGAAAAGCTACTATATAAATAAACTGCTGTGTAGCCATGGGGGCAGCCATTCAAGCTGGAAAAAAGGAGAAAAGGCACAGGTTACATAGCAGATAACTAGTAGATAAGCCCCATATAATGGGGGTTTAGAGTAATGAATTAGCCTGTAATATTATTCTGCAACCGACCAATATACTTAGTAGTAGTAGTAAAGGTGCGTAGTCTTCTGTAACCTATATGTTAGGTAAGCAATGACTTATAAGCTCCCCTTGTGAACATTTTGGTGCAGGATTCTTTTTTGGTTACTGTGATAATTGTGTATGAAACCCGTTCACTTGATACTTTGCATGAGTGACTCCACACAGCCACCCCCCGCCCTTTTATAGGTGATCGATTTGTGACTAAACCTGGTGGTCCTCTATTGTCTTTGGTAATTGATTCTGTACTGTCTATTTTCTTATATTCTCATATTTTTAGCGGCACCTGCACACTCTACACCTAACTATTAGTTGAAACAGTATTGCAATACTTTGGGGGCGATTCACTAAAGGTTGTTAACGCTTAACGCATAGTTTTATGTGTTCGATAATTAAGTACCGATTAAGTACCGATTTATCAAAGTCATTTTGCATGCGTTACTACTCATATCGTATGCGCAAATATCCTGATTATCGCAAAGCATTATTTCCATAGCATGTATAATTCACAAACATGTTTGAAGCGTTAAGGCTAATGCGACACGAGGCGTAGGGCGGATATTTTCGGCAAGCGTAAAAATGCTTGCTGAAAATTCCGCCCTACGCCTCCTAAATGTGCCTGCACCCGAATGAATGGGATACGCTCGGGTGCAGGCACATGTAGCTGATATACGCATAAAAATGCGAGATAATGCAAAGTCTTGCGTTTTTATGCGTATATCAGCTACATGTGCCTGCACCCGAGCGTATCTCATTCATTCTGGTGCAGGCACATTTAGGAGGCGTAGGGCGGAATTTTCAGCAAGCATTTTTACGAAATATCCGTCCCTACGCCTCGTGTGGCATTAGCCTAAAAGCATAAAATGTGGCGATAATTACTGTGAAACTTAATGCCTCCCAGAAGTAGGCGTTACTAAACAACATTGCAGCTGGTGATTGTGGTGACAAGATGGAGTTTGCAGTCGGATTTTTTCAAGTATGTGATTGCCCTAGAGTGATGCATCCTCCAGTTTTTAGGGAAATGGTAACTTTCAGAATGGTAGTTTTCAGAAAGTAACGGTTACGGGTGTAATATCGTGCGCTAATATCGTGTGCTACGAAATAAAGCATAAATATATCGCATGGTTTAAAATAACACTTAAAAATATGTAATCGGCAGATAAATAACGACAATAACATTGCTTCTTAATTCTGACAAGTGTCCTTTTAGTGAATCGATCATTAATTCTCAAAATATAACAAGTGATAATATTTTTAATGCATGCTATAAATATCACACGTTTTTTCAGACTGAATCGGCCCCTTTATGTGATCTTTCCAATGATGTTTAATTCCTGACATTGTATATACTGCACACTGATCATAGCCTTGAGAAAGGTCCTCTTTGCAGGACTGAAACGTTGACAAAATAATGAATAAATTTTCACTCTCATAAGTCCTATGAGCGCTCCATTTTTTGGATATCCATCATGTGGATATCTATTTCTCTTGGATGCACCTGGGCCATTTTGTCCTATATTGGGAGTGCATTACAGCCATTAGTTTATATATATAAAACAGTCCAATTGACAGCACCACACTCCAAAAACTGCTGCTCTGCAGCTGCCCCTGTGCATGGAATACCATATGAATACCAAAATAAAACAGCCAGCACCAAGGGTCTTTGTGGTTTAAAAAAATCTCTTGTGTATTATAATTGCATGTACAACCGACGTTTTGGTCCCTTTTGGTGTTAATCATTACTATTACCATTTTACAAAAAAGTGCATTAATACTTCATATTAAATCTGTTGCACTCATTCAGTGCCCCAGTGTAGTTTAAAATGCAACAACGTTAAAATACAACTGTGTTAAAATATCTATAAAATAATAGTGCAACATTGTAGCAAATCCTCCCACTATGTGAGTGGTATAAAGTGCAAATTTGCTAAAACAGTAAAGTTTAAAAACAAATTGTAACCATACACTGGGGCTCATTTACCAATGCATCGCAGCGCTATAATAGTCGCAGAGGCAAAACTTTTGCCCTGCGCATAAGCATATTTAACAGTATAGTGCAAACACGGTCGCTTAAAGTTTCATGCGCTAGTTTTGACGCAAACTGCTGCGCCATACAAACATGCACATATGATGTCGCAAAACTGCACATATGACGACGCAAAACTTGTCATAAATTGTGTGCATAGATGGCGCAAGCTAATGCTCTAATAAGCCCGTACCAACTATATACTTCCTAACTTAACAACCTAGTCAGTTGGTGTTTAAATGGAAAAAAGATATGAAAGGCTCCATCACATTAACAAGGGAAACTGCCTTTATAGATAAGAACAAAGTTAAAAAAAAGGGTAAATGTTATTAAATATTGTAAACAAATTAACAATTATATTTTTCTAATAATGCTAATCAACATATCATAAATTAACATTAACATGGTTTTATTAATGACATACCTAAATTAGGTTATTGTAGCGCAAATCTGCGAATACACTAGCGCAAATGTTGAAGAACGCGCAGTCAGAAATACGCCACAAATGAACAGGCGTAAAGATTTCAATGCAGCCGCGCCTGCGCAAATCTGCCCCTATATACGCGCAAATAGCACATATATAGGCGCAAAGGGAGCACTCTCGCAAAAATTGGGCACTTAAAACACGCCCCTAGCCACACCCCCAAAAAACATGTAGTTGTTTGCGACATTATTGCCCAGTATTTGCGACATGTGCATAAAAAGAACTGGCGGAAAAATAAATGAACCAACGCAACGTAACGCATATGCAATTGCGTGTGCCCACAAAATGGCGCATAATCATAATTGCGTCGGTTTGTGTGCTGCGATGCATTGATAAATGAGCCCCACTGTCTCTTATGTCCATAGTCCAAGGTTTCCTATTGTAAAAATACCTGGGCAGCGGGGACGCCCGCCGCTCTCCAGGCGGGGACGCCCGCCTCTCCTTGCGCGCCGATGCGCGCGTCCGGCTCTTCTGGCGAGCGGCGGTGCTCGCTCTCCCTCTTGAGCCGGCGCGACGTATGACGTCATCGCGCAAGGCGCGAAATTCAAATATTTAAAGGCGCCTGCGCATATTTTCGTCGCCCAACTTCGGTTTCGCCTCCTGAGTGTTATTTTCATTGTTCCTGATTCTGATTCGTGTTTTGATCCTTGCCTGACCCTGACTTTGCTGATTGCTGCCTGTATTGACCCTCTGCTTGTCCTGACTTCGCTTCCGGTATCTGACTTTGTACTCCGCTGTCCGTTTGGTTTGACCTCGGCCTGATCACCTTGTCTCTTAATCCCAAATCCTGCATACGCTAGGTTCCCTTGCCTGCTCAGAGCATTTGCCCTGGTCCTCTCACATTAAGTCCTGGCGGCACCCGAGTAGCGGAGGGCTCCTCCCGAAGCCAAAGGTGGCTGTTATAGGCAGAAGAGTGAGCTCAGACCGGGACCTTGGCTTTTGCTCTGAGTTTTGGGACACCGTGCGTGACAGTAAGTTGGGCCTGAAAAGAAAATGGATGCTGAAGGGGCCTCTGCTTCGTCCGCTTCTCCAGAGATCATGCTTAAAAACCTCCTCCAGCGTCTCAGGGAGCAAGAGACCAAACAAGACCAAATTGTCCAATGCCTCCAGGGCTTGGCCGTTAGGTTGGATTCTCTCCAACAGCAACCTGCAGCTGATGATCCAGCTCCTACCCCGCTCTCTTTGGGAGTTTCCCTTGTAGAGCCTAAGATACCTTTCCCCGAGAAGTTCTCTGGGGATCGGAGTAAATTTTTTGCTTTCAAGGAAGCATGTAAACTCTATCTTAGTTTTTTGCCTCGCTCTTTTCCTACTGAAACAGCGAAGGTTAATTTTGTGATCACTTTACTGTTGGGTGATCCTCAGGTTTGGGCCTTCACTCTGTCCTCATCTGACCCTGCCCGATACTCTCTAGAAGCCTTTTTTAAAGCCATGGCTATTATCTATGACGACCCTGATCGGGCAGCCTCTGCTGACTCTACCATCCGTGCCCTCAAGCAAGGCAGGAGGCTTGTTGAGGAGTATTGTACAGAGTTCCGCCGCTGGGCAGTGGAGACAGGGTGGAATGATTCAGCCCTTCGTAGTCAGTTCCGAACTGGTCTGTCTGATGCCATTAAAGACAGTCTCATTAATTATCCTGCTCCCTCATCCCTTGATGCATTAATGTCCCTATCCATTCAAATAGATAGGAGACTTAGGGAGAGGCGTCAAGAAAGAATGGCCTCTTCCTTAAACCCCTCTTCTTCCCTGGTACCTGAACCTATACGTAACATTGCTACCCCTATGCCAGTAGAGGAGCCTATGCAATTGGGTTCTACTCGTTTATCTTCAGAGGAAAGAAACCGCAGACGTAATAATGGGTTATGCATGTACTGTGGTGAGGGTGGTCATTTCCGCAAAGATTGTCCAAAGAGGCCGGGAAACTGCAAAGCCTAAACAAGTCTGGGGAGTCTTGTTTGGGTAATGCAGTTTCTACTCCCCATTATGTTTCCTCTAAAATCTTCATTTCCGTGCTCCTCGATTGGGAGTACGGTAATGCTAAGATTCCGGCCTTTTTGGATTCTGGAGCGGCCGGGAACTTTTTGGATATTAATTTTGCCCATAAGCTGGGTATTCCTTGTACCACTGTAGTTCCCCCAGTCAGGTTACTGGCTATTGATGGGAATCCGCTAGGGTGTGGGTTTGTGTCTTCCAGATCTCAGAGCCTAGTCATGTCTATCAAAAGTTCTCATAAGGAACAGTTGTTTTTCTATCTAATCAATTGTCCTGACACCCCTGTGATTCTAGGTCTCCCATGGTTACAAAAACACAACCCGCAGATTGACTGGGTCTCCGGTAGAATTCAAGGTTGGGGACCACACTGTGTAGTATCTTGTTTAAAAGGGTCTGTTCTCATCGCTACAACCACTTTAAAGGGTCTTCCTTCCCCATATACAGCCTTCGCTGATGTATTCTCTAAGAAAGCGGCTGAGTTACTACCTGCACATAGACCCTATGATTGTGCAATTGAATTAATTCCTGGGGCTGTTCCTCCCAAAGGTAGAACCTATCCACTTTCTCTTCCTGAGACTCAAGCAATGGAAGAATACATTAAAGAGAATTTGGAACGAGGGTTCATTAGACCATCCTCTTCCCCTGCGGGGGCAGGTTTCTTCTTTGTAAGCAAGAAGGATGGTGGGCTTAGGCCCTGCATTGATTATAGAAATCTAAATAAGATTACGGTTAAAAATCGCTACCCCCTTCCCTTGATTTCAGAGCTCTTTGATAGGGTTAAGGGTGCTTCGATCTTCACTAAGCTCGATCTCAGGGGTGCATATAATTTAATCCGGATTAAGGAAGGCGATGAGTGGAAAACAGCCTTTAATACTCGTGATGGGCATTATGAATATTTGGTAATGCCTTTTGGGTTATGTAACGCTCCTGCTGTCTTCCAAGAATTTGTTAACGATATTTTTCGTGACCTTCTTGGACGCTATGTTGTAGTATACCTAGATGATATTCTGATCTATTCTTCTAATTTGGAGGATCATCGTTGTCAGGTTCAGGAAGTACTACTGAGACTTAGACAGCATCGATTATATGCCAAGTTTGAAAAATGTATTTTTGAGGTTCCTTCTGTTCATTTTCTGGGGTACATCATTTCTCAACAAGGTTTAGAAATGGAACCAACCAAGGTAGAGGGTATTTTGAAGTGGGCTCAACCTCTCTCCTTACGTGCCATTCAAAGATTTCTAGGTTTTGCCAATTATTATAGACAATTCATTAAGGGGTTTTCTTCCCTGGTGGCCCCAATCACGGCCCTTACAAAGAAGGGGGTTGATCCCAGTATTTGGCCCACAGACGCAATTGAAGCTTTTAAGCTTCTTAAAGAAGCTTTTGTCTCTGCGCCAGTTCTGCGTCACCCAGATTCCACCTTACCATTCCTCGTTGAAGTTGACGCTTCTGAGGTGGGGGCTGGGGCGGTATTGTCACAACGTCACCCTGTTACTTGTAAGGTTCATCCTTGTGCCTACTTTTCAAGGAAATTCTCCCCTACGGAAGTTAATTATGACATTGGTAACAGAGAACTGTTGGCAGTTAAATGGGCCTTTGAGGAATGGAGACATCTGCTAGAAGGTGCCAAACATCCTGTTACCGTATTCACTGATCATAAAAATTTACTGTATATTGAATCTGCTAAACGTTTGAACCCTAGGCAGGCAAGATGGGCTTTGTTCTTTACCCGTTTCAATTTTATCCTAACATATAGACCTGGGTCCAAGAATTTAAAAGCCGATGCCCTGTCCAGGAGTTTTGTCTCATGTCATAAAGAAAACCTTGAACCTGACACTATTCTTCCTAAGGAAGTGATTGTGGCTGCCCTGAGTCCTGACCTTTTGGCCTCTCTCTCTGAGGCTCAAATTAACTTGCCTAGAAACATACCATCTGGCAAGTTTTTTGTTCCAGAAAATTTACGCGAGGCTGTTTTGTCTGAAACTCATGACTCTAGGGTAGCAGGGCATCCTGGCCAAAGTAAGACTTGTTCACTATTATCTCGTTCCCTTTGGTGGCCCACTATGAGACAAGATGTTGGCAATTATATTAACTCTTGTGCAGTTTGCCAACGCTCCAAACCATCTAGGACTCTGCCTCAGGGGTTATTACAACCACTTCCTGTTCCCGAGAGGCCGTGGACTCATATTTCTATGGACTTTATTGTTGAATTGCCGTCCTCTAATGGTAATACTGTTATTTGGGTGGTAGTAGATCGCTTTAGCAAGATGTGTCATTTCATTCCCCTTCCCGCCCTCCCCTCTGCCAAAACTTTGGCTGGTCTTTTCATTACTAATATATTTAAATACCATGGAGCTCCATTGAATATTGTTTCTGATAGGGGGGTTCAGTTTGTCTCTAGGTTCTGGAGGGCATTCTGCTCTCTTTTAGGTACTGATTTGTCCTTTTCTTCGGCCTACCATCCTCAAACTAATGGTCAGACTGAAAGAACTAACCAATCTCTGGAACAGTATTTGAGGTGTTATGTGTCCAATAATCAGTCTCAGTGGACAGAGTTTCTTCCATGGGCTGAGTTTGCCTTTAATAATGCCACTCATGCTTCCACCGGGGAGTCTCCTTTTTATATTGTTTATGGTTTCCATCCAAGAGGTTTTTCTTTTTCAAAACAGTTTTCTGCTGTTCCTGCGGCTAATTCTATGGTGGAGCATTTTTCAAAAGTTTGGCAGAGAATTCAAAATTCTCTGTCTTCTGCAGTGAGCACCCAAAAAAGGGCTGCTGATAGGCATCGGAAGGAGTCACCAGAATATCAGGTTGGTGATAAGGTGTGGTTATCTTCAAAAAATATTTCACTTAAGGTTCCCTCTGCCAAATTGGGTCCCAAATTTATTGGTCCTTTTGTAATTTCTGACATCATTAATCCTTCCTCTGTTCGCCTAGTACTTCCCCCTGAACTTAAAATTTCAAATACTTTTCATGTCTCTCTTTTAAAGCCTGCCAGGGTGGTTCGTCAGCATTCTCCTCCTCCTCCAGTTTTGGTAGATGGTCAATCTGAATATGAAATACAAAAGATTATTGATTCACGCTTATCCAGGGGGGGGTTACAGTTCCTTATTCACTGGAAGGGATATGGTCCTGAAGAAAGATCATGGATTTCTGCCACTAATGTTAAGGCTGACCGCCTTATCAGACAATTTTATGCTAAACACCCTGAGAAACCAAGGGGTCCAGTGGCCCCCTCTAGAGGGGGGGGTAATGTAAAAATACCTGGGCAGCGGGGACGCCCGCCGCTCTCCAGGCGGGGACGCCCGCCTCTCCTTGCGCGCCGATGCGCGCGTCCGGCTCTTCTGGCGAGCGGCGGTGCTCGCTCTCCCTCTTGAGCCGGCGCGACGTATGACGTCATCGCGCAAGGCGCGAAATTCAAATATTTAAAGGCGCCTGCGCATATTTTCGTCGCCCAACTTCGGTTTCGCCTCCTGAGTGTTATTTTCATTGTTCCTGATTCTGATTCGTGTTTTGATCCTTGCCTGACCCTGACTTTGCTGATTGCTGCCTGTATTGACCCTCTGCTTGTCCTGACTTCGCTTCCGGTATCTGACTTTGTACTCCGCTGTCCGTTTGGTTTGACCTCGGCCTGATCACCTTGTCTCTTAATCCCAAATCCTGCATACGCTAGGTTCCCTTGCCTGCTCAGAGCATTTGCCCTGGTCCTCTCACATTAAGTCCTGGCGGCACCCGAGTAGCGGAGGGCTCCTCCCGAAGCCAAAGGTGGCTGTTATAGGCAGAAGAGTGAGCTCAGACCGGGACCTTGGCTTTTGCTCTGAGTTTTGGGACACCGTGCGTGACACCTATATCATTAACCCATTAACTCCTGCATATCCAGTTCTACTTTGCTTTAATATAATACATTTATGTAAATTACATAACATTACTAGTGTATATAACTGAGTCAACATGATATAGAACTAATATACATCTTTATAGGTGTCACTTCTCTGTCAGAAAACAGTTCAATTGCAGTTGCAGTTCAATCCCCTTGGTGCAACACATCCCAGTTTATAAATCCAAAAGGCCTCCTTCTGCAATAACAACCGATTAATGTCTCCCCCTCTCCTTGGGATTTTCACACATTCTATTGGCATGCATTTAAAAGAAGAAATAGAATGCTTCGCTTTTGCCCAATGTTGTGCAATTGGTTGCCTTGAAATGTCCTGTTTCACCTTCTTTTTATTATATTCGGGATCCAATGCTGCCCGTATTGTGGAGCGGTGCAGACTAATCCTGTCCTTCAATTGTGTGTTCGTTTTTCCACAATATATCAACCCACAAGGGCATTTTATAATATACACCACATTTTGTGATAAACAAGTTAATCTATGTCTGATTGTATGTGGATGATAAAATTTATCTCAACACAAAAGTTTTTTAGTGAAAAAAACAGACATTTATTGGCTCAGAAGATTTAACACAAATTCAAAAAAACATAAACCATACTATACCACAGTGGAAAGGAAAACCCAGTGCCTCATGGTACCACTCTCCTTCCTAACGCGTTTCGCACCATTGGGTGCTTCATCAGACTTCCTCTGATGAAGCACCCAATGGTGCGAAACGCGTTAGGAAGGAGAGTGGTACCATGAGGCACTGGGTTTTCCTTTCCACTGTGGTATAGTATGGTTTATGTTTTTTTGAATTTGTGTTAAATCTTCTGAGCCAATAAATGTCTGTTTTTTTCACTAAAAAACTTTTGTGTTGATTTAAATCATTTATATTCAGGACCTTTTGGTGAAATTGACTTAAGTTTTTCTGCTCAATTTATAATTGTTTCTTAATTGATAAAATTTATCCCCCAAAATTAATGTATTGCACATCACACAGTTACCACATTTGAACACCCCACATTTTTGGGATTACAATTAAATACTTGCCCACCGGATCCGCAGGTGTCAAAAGCTCCCTCAGGATCCTATTCCGTGTATACCCGAAGCACAATTTCTTATTGACCAATTTAGACAGCTCATTGTCAGTATAGATGAGTGGCCAATACTGTAAAAGAGATATTTTTGTCACGGCACTACAAGGACCATATGTGCTAGTGTAGAACAATTTATTATGCTTTCTGTCCATGGTTTCTCGATCTTTCTGTAATAAACTAGTTCTATCCAAGCCCTGTGCTCATTATTTAACTCTCTGAATATCCTGTGGGGGATAGCCTCTCTCTACAAACCGATTTGACATAGTTTCAAGCCCGTTATTGCGTTCATCTACATCGCTTGTAATCCTAGCTACTCGAAGCATCTGGGATTTAGGAAGCGATTTTAGCAAATGGTGTGGATGATTACTTCCATAGTGAAGCAAGGTATTCCTGTCACCTTTTGATAAATTTTCAACCTTTTATTTTCCATGTCCTTAACATCCAAGTAACTAATGGCGTCATAATAAAAAGGCAGAGTTAATTTGACAGGTGTGGGTAATGCATTAAGCTCACTCGTTAACTTTTCCAGATCTTCTGCTGTACCAAACCAGAGGAAAAACAAATCATCTATGTAACGCCTGTAATAGGCCCCATGTTGACGGAACAATGGGTGACTCAATATGTACATCATTTCAAACCAATACATATAAATATTCGCATATGTAGGTGCCACATTTGATTCCCATCGCCGTCCTAGATAATTGCAAATAAAACTGCACTTTTTTGTAAAATGGTAATATTAATTGTCATGCCAGACCATATTGCCCGGGCATTGTAACAAGGTAAAATGGCAGCATTTGCGTTGTGTCCACTAGACACCCTTAATTAACCCAATACACACTATCAACATCTGGTTTCGGGCTCCCGCAGAGACCCTTAATTAAATATGCAGGAAGGTGTCAACTTCATCAGACAATGCGGGACCAGCCCGTTGGGGCAGGAAGCTGGGGTCTTTGATCTGTTGATCAAAGAGAGGCAAAGTGTGGGCCTAGGAACAGCAGGGGGGGACAGCATACAGAAAATATGGATTATAGAAATGGATCCATATCTCCGCTGCTTTAAGGTCCACATCCTCATAAATCACATAGGATTTATGAGGAGGCCCCAGGCTTCCCAATGATACCAAACAGGGGCGGCCTATACCCGCCAGTTAGGAGAAATGGGTTCTGGGGGACTGGGACATGAGACCCCCCTCATGTTTGGTATCATTTTGATCGCCCACATATGGGTTAAAACAATTCCCTACTTTCATAATAATATTGAGTACTGGCAAGTACCAATATTATATGAAAAGAAACTGGCTCTATAAGTATAGCCCAGTTCCTGGGCACTCCCTCCTCATGCATACGGTAATGAGGGAGGGGCCCAGCGGGGAATAAAAGCATGCATGCCCAGGTATTCTTTAGCTCATTCTGGAGGCCGCAACTTATGCATATAATGTTGGGGGATGGGCTCAGGACTTCCAACCTCTTGCCTCAGAGGGCACAGGATATTTGGTAACTTACTTAGGATTTCTCTGTGTTTTTATCCCCGTTTATTTTATTGACTGTTTTGCATGTATGTTTCTCTTCTGTAACATCTTTTTAAAACTGCACTGTTTACCCTGGTAATATTAAATATAAAATTTAATAAGTTTAGTCCTTTGGCTCTATATCAGTTCCCATGTACCTCGTATGACTGCTCAGGCCTAGGTGTATTAACTGTTTGGTGTGTGTATGTGTATTGGGTAGAGGGCAGATTCTGTGTAGATGCTAATTAACTAGTGGGCTGCTAGCAGGGGGGTGGGTTTGACTGTAATTTTAACCCTGTGGCTGCTAGTGTGCTGATTAATTAGTGAGAACTAACCCTAACTGCAGTAAGAAAGTTTGTGTATGAAATATTCGGGTAATTGGACTTCTCTAGCCTGTTAATGATAGATGGTGGCAGCGAATAGTTGTATTTGGGGCGGTGGTTTGTTTGGGGGTGCTTGATGTTAGTCTAACCTGTGTGAAAGGTGACTGCGTGTAACCCCCTTGTTCCCCGTCCCGGTGTCCAGCGTGTCTGTGAGTGGCGTTTCCGTGACATTAATGATTAACACCTACGTTGTTGGAATCAATGGTCACTAGGGGTTAATGTGCATATGATGTCACTGGCTTTCCCATGCTACTGTGCCAATCACTACATTTGCTTCCCTTGCTCAACCCTATATTTCTGAACTTATCTCTAACTCACCATATTGCTCATTATGCTATTCTAATGCTATTCTTCACATACACATATTCAAGCTGCTTCCCTTCTCTGGAATTCCTTTCCATATTCCATGATACTTGCTCACAATCTTTAAGCATTGAAACTATCTCTTAAAACAGATTTTTTAGAGAAGCTTACCCTCATCTAACTTATAATTCCTTCATCATACCATGTAAGCCACTGTCGCCTTTTAAGTGCAATAGTCAGTGTCACGTCACCCACGTTTCTTACTCCAGATCCTGCCAAGTCACACACCTTTTGCCTAAATATTGCTTTCATCTTTTAGATTGTAAGCTCTTCACTACAATACAGATGTTAATACATCTGCTCCTAAGGGGCAGATTTACTAAGACACGAACACTCGGAGTGTTCATTCGCCGAATTTTTCGTGTCTTGCGCGACTTTTTCAATGCCCGCACAACTTTTTCGCAACTTTTTCGTACGCTTGAGCAAAAAAAAATCGGAAAGGTTTTCCCGCTGTTTACAATCGTTCAGTACGAAGATTTTGTGACTTTCGGATCGCCAATAAGATATTATTGTAACTAATACGATTTTTTCGTAAGCATTTTCGTGATATTTGCGATTTTCAGAAATTTTCGTATCCAAAGCGAATTTGTCCCATTCTGGATTCGCACTCGCGTTTTCATGAATGTGCCCCTTAGCGTCATCCTTTTATTTAAATTGATAAAGTGTATCAACCAGTTTACATTAAATAATACAATAATATGTCCATCTGTGTTTGTGTGTATGTGTCTGCCTGCTAGTGTGTGTGGGAACCACCCTTCATACAGTTAAAGATTCTGGAATGGTTAAATAAATTGGGTAAATATAATTGTTCTGGAAAGGTCTCGGCAGAGAATATGGTTTGAACATTACATGGGATGCGTTGATGGTTCAGTAGGTATATGAAATCCTGTAAACAGAGTCACATGGAAATGTACTGTTAGGGATCCACCAGAAAACCACAGACACAAGTACATGAAAAATATTGGGCTTATCTTCAGCAGAAATATATTTATAGCAGTATCAGTATGGGTGTATAAATGGAGCAGATGTGATTTGTAATTGGGACCCATACTGTTTTTCTACTAAAATAAATGGTTTTGTGTGTCTGTGCCATTTATGTCAGTTGCACAAATAATGCCCATCTGCATACAACATTTTTTAAATGGGATCCACAGAGGGACCAGCTGATGCTTACATTCACTGTAGCTGACAGCACATTATGTATTATGAGGGAAATGTGCATTTGGAGTTGTCATGGGTAATGGTACTGAGGTGTGGCAGTTAAGGTTCTGAAAGTTTTGGGGGTGGATAGGGCATTTGAGTTGGTCACTGGAGTGTAAATGTGGCAGATTTCAGCTGATGATTTGGATCTTTCAGACCGATTCAGCAGCTTATGTGCCTGTGTATGGGCACCCCCGACAGGCCTACCTGACCAATCTCCATTGTGCAGGTTTTGATTTTGCCTAGGGCCAATGATCGAACTAGCCCATAATGGCAAGCGATCTGTTCATTTGGCAACCTCGCCAAACAAGTGGATTGCACCTTTTATGACCACCTTTAATTTTAGTTATTAGATCAGATGGAAGCATATTATGCTTTTCAACATACTTTTCCTAACTGAATCACTCTGAACCACAGCCACATTTTTGTAGTGTACTTTTAAATAATAAGCATTTTAAAGTTACCATAAATTAAAAAAAAAAATAATTTTTAATAGAACGTTACAGCATAATTAGGTTGGCAGGGCAGGCAGTTGGTTTCTAGCTGAAAAGCAAAGTTTAAATGAAAATGGCAGGTGAGGTTATTTTGTAAAGTAAACAGAATTTTGAAGGGAAAATGTCAGAATTCATGCATGTCAATTGCAATTGGCTGGACTATTCAACCCTGAAAATGTCAAGATTTGCTCTTTTATCTTCTTTTAGTGCACTATCTGACAGCTACTGTAGAGGCATAGAAAGTCAGAGAGGCTATGCATACAGTCTGTGCAAAGTTACAGTTTCTTTTCTACTTCACTTCTTTCCTCTGGCTGAGGAAAACTCTGGCACATTAAAGTGGTTCTCCTGTACTAAATATTAGTGCCTGCTGTAATATATGAAGTCAGTACAATGAAGGTTTTGGGAGTTGGTCTGATTTGTCCCACATGTGCCTGGGCACCTGCAGTAACAGCGCAGTCACCCACAGTATGTAATTTGCACCCAAATAAAAGTAAATCCCTGCCATTGATAAAGCATAAAACACAATTTGGAGAGGGGAGGCCAGGCTGTTGTGGTGTGCCCAGACACACCTAAAGCACTGGATTGGTATCTGTGTGTGTTTGATAGGGGTGAATTATGGACTTTCTGTAATCCACCATATCTGTGTTCTCTACATCACCGTCATTTCAGCCCAAGGCAACCACAGCCCTTTAGCAGGGAAGATCTGTGCCCCCAAAGATGCCCCAGTAGCTCCCCATATTCTTTTCTGCTAATTCCCTGCACATTCTCTGTGCTGCTGTCAGTTACTGAGCTTCAGGAATATAAATGTCATGATATAAGGCTGTGTAAATAATTAATAGTACATTATGTGGTAAATGTACTAAATAATTTAGATTATTACTACATGACAGCTCTGAAACCAGTGCAGTTAGAATTAGAAATTAATAATCAACCCTGTAGTTACAGCATATACAACAGGCACATTTTATGATGATTTGCAAAGACCTGTAAGCTCAGTTTCCCAACAGCTGCCCAGAGAACACTGATCATGTGCGTGTCACTGACACTTGACAACTTTGACAACTCTGAAGGCCTGGATCATTGCTACTATAGAGATGCTGGACCTTTAGGCTGGTGCAGTATGTTCAGTATATAAAATAAGACGTTTTTAGCCATATTTATTTGTAGGCTTAGTTCTTCTTTAAAGGAGAAGGAAAGGCTTTTAAGTCACTTGGGGGTGCCAAAATCGCTTACCTTTTACCCCGGGCTGGTGCCCCTGTTCGGAGATAACAGCATCAGCCCGGGGTAGCTGCGATTGCTTCCTCCTTCCTGCTTCGCGTGCGCATGCGCAGTAGAGTGGCAAAGTCGAATTTAAACTATAAAGTTGGCTTTTCACTCTAATGCGCATGCACCGGTCCCGGGAATTTGCCGGCAGAATGAAGCAGGAAGAAGGAAGCGCTCGCTACAGGTACCCCGGGCTGGTGTTGTTTTCTCCTAACAGGGGCACCAGCCCGGGGTAAAAGGTAAGCGATTTAGGTCACTTGGGGGTGCCTAACATTAAAAAAAAGCTGAAAAGCTTAGCCTTTCCTTGTCCTTTAAGGCTGTGGGAAACCAGGACTGTTTGGTGAAGTATTCTAAAAAGCCCTCTCAATTCACTGCACTACACACAGGATTATATTCTCTCTCTATAAAGGCTGTTGGCAAAGATTGTTGTATTTGCCTTTACTATGTATGCTCTCTGTCATTACTGGCTATGACCTAGCTTGACCTTTTGAAAAACCAATGTATGATACATGATTTAGTCTGAAACTATTTTGTTATTAGTAATGGATAGAGGCCATGGGTAGGTAAATTGTTCATGCAATACATTAAAAAAGTGCCATTCAGATAAATAATCAGTGTTTGATGTTTGGTTGAACATTTGTTGAAATACAAAACATTAACCTTGTTTCTCACAAGGGCAATTGTGTGTGGTGTGACATAGGAATCAGTAGTTACAACTAAATATGTTATAATCTTTGTTTTTCTTTAGTCCTTTAACCATATTCCGTTAGGAAATTCATGAAATACAAAGACTGCACATAGGTAAACTCTATGGATCGCTTAACCTTGACCGCTTTCTGTACACAGGCATTTGTTTTCTCTGTGACATGGAAACTGCTTAGCTTTTCTGCAAAGCTCTCACATTAATATTGATGTTATGTATATTATAGATCACAAATTATGCAGGGAACATATGCTTAGGCCATAGAGTTGCTCAAGTCCTTGCTGTCCATAAGATGCGATAAAAAGATTTCCTAGTGAATATTTTGGCCTGCCTTGTGTGCCATTAAAATGCATTGATTTTCCCATTGATTGCTTGTCTTATATGAATTATATTTTTGATATTGCTGCTGTCAGGAGCTTAAAACATCCCTTTCTGTATCCTGTGCCACAGCTATAAATTACATAATCCTGTTTTAAGAATTATCAGGAATAGAAAAAAAATTAGATCAATGACAAAGGAAAGTCAAAAGACTACACACACACATTTGTTTTTATATATATGTATTCATCAGACCAGAGAAGAGCAGAAGGAAATAGGTAAAGGACAATTGCAAAGTTACCTAGATATCTCTTGCCGGTTCCTCACTTTTATTTTTATACTTGCAACTGTCCTTCTTTTGTCACAGGGCAAGCAGCAGTGCAGGTTGAGTGAAGTGTTCCTTTCTTAGGCATAAATGTGTTTATTTTGCTATTGCTCGTGCCTGCTTAGAGCTGCACATGCTTCATGCGGAGGAAAATTCACCATATACCTGGAACCTTAGGTTGCTGTAAGCCACAAGTAAGCCATTAAGGCAAGGAGGGCAAAAAAAAGCTATATAAAAACATGTCATTTTCTAAGTTAAGTTTTAAAGGGTATTATAATAATAAAATACAATTATTACTCACAGTTTTAAAATGTTATATCTGTGCTTGGCTTGATGTTACCCACTATTATTTCCAGCATATCAGGGATCTTCTTAGTTGAGCCAGCCTTTTTACGACACTGGATATGCAGTTTAATGTTGCAGTTTAACAATCAAGCTGTTTAATGAAGCAGAAATATTCAATCAGATATCATTTATTTTATTATACATTTTAAGAGTTTTATGTGAATACCATTACTTTTAGACAAACTGGGTTTGATGGAGTTACTTTGTTGTCATAGATGATCTATGCGAAGTACTATAAAATAATTGATTCTGAATTTTTTATCAGTATTAATCAAAATCAAAACATAGCTGTATTTACTAATAAAGCCACCATGGATATTTATTGGTTTGTGGTCAATAATGAGTCATTTTTTAAATAAAATTGCTTTAATTCAACCGCTGTTTAGCAAATCTTGGATACCATGCCTAAAGCTCTGACTGAAATTACATATTACGTGTAGTATAATATATAACTTTGTTTTGAATTTGTAGTAGTAGAGTATATTTGGATTATGGAAGCGATTTGACTTTTAGCTTCTGCTGCATGTCTTCACATTGGTAGATACTATATTACATGCACAGACCAAGAACTGGGACACATCTGTCCAGCCAACTCTCCTTACTGATACGTGCCATTTTATCCGAGGTTTATATTTGTGTCATGTGGCTTATTTTATTGGCAAAATCTTTTACCTTCTGTTGCTCAGAGAGCCTCTCACGGCTTTTTTTGGCCGTAGGGTTAATGTCACTCGAGACATTTTTCTCTGCCGGCATAAAAATCTGCTCTGACAAACACAATACAAAACAATTTGGAATTATTTCCTAGGGTGGCAGGTCCCCTTTAATGATATATATAATAATAATATAGAGCTTTTGTTGTCAAGACTTAGAGATGTTTACTGTTAAATTATTTTTTTTTAGTGTGCTGCTTCTGGACACTGACCAAAAACGTCATCCTAAGAAACTTTTTCGGCATTGCAAGCAAGATTTAAAGGTAATTTGTCTGTTATAGATATATATTTATATACTTTTTTCATGATACTTATATAGCATTAACACATTTCAGCAATGCATTACAGAGATCAGTCACCTCAGTCCCTATCCAAATGGAGCTCGATTGTAATTTGTATTGTTTTATACCCATAATTCAGAGTTTTACCCACAACTACAGGGTAACTGCAGCTGCTTACAGATTTGTTCTCAGTACAGTTGTGTCCAATGCATTGAAATGTTCACATTCGCTTTTGTACATTTGCAGACACAATTGTGCTCAACATTTTCATAGTGAGGATTGCCTGATTTTCAGTGTTTGCGGTTAAAATTACATCTGTTGTAAATCTGATTTTTAGGTACAAGTGTGCTGCTCATATGATGCAACCTGTTGTGGGAACCCTGGAATTACTACCACCTTTGAAGTGCCAGTAGATCTAGCATGCACTTGTGTGTGATCAGAACAGAGTAGCGTGCACATTGAACAATGCTGCTTGGCACAAATATGTGCAAGGTTGGGGAGCATGTTTAGGCACAGGTACCTTCGATAAAAGTTTCAGTACATGCAACTACTATACCCATTTCTGGCCAACCACAATTGTTGTTGTACTCGTAAATAAGCCCTTTTGTATTCCAGTGAAACAGAATTAAAATAATATGCAAACCTAGATTTATTGAAGATTCTATAAAAAAAAAATGTTTTTAAGGAGACCCCTCAGGAAACTTTTTCCCACTTTTCATAGAGCTGCTTCACCATTGCCAGAATGCACAACTGTAATCTTTGCAGCCTACCTTTCTGGTACCAGCTGCCTGACCTGCTACCTCCCAGAGCTTGTGGGGCAGAGTGCTGCAGTACAAGAGAGAATACTTTTGTGGGAATGGATATTATGTCACTGGCTGGGTTAAGATACACATGTTTTTACCTTGCAACACATGTGATACAACATATGTTTGGTTTCTATGGTAATCATGGCAGAAGGGAAATAGCTATAGACACCCTCATGGCATTGCTGCTAAACTGGCCATGAATATTCTGACATTGTCTGCTGAGTGGCATGGGTTGCTCCTTATAGTTATGCCAGCTTTTTGGTCTGTGATTGGGGACAAAGGACAACCTTCCAGGGCTTGGCTAGATATTACTCTGGTTTAGCTTGAAAATCCCATTGGTGAGGTAAATTAAAGTAGCCCAATGACCCGTAGTAAAACGTAGGGAAGCAGGGGCATGACAGACACGTTGGACAGACTTAGCCACTCCCAGTTGCAGGTGATTGGTTAGTTCGTAAGGGGTATAAAATGCTGGTAACTGTTCCCGCTTCTCACTCCATTTTAGTCAGCAGAGTAAAACGCCCACCCTCCCTCCCTATAGAGGTGGAGGTAGTGGAGTGTCGTTGGCGGGGTGATTAAGTTGGGGGAAAGCAATGGTTGGGTTAGGAGGGGAGTTTTATAGTTAAGTGGGGCTGGCATGCTTGGAACCTCAGGGGTAAGAAAGTGGATTAGGAGGTGAGTTTTGTTGGGTAGTTGGTTCCGGGCCAGAAGGGCAGCTGGCAGCGCCAGTTGCGCTGCGCAGTTATTGGATTGTTACAGTGTTTGGCTATTTAAAAGTTGATTTGTTTGTTATACAAACATTTGTGTTATGATTGAGATGTTGTTTCACATTTGTTATTTATGTTATGTTTTAAATTAAAACTTCACTTGTTGTTAATAAATTTTCTGCGGCCATTTTTATCCCAAGAATTGGTGTCTGTGTGTTTATTGGGGATGGTAAGTAAAGAGGTAAAAAGGGGGTTGTTGGTTGGGAGAAGGGCGGGTCAAGTTCCAACGTTACTCATGTCATGTTAACTGGCCTTCGAAAGAAACAGTAAATGAAAATACTTAATTGTTCTGTCCAGTCTTTGTACAATTTCTAAAAATGTTTCCTATTTGAAAATACACCTCAAGTTTCTGGTACACCTTTTGGGCAGTTTATGAATATGTGCTATATAAATCTCCACTGAACACCAGTCATGGCTTTAATTAGCCAAATATGGCTGAACACAGCAGAGCCAAAAGCAAACTCGCTGTAATAAAAACAAGACTTCTGCTTCTTTCTGTACAGGAAAGAAATTCATTTTTGGTGTTACTGAGTGCTTGCCTGTATCTCCAGAGTCTTTGTATGATGACAAAGTTTATTCAGTCAGACTCCTCCTCACAGTGCCAGCACTGTTTTTATTCTCATTCTTCCCTCTCTGAATTGGCTTTAAAATAATGTGTAGGTAAAACAGTCTGTGTATTCAACAGTTCTCACTTATTTCAACTGCCCTGAGTGACTCATATGGTCCCTAGGCAGGGAAGAATGTTCACCAATGTAGAAAATGCACCTTGTGCCCCTGGCCCTATATATTTATTTATTGATCTTTCTGCCAAAATAAAGAACAGGAAGCTAATCCAAGAAACAATACGGCATGTGTATACTGTATATGAGTACACTGAGCATGTACCAGGGCTGGAGCTACGGGTGGGAAGGAGAAGTGCTTGCCTAGGGTACAATGGTTTTTTTTCTTTTGTTGCCTGCCTCCTAGCCCAGGCCCTTGTGACTGCATTTGTTTGTGCATGAACAAACAAACATGGCAGGGTGGCAAGGTGGCTAACAGAGAGGGTACCAGGCCGGCTTGTTCTATGATGTGCATTTGGCAATAAACTGGTCAACTTCATAATCCATATGATTCTTGTTTTCTGATGTTATTCATAATAATATATATATTTTTTTAAGATTAAGGAAACGTCCTTACCAGCTGCTATTAATAAAACGATAGTCAGCTTGAAAAATGCATTTCAGTGCAATGAAGAAATAAACATTAGCATAATACTCTGGTAAAATAACCATATATATCCTGGAGAATATTCATATTTTTAGCTATTAGCTTTTACTATAAAGTGAGTAGGAAAAATACATTTAGTTCAGAATACATTCAATTTAGTTTCTGCGGTGTTGCAGTGTTATTTTGCATAAACAGGGTAACAGATGTCAGCTGATGAATAGAGCAATGAGATTGCGTGTGTGCGCTCTTGATAAAAATTGACGTTCTGTACAAATTTCCCAAGTAGATTAAAGTTTACATGCTCAGATAACTATAAAAGCAATAGATGATTATCTAGTGCATGCTAATAAGTCTTGAGTATGTGAGCAACAACACTTAGAGCTCATTATTGTGTAAGATCTTATTGCTTTTAGAATAACCCATAGTGTTAGTTTACAAGTCTATTTATTTATTGTATGTTTAAACATAATCTTTGATTTGTTTTAACCTGGTCATCCCATCAGTGCAAAATGCCAGTAGGGTTTTATACACTTGAATAATTAGTCTTCTCCAGGTTTGCTTCCAGTCCTTTGTAGTGTGCTGATTCATGTTGCTTACTAAAGACCATCTGCCAGAGATGAAACAATCTTTCTTAGATTTTGGCACTTTATAGTAAGTGAGTGGTAAAAAGGAAAAAATGGATGAGCACGTCCAAGAATGCATTTTGTGAACTAAAACCATCATCTCTTTGATGTTAAGAAGAAAAAGAATTTCAGAAGAAAGCAAATCAAAAGTGTTAAATAAAAAGTATGGTACTACCCATACTGGCTGGAAGCTCTTTGACATTTTACTTTGTGCATAATACATAAATATCTGTTATAAGAGCTCTGGGCACAGAAATCTGCATAGGAAAAATAATAATGAAGGTTTGGAAGAATATTGCTTCTTCAAAAATACCAAGGTTTATAAAGAATATATAATTTGCCTTTCTAAACACAAGTATCTTCCTCTTCTGCTCTGCTGCAAAAGGAGGGAAAATGAAAAGGAAGACATTACATTAAATGAAAAGTGCACTCCCATCCAGGACAAGGACTATATCAGGGGCTAAACAATTAGATCAACCCAATCAGGCCCCACAGGAGCCAAATTGGGCATACCTGAGCAAATCTTTAAAGGAGAAGGAAAGGCAAATAAATAGTTAATCTCAAGCTGCAGACATACCTTCAGTTCTCTCAATAGTGCCCTTAAGTCTCCCCATATTTCACCTGTTCAGATGATCAGAAGCCAAACAGGAAGAAAAACGCTAAGCTGTGTAAGGAAAGTTCCCATAATGCCTCACTCCTGCACCAAGACCCAGACCAGTGTACATGCTCAGTTAGTTAGACTATGAGTCAGCTTCCTGCTGATTGGCTCAGATCCACATTAATAAGGGGGGGAGTGAGTTCTTAGCATTCTTGAGGGAGGGGGGAGCAGGAGAGGGGAGAGAGGAGAGAGCTGCGTGGCTCTGGCAGAGGAAAACCAACAGACAAGAAATCCTGTATCTTTTGAAAGAGAACTCAGTGCAGCATTTCTGTGAGTGCTTATGGCTGTATTTACATAGACCTTTCTGATAAAGCTTACTTAGTTTTTACCTTTCTTTCTCTCTTTAAGTGTATGGCCAGCTATACTCACTGTTTTTAGATTTAAAAGCTTTCATGTAGGAGATCCTTAAAGTACCTAGGTAAAAGTAATAGCTGACATTCATTTATATATCTTGCTCTTACCTAGGTCTGGCATCCACTTACTGAATGTTGTGCCATTTGACTCTAGGATAAATGTGTTTTGAGTTGTATGGAATATCCCCTAACTTTATCCACCTCTGATCTGTGTGCCTGGAACTTTTCAGCTTGTCTAATTGGTTTATTGCCACCATAGAGCAGTTATTGGTATTATCAGCTTGCTCCTGCTTTGAGACACAGTCATAGTTTTCCTGCTTCGAACAGTGAATGTGTACAACTGAAGGATGGAAACCGAGCACAACTAAGGTATAATGAATCATTATAGTTATTTTCCCTTTAGGGTACCATAGTCTAATGGTATTGTGCTTTTCTTTCATTCCATTAGTCAAGCACTTGCCTAAATGTCATTGTGCACGCCATTATTACAAATGATAGATTTTAGTGTGAATGCATTGCAGCTTTAGTGTTGTAGAAAAGCTCAGTCCCCAGAACAGAGGTGAAATCTGTCTCCAGATATTACCCAGATCTGTCTTTCTTTCTCCTTCACAGACTGTACCTGGATATGTATGTGTTTCCTATTCTTTGTAAGGAGGGAGCGTGCAATAGGAGATGTGCTGAAGGAAGGCCTCACTTTATAGAAATAAAGTCATTGTTATGTCTCGTCAGAAGAAAAATGACGACCCAAGAAAATAACATAATGACTCACTAGAGTGTTCCCTTTGTACTGGATCAGCAGAGGGAACTTGGCTGCAGGATATGTATTGCCAGGGAATAGCTGCCATAATCTTGTCTGAAAAGCGTAATCTAGGCTTGGCTGCAGAAAAGCTAACCGTTTACATTGTGCATTCTAAAACAAATCGATATAATGTGTGTGTTGGAGAATAATTCCTTGAATATACTGTTTATATTTGTATCACATTGCAACCAAGAATTAAGATCTTATATAGCCAAATGTCTTATTTCATTTGTAAAAATGATATATAATCCACAGTTCTGGAGTGCCCCCTGGCAATGCAGTTTAAACTTTACATAAATTGGGGAGCCCGACCTGCAGCCCTCTAGGTATTATTGAGCCACAACCCAGCATTCCTCTCAATTCTTCAGTTGTCGGTGGGAAATGGGTTAATGATTGATTGCTACAGGTTAATGCACTGCTGCAAATTGCCCCAGTACAGTAACTATTAGCAACTATTTAGCAACTATCTTTGTTCAGAATAATGAAAGTAAATCTGCAATTGGTGCCATGGGTTACTGCAAACTGTACCAAGTTAGCTTAGAGTAAGCAAGCTTCATTGTTGTAGTGCACTGGTCACATATAGCTAATTCTGACTATCTGGCCAGAAACATTCCAAGGATTTCCTTGGTGTTATAGCAAAAATTGGTTGATAGGATGGAGCACGCCAGGACCAGCTACTGATGTAGCTTCTGATGAAGTGGCGCTTGAGCCATGAAACACGTTAAGCTGGGGGGTCTGAGTTGTACAATATGGTTTTAATCTAAGTCTACAATAAAGGATATTTTTATTTTAAGTGTTCCTGGCGTGCTCCATCCTATCAACCAATTTTTGTCAGTAACCACGCCTGGATCGGCGGCGTTTTTGGATGTGCCAGCACGGGACACTATTGATGTGGAACTACCCGGTGAGTGCTCCCTATGTTGTAGTGTATATCTTGGTGTTATAGCAATAAGAAATCTTGGTGCCCCAGTAGACTAAAGTATGGAACCCTTTCCATGACCAGGATGTCGGGTATTTTCTAATTATTCTGGAGCAGCTCATATTTAAGTGAAACAGAAACACAAAAGCCTTGCAAAGCAAAGGGGCATATTTATTATGCCGTATAAAAAACAGCGGCAAAATTTGCCATGCTTCACCATGTAAAAAACGGTGTAAAATCAGCGTAATTGTTTTACATGTTTTTTCTTCCACTGGAACTTACGTTAAATAACAGCATAAAATCTGGCTTTCGGAAGGTAAATACGCCCCAAAATGTCTTCTGCCTTATAAAAGCTTTTTGTGTGTGCTGTATTAGTAGTAAGTCCATTAAATCTCCATTTTGCATGTTAGAGACCACTTATCCTTGAGATCTCAGAGTTCAGGAGTTCATTGACATTAATTCCTAGGACTGGAGAAGCAGCAGTCATTACCCAGTCGTTACCAACAGTAAGGAAAATGTACTGTACAGTGGCGTTTATGCTACTCGCCCTTTTGTCCACACTGCATCCCCTTTAAACTAAGTGATTTAAAAGCATTATTAGTCACATCCCACGAAAAGAGTGGCATGGTCTCCAAGGTCAGAACACTTTTTGTCATGGCGAAGAATAAGAACCAATGTGCCAGTAAGACAAAGTGACACCAGGCAGCATTAAACACCCCATAGCTTTGAAGATAAAGTGGCATATAGACTTTACATTGTCTTGACCTTCATTGAAGAATAATGAAGATTTAGGGAGGCTTAACCTTCTAAAAAAAAGATATCAGCCCCTATATATTAGTTAGTACTGTATATGATTTTGTATGTTCTCCAATGGAAAGCCTTCTGTTGTAGCCCCCCAAACAAAATTCTCTCCTGCCTTGCATTTACTTCTCAAGCCCTACATTAAGGGTGGGATTCTCTATACCTTGCAAGGATTTACTGTACATGGCATTCACAGATACCAATGTTATTAATAGGGAAAAAAGGGCAAAAATATAGGAAGTATGTTTTTCAGAAAAGGTGTTTATCCTGCTTATATGTGCAGTGTTGGTTCAAAGATAAAACATTTGGGTCATAGGCACTTGGAGATCAAGTCAGGTTATTTAATCAGAGCAGGAAGATATATTGGTGATTTAGAAAACATCCACATTTTATTTTATGAGTGCAATTGTCTGATTTTCCTATTGCTTACAACGTGGCCAGGTTCGGACTGGGGGGTGCAGGGTCCACCCTGCAGATGCCCCCTCTGGGCCGGGTCCCCCATACCCCCTAGGGGCCCCTGCTGCACCTCCTAACCTCCTAACAGAGCCTCCATAACCCCCCCATGGGTTGGGTCTGGGCCGCCGGGGCCCCCCGAGTTTTTTCCCAGTGTCCCAACGACCCATCCGACCCTGAGCATGGTGTCCAAGGCACGCAGAAGCTGTGCAGGGAGGGAATGCTGGGAAATCAAATGTGGGGGTAAGAGATCCCGAACTAGGGGTAGGCAGAAGAGGCAGTGAGGGGGCGCCAGGCAGGTACCTCTGTTGCCACCCCTGTTGCCACCCCTCCCTGCACAACTTCTGCGTGCCTAGTTCTGGCCCTGGGTTAATCCCTTGTTACCAGATGAAACTATATTTCAGTTTGTCCATTTACCTGCATCCTCTTCTCTGGGCCATAAGCCATTTTCTAATAATTGCTGAAACTTCCCTTTTATGAAATGAGTTATGCCCTGTCTAGACATGTTACAATTATCACCTAAAGGAGTCATACCTTTTAATTAACTGTTTCAATTCATATTTAAGATACAGAACTGCCTAGCAAGTTACTTTGCCAAAAACCCAGGGCAGCAGCACACTGGCATTGGCATCTAGTCTAGGGAAAGCGTGTTGGCCCTGAGAGCATAAATAAAAATAAGTTATACTTTACATAACTGCTTGGGATACAAGCACCCATTACTGATGGTTTGAGCCATGTGTACCTGGACCCCACATTGAACTTGCTGAGCTACTGACTTCATAAAGTAAAATTATTTATTTTTTTATTACATATTTTTTTTGTTGATGTTTTAAATTATCACTACCAAGATCTTTTCAAATTTCATTTTTTTAATGAAACCTAGCAACTATGTGCCCTGTAAGAGTGTGCCTCTTCTCCTCAGAATTGTGCACCAGTAACAGATGTAAAATAACATCATCTTCAGCTATAAATTTATTGTTTTGTTTTATTTTTGTGTCGTTATCATACCATAAATTTCCTCTTATTTGAGTTTGACAATTGCAAGGGAATGTATTTTGTTGTCCATGTGAATATTAGTTTCTGGGCTTTAATGTCCAGCTGTATGCCTGATGCTAAAATGGACAGAAGATGGTACACCACAGTCAAACTGGTTTCCTACCTTGTTCCATAGAGGGTATAATGTTTTTCTTAGCATTGGATTCGCATCTAAACCAGACACAGCAATGATGAGCATAACCATAAATCAAAATACTTAGTTTCACCTTGTCACAAAGTGTCACTGAGATGCAGAATGACAAATGTGTTACAAACCTTTCTGTTTCCTTCTGAAAATGTTTTCTCCATGTAGTTCTTCCCTAAACACAGAGCTGATGTAGCCAGACGGATGCATATTATACTCATTTGTTTGCCTTACTATAAAAAGATCACTCTGCATTGACCTAATCCAAATCTTAGGGGCTGATTTACTAATCCACGAATTTGAATCCGAATGGGAAAAATTCGGATTGGAAACCAACATTTTGCGACTTTTTCGTATTTTTGCGATTTTTTCGTCGCCGTTACGACTTTATCGTAAATTGTCGCGACTTTTTCGTAGCTGTTACGACTTGCGCAAAAAGTCGTGACTTTTTCGTAGCCGTTACGATTTGCTCGTACATTGTCGCGACTTTTTCGTATTGAGCGCTCGTAACCAGCGGTCAAAACTTTCAGACTTTGCATGATTTTGGAAGCCTCCCATAGGACTCAATGGCACACTGCAGCTCCAACCTGGCCCAAGAAAAGTCACGATACTGAAGCTTGAATGAATCCAAAACTTTCGTACTCGGCGCGAAGGCTACAAAAAAGTCGCGACAATTCGCGCAAGTCGTAACACTACGAAAAAGTCGTGCCTTTTTGTGAAAAAAATCACAAAATACTGATCATTACGAAAAAAAACGCATTCGGACGCCTTCGGACCATTCGTGGATTAGTAAATCAGCCCCTTAGTATGAGAGCTGTCAGCATTGCACAGCATAGCATGTCTTTAACTACCCTTTCCTCAGATAACACTATAGGGGACAGCGTGTAATTATTAAATAAAAGCAGGCCAGTTCCATGATGTCAGGGACGAGGTTATGGCATGGCAATTATAGATTGGCTGATTACCATGCCATTCATTTAAAAGTCCAGTCCAGATTTCCTAATATGTAAGGTTGGGGGGGGGGGTACTCGTTGGTCCAAATTTACTCAACTGTTTGCTTCTACTTTCTTCCAGCCATGTGATTCAGAAGCCTAATAATTTGTAGGAAAAGGAGAATGAAGGCAAAAACTTTGTATGCAAAGAAATGTTAATACAACTCTATCTCCTGCCTAACAGAAACCTTCACATCATTGTTTAATTGTGTGCATAAATTTCAATTAGATAGTTTAAAAATCTGAACTGCTTTGCAATACCATTGCTTCTGTACCTTCTTCTATCTCCCCAGGCTGCAGGGGTCAATGCAATAATCGGTCTTTACGTCATTGATCATGCTAAATGTTCTGCTATAATATGTCCATGCTGTGTCAATTATTAAAATTTTTTACCAAACATTGCACATTCTATCCAGGTTTAATGCTTATTCTCAGAGAAGCGTGCCAAGGAGTGTTTAACTCCTTTGAAGCTGCCGAGTAGTACAAAGTACTTTTATATCAGCACCATTGATTTTGAGCCTGCAGTTTCTCTTTAGAACCAATATAGGCAGCAAAGAAAACATGAACAGTTTTTAATTGCTTTATAAACAGAAATGAATAAACACCATAAAGTAAAAGCTTTGGGTGGGGGAGCATCACTCAGTTGAGGCTCAGACTAAGCACTTTGTCCTTCTTAATGTAAGCAAGCGTTGCCGTTTTATTTAAGATTCCTATTTCTCTCATTTTAATTCTGTCACATTAATCTTATAAGTGATAGAATTTGGATAGTGTATCTAATGGTAGTGTTTTATGCATAGAACATTTTAAGAGGGTTGCAGCTGAGTGTCTGAATAGTATTAACAAGGCATTTAATTCAGTCTTTTCCAATCCTATTAATCCTCTACAGAGAATGCTTTAATTAAAAAGCACATGTACAGTGACTGTACTATAAACACCATGTCTTCATGGGGAAACAATTAGTATAGCCATATTTTTGCCCTTTCTGATCTGTTCTTCCAGATGTGATTGTGGAAACTCTATGCAAACCATACAGAGGCATTTTTGGAACCACAAAATGGAAACAGCATACTTAATGAGTACACATGTCTTTCCTTGTGTGTATATAAATATGTTGATTGAACATCCCCATAAACATTTCTGTGAGCACAAGACACTAATGACTGGGAGACAGCAAGAAAGTTACAAGTTGTTTCCATGCAGCAATATTTGTTCATTTAGTCTAATCATACATTATCCGAAATGAGCAGCAGTCAACAGCAGTCAAGCGACAAGGCATGCTAATCTTTCTCTTGCTCTTAATTTGGGAGTGCCTTGCATTAGCCTTTCCATATTATCCAAAAATATAGATAGGACTCAGCCTGTGCAGAGAAATTTAATTAGATTTAATTTCATCAAATTACACTACCAGCTTTGGACTTTAATAATGCTTTAGGCATTGTGTGAAATCCATGTGAAGTTGGGCATCTAAATTTCCTCAGAGGTTTTAATTATGATAGGTACCTTTATTAATTATTAATATTCTATCTCAAAAAGGAGAGTATTATATTACTGTATCATTTAAAATTAAAAGCATGTTAAATGAATATCGGTAAAATGGATGGAATGGCAAAAGGTCATTTTTCACACACGCAGTCAGAATCAACTCTGACCTGCCTGACCTCTATAAAATCAGTTATCCTCTAAAAGCTTCTATATTATTCAGACATTTCTCCTTCAATATTTAATAGCGGCGATATGTGTTATATATATTTATATATGTTTAGTGAATCTGTATACCATATCCAAGTAGAAAGGACTAAAGCAGAGCTGTTCATGTTTAAATCTGGTCCCATTCATGGGACTATTGTATGTGTTTTCATCACATGTTCATGGCAACAATGGAACATTTATCTCTAGACACCTTTTTCCTTAGTCATATTTGGTTGCTGCATTCCAACCTTTTGTTTGCATGATTTGGATTTGTTCCTATTAAGCTTGGATACAGTTTGGGGCTGTGGTGAATTCAGCCAAAAATTTGTGGGAGCATCCCTAACTATTATTCATAACAAATATAATATTTGTTTGGCTACGTAGTTTTCAGTGGATTACTTCTGGTCTAAATGTTAAAAAGAATATCCATTTCAAATTATAAATCCATGTTTCACCTTCCCGCCACAAGATATCCCACCAGCACTGTCAAGCTGAACTACCATTACAGTCACTTGCAGAAATGGCAGCATCAGCCAGCCCCCCTGCATCCATACAAGTTTTGCTGGCAGTGCTGCTAGCCCCTGCACCCTGGGCATCCAACAGTCTTACTTACAAAAACCTACCATCATAGCAGCACGTCTCTATACTCCTCTTGGCAGTGCTGTAAACTTATCTGTTGGCAGAGCTCTAATTGTAAACAGCATTTGTAAAACATTTTAATTTACAGTTTAGTGATTGTAATAAAAGCTAATATCAGACAGTTGTAGTATTGGAAAAACTGCTGTACTTTTTGTTCATTGCACACACTACATGTTTCGGAAAAAAGCATACAGCATTTTTTGTTGTTTTTTGTTGTTTTGTTATTTTTCAAATCCACAGAGACCTGCAGCTCTCTTAACTAATACAGTGCTGGCTGGGTTGGTTTATTAGTGAAGGGTGGGGAACAGAAGTGTCCCTTCTCTGGCCCCCTGTTGCAAAACCAGGCATATGGGCCCTTTCCTTAAGGACCTAAGGCAGGCAAGGGGTAGTAAGGTAGTAAGGACAGTTGTAGTTACAATCCTGATGTTGCACTTTTCGCTAAGATGATTTTTCATCCAGTGCTCAGTGCAGTGTGCAGGGGGACTCAATTGCTTGCAGAATAAGCACTAAGGACGCACCCCCACGGAGTCAAAAATAACCCCTTTGGACTGTGAGTTATATTTGCATTGTCTGTCAACTGGCTAAGGTAACTTAATATCCTCATATTTTAGAATAGTGGCTACCCTTATATTTGTGTGTGTCTATATATATATACATATATATATATATATATATATATATGCACTTTGAAAAGCCTTCACTTATCAGTAGAAAACAAATGCTGAAGAAGAATATAAGTAAATGTAATATAGTATATTGCATGTTACAGCTATAGTTTGTGAATGCTGTGAAACTGTGTTTGAATACAAATGCCAGACTGGTTTTTGGTTTTAGGGCAAAGAACCCTGGCAGGGATCAAAGCATGACTCTTGTATCAAACAGAGATTCTATGATGCTGGCAATTGAAGCCAATGACAGGAAAAAGCATGGAACAGGAGGGACTGTGCTTTGATGAAGACTGCCTTTTATCTCTGCAGTATGTGGTTCAGACAACAAAATATTAACGTGGGTTTTGCTTTTTTGCTTTTTGTTCTGTCGAATATATATGCAGTTTGATAGTATAAGCTTTAAAACTGTTGTGAAAGCCGTGGAAGTAATATTCCAAGGTAGAAGCTGAGCTTTCTTTTGTATTATACTGCACTTACAATGGCTTGTTATTGAACCAATCAACTTGCCTCTGTGCCCCCAGCAGATGAACCTTAGGCATCATTCTGTAGGTATAATAAATGGATTTTAGATTTGTTTTGGTTGGAACTATTTGTGGAAACATTCTTTAAATTAAATGTAGGAGCATTAGCAGAAGGGGCTAACTGAGTAACATTATGGGTATTTTTTGTGAGTCTAGTCAGTTAAACAAGGGGATGTCCCACCTGGCAAGCTTGAGAAGCTGCTGAAGTACAGCTCCCATGATTGTGATTGCAATTGGGTGTCCCAATGCAAAATATAGCAGCATTAGTGTAATTGCATGTAATTTATACCTAGGACATTTGCTTTCTGTGGACAGAAAGCAAATGTCAGCCATCATGCATTTACACAAAAAGTTTCATAATGATAGCAAGAATCAGCCAATGCTAGGTACTTTGACTAATTTAGTCCAAGGTGCAGTGGGATTATGCCCTTTTTCCTCTCTGTGGACTATTTGTTTGTATTATTTGTTATTTCATATTATATGTAAATCTATTGTCCTGTTCTCCATTGTTTGGCTGAGATTTTTTTTTTTTTGTGAAATGGGTCAGTCTAATGAAAGCAATAAAGTCAGCGGCAAGATGTCTTCCCTATATTCCATCTGGTAAGGGTTCTTCCAATCCTTTCTCTGACATCTGCTTTGTGCCAGGAATTCAATCCCCCTTGTGAGTAATTAGACTGTATCGTGTCTGGCTGAATGCTTCCCCCCTCCTACTGGTTGTATTATAAAATCTATTATGGAAAGAATCCATGGCTGACAAAAGGATGTTCCCTTGCTAGACTAATTGTGTTTATTTCAAAAAAACAAGAGTAGATAAAGAAGTGATGCCTGCTTGTTATTCAAGCTCTACAGCACACACTTTGTGCCTCTGAGCATGTATTTTGTTAATGGTGACAGCCTGCCATCAGGTATTGAAAGACATATTCAAAAGGAACCATAATCCTTGGGGTGGACATATTAGTTATGGCTTTTGTCAGAGAAATGTCTGTTTGCTGGATATTTCCTATAGGAAGGCTATCTACTAATTATAAATTTCATAAGTTAAAATGATCTAATCATTTTGCCATGGTAATCAAAATCAAATCAATTATTCTTCCAAATATTTTACTATACACATTTATAATCCAGTCTGCAATTCTTTCCCCTGGTTGGTTGCTAAGGTAAATATAAGTAACACTAGCAACCAGATTTAAGCTTAAATAATGGGAAAATATAAATAATTCTAGAGAAACAAAACAAATGCAAGTTGTCAAATAACACCATCTACTGTACGTCATCATGAAATTTAATTACAAAGTAAACATCCTCTTTAATACTAGCAATTATTAAATGAATTATTAAAGAGGATTCCCAAGGCAGAGATGCTTGCTATTTGCACAGCTGAAATGATGCTTGTCTTCTATGCGTCTCGATTGTGCTAAGAAGATGTAATTTGAATCAGGGGTCTCACTGAAGTTTCTCTAAGGTTACCAGTATACAATGCTTAATGCATCCCTCAGCAAATTAAGCAAATGGATTGATCAGAAGGAGATTATAAAAGCAAGAATTTGAGGGAGATAGTTTATGTTCTTGTCAGAAAACCCTAAATGTCTCCTGTGTTAGCCCTTGAGTATGTGTGAGAGACATGAAAGCAGCCTGCAATTTTGCTTTTGCCATATAGGTGAGAGGTTTGTCCTTATATGTGTATTCAGGAAGGTTGTGTTAAATAAATATATTTAGAATCAATTCCAAAAAATGTATCTGGATCCCTTATGGAAATTGTGATTAAAGGTAATGTAAGAATTTAAGAATGGAGATTATGCAAAGAAAGAACATGTATGTTCTGTGTTGCACATTAAATTGCAGTAGGGATATCTTATTCACAGCCATCTAGGTGTTGATTGGTGGGCGACAGATGATGGGAGCGATTAGCCACAAATGTTTGAAGGCAGCATGCAATGGGGATACGCAGTCACAAATGCTGAACAACCAACTGGTTTATTACATAGTTACATAGCTAAGTTGGGTTGAAAAAAGACCAAAGTCCATCAAGTTTAACCTTTCCAAGTGAACCTGGCACACACATAAACCCATTCTGATCTATCTATACACTCACAAATATAAGCTATACAAACCAACATCAATACTAATTGTAGCTTTTAGTATCACAATAGCCTTGGATTCTATGCTTGTTCAAGAACTCATCCAAGCCCCTCTTAAAGGCATTAACAGAATCTGCCATCACAACATCACTAGGAAGGGCATTGCCAGTATAGTGCTTCCATTAAACTTCTTATTGATGTCTCCAGTGTTCTCTCATTACAAAGGTTGTCTTTTCTTCCCAACAGGATACATCAGTTTATTTCTTCCCAGTACCAACACACAGCTGCCCCTTTCCTCTTTTTATACTACAGGGCAGCAAGAGGAACATAATCATTTTCAAAGAAAATATAAAAAACATATAAAGTTTCTTTAGAGGGGTTATTCACCTCTGAATTAGCTTTTAGTATGATGTAGAGAGTGATATTCAGAGACAATTTGCAATTGTTTCTCATTTTTTATTATTTGTGGTTTTTGAATTATTTCGCTTTTGATCAACAGCTCTTCACTTTGGAATTTCAGCAGCTATCTGGTTGCTAAGGAGTGGTTTTAATGAGAGACTGAAAACGAAATAGAAGAGGGTTTGAATAGAAAGATAAGTAATCACAATAATATAATATAATAAATAACCTCCGAGTTTATGGGTTGCCGAGATTAGTTACTCCCATTTTAAAGCTTTAAAGAATCAGAAGAAAAAGGCAAATAATTAAAAAACTATAACAAATAAAAAAATGAACAAGTTACTAAATTGGTCATTGTATAACACACTATGGGGCACATTTACTAATTCACGAATCCGAATGGGAAAAATTCGGATTGGAAACGAACATTTTGCGACTTTTTCGTATTTTTTGCTATTTTTTTGTAGCCGTTACGACTTTTCCGTAAATTGTCGGGACTTTTTCGTAGCCGTTACGACTTGCGCGAATTGTCGGGACTTTTTTCGTAGCCGTTACGATTTGCTCGTATATTGTCGCGACTTTTTCATATTGAGCGCTCGTAAACGGCAGGAAAACCTTTCTGACTTTGATCCTTCTGTGCATGATTTTGGAAGCCTCCCATAGGACTCAGTGGCACACTGCAGCTCCAACCTGGCCCAAGGAAAGTCACGATACTGAAGCTTGAATGAATCCGAAACTTTCATACTCAGCGCGACGGCTACGAAAAAGTCACAACAATTCGCGCAAGTCGTAACGCTACAAAAAAGTCGCAACAATTTATGAAAAAGTCGTAACGGCTACGAAAAAGTCGCAATAATTTCCGAAAAAATTTAAAATACCGATCATTACGAAAAAAACGCATTCGGACGCTTTTCGGACGTTCGTGGATTAGTAAATGTGCCCCTAAATGTTAACTTGAAGGTGAACAACCCTTTCAAAACATTTTGTAAATGGCTGTAGAACATAGCAGAAAGGTAATTTGTCTACTGCTGTCAGAAGCTGCAACTCTGATTATGCCCTTGGTGAAAGTAAATGTATACATATCATTCTGTAATCCCGTAGCTATTTTTTCATAATGTAAATTCTGAAATCAAAACTTGTTTGTTTGGGACCCAAAATGAAAATACAGATTGTCTGAATATGACTGAACTGGAAGGCCATACTGTAACTGTATATTTCCAGTTTAAAAATGTTTTATCACTGCAGGCATCATTACATTCATTAGTAATGTTATATAGTGGAGTTTATTGGTTATTGATCTTACAGTTAGAATGGCAGACTGCTCGTCATTACATTGCGCGTATTCCTTTACATGTTTGTTGTTAAACTGCTGCTTTTCAGTTTTCAGAGTTCTCGGAGCTGTATTTCAGCAATAACTGAATAGATATGTCTGACTGCTTTTCTCCACATTTTTCTTCTCAGTGCAGACAATGAACTATATTACTTCATGTTCAGCAAACTCCCAAGTTGAGCTGTAATTATGTCCCTGGCTCAGCAGTGCTGGGGTGTTTATGCCATGAGAACATAGTTGGAAAAGGTGTTCTTGATAAATGTAAGCTCTTGGAAGCCACTCTGGTTTTTTGGAATAACGTGTATCCCACCAAGATATTATGAATAACATTTAAAGTTTAAGACTTTCTGGGCCATGGGAACCTGAGTACATTTCTGTTTCCGGCAGCAATTCCTCTTCTCAGAGGCAACATTTAACTGTCTTCCCTATTCCTGAGCCTTTATGTATTGGAGCAGATTCAGCTAACAGTGTGTTCAGAAAAGTGGATGTAATCATTGCCTTTGGCTACTTTGCTTTTTATTGATGTAATTTCAGCTGAGTGAGTGTTAGGGACAATTCATGGGCTGGTAAGTCCCATTTTTCCCTTCCTTTGCTGTACAGAAACACAAACATCGGACAATGTGAAATACTTAAAGGGTTGCGTTCGAAAACAATCTTCCCTTTATTGCACTGCAAGTAGAAGAAAAATGGGTCACATTAGAGCAGCAGTACCCTCCAGTCAGCCATCCTCGGATAAAACACGTTCGTTTTGGGCATCACTGCTATGGTAACCAAACCCCAGTCCTTCACAATAGCCAAATAGGAAGATCTGAATAACTGATCGCGTGTAGTGCAGGCTGCAGTGCCATTGGATAGCCTTGCATTGTTAATTGGACTAAAGAAAAAAACGTGTGGCATCACACTGTGCTGAACTGCAGGGATCATATTAATCCAAAGACAGAAATGGAATAATATTTATGGTGTGAATTAAATTTACATTATTAGAGAGATCTTTTTTTATTGGATTTCCTCTTTTATATTTAATGGAAAAGGGCAAGCTTAGTGGTTGAACTGCCCCATAATGCAAAGCAGCACTTTGATTACGTTTTGTACTGGGTTAAGAATAAACTGGAATTTAGAGAATGGGAGCGAGCAGCTGTAACGTGCACTAGGAGCAAGAAACTGCTTGTAAGCAGAAGCATTGTCACCTTGCATGCCCGCTGCCTTCTCTTTTGTTTGCAAATGCATTTCATTGGACAGTTTGAGATGGTCCAACATTTGACCAGGACCCCCTTATTCCATGGCAAGGTTCAGATATATGACACACAGTTCTAACCTTGCTGTTCAGACTGCCTATCCCTGTCATGTAAGGTCATAGAGTGAGATTGTCACTTTGATGCCAGTTGTACACTGATTATGCTGGTGGCTGTTTGATGCCCATTAAAACCAAGCACCTGTTACATACAGAGAGCGACCTGCATTCTGTGTGCTCTTAGTGGCAGTAGGGCTCATTTGTGATTGTAGCCACAGTCATTGCCCATGTTAATAATATATATTAATGGTACTTGTGTCCAATAATGCTCCTGGTATTTCCACACATATGAGCTATTGCTCCCGCTCTGTCTGATAAATTGCTTGTAAGTGAGCCCTGTATCTTGCACATGCATCCTGAAGCTACTGACACTCAGAATGTAGCAGTAATTATAGGTTTTGAGCTGGTGATTTTTCAAAATGCACACGCAATTGCAAATGTTTTAATGCATCAGACAAAGTAGCTAGCAAAAAGCCGCACATGACTACAGTTACGCTGGAATTCTTGGGGGAAATTATACCGTGGTAAAAAAAATCATACTAGTCATAAATAAACCTACTATGAACCTAAGTTTTATTTTATATTATCTTTATATTTTATTGCGTTTTGGGCAGTTTATATTTGAAATTAAGTCTGTGATACAGATTCACGAGCCTGTGACCAACAAGCATAGCTGTCTGCAGGTATTGCGCCAATGATTCCCCTTTAATAATAATAATAATAATATTAGAACATCTTACTTGGCTTGCATAAGCTAACGTATTTTTCCCCACTCTTTTTCTTGATTTTTAAGAAATCCCAGATATGGCATGGTTTTGCCTGATGTGACTTAGGGGCATGATTTGTGATTTGTTTTTTGTGGTAAAAGATGATTTTTTTATTTGAAAAACACCATTTTTTGCAATTTATTATGTGTCACTGTGGAAAACTTGAATGTAATAATATACTTTCTAAAAGCTGTCAAGGTCATGTAGATATCAGTGGAAGCTGCCCAAGGCAATATTTTTATGGTCCTTTTACTTTGAGGTATTTGGGATTTTTGTATTTTTTGGGAGCTATTTGTATTTTTTAAGTGATGAAAAATTCATGATTCAAGGCTTTTGTGTTATTTTTACGCATTTCCACATCTGTGGGTTTTTTTGTTGCCGTTTTTAATGCTTTTTTTAAAATGTGAGTTTAGTCATTGTAGAAAAACCCTGTAAAATTACACAAATTCAAATTTTGACTAGTGCAATAGCTTTTTACACAAAATATATTTCAACATTAATTATGTTATTAACACAAATCAGATGCAAACTTTTATCAATCAATCTAGACAGTAAAATTATTCAAGTTTTTGCACTGTGCAAAATGTATTCTTGTTAGGATTTCTGTACTAAGCATCTAATATATTATTATAGTTTATCATTTCTATGTTGATTTATTACTCATATTTTTGCAGCTATGGGTTGTATGTACTGAGAACGAACAATCAAAATGCTCCTGTTTGCAGTCTTATAGTTTATTAGCAAATGGGTGGGATAGTGTTAAGAGAATGGAAAATATAATTAGGGCTTTCCATCTGTAGCCCATAAAGCAATTGGGTCTTCCCTTTGTGTGGGACACAGCCTCGGCAAGAATATCTGAATCACTTGTAACCTCATCTGAAGTAAAGCAGAATATGTTCCACTCTTAACTTACTTTGTTCCCTATAGCTGGGACAGTACATGTTGATCTCATCCTTTTGCCTTTTTATTGTCCGAAAATGCTGTTTGTGGTCGCCCAGTTTAATGTCCCCCAAAAATGCAAGCAATGTGCACACTACCTTTCCTTAGGGAAGTTGTAAGCTTTAGAAACCTTATAGCTTTATATTTAAAGGGGTGATATATATACATCTATGCCCAATAAATAGAGTTTTTATTGGAAATGTGGTACAGGTATGGGATCCCTTATCTGGAAACCTGTTATCCAGAAAGTTTTGAATTACGGAAAGGCCATCTCCCATAGACTCCATTATAAGCAAATAATTTTAATTTTTAAAAATGATTTCCTTTTTCTCTGTAATTATAAAACAGTGCCTTGTACTTGATTCCAACTAAGATATAATCAAACCTTACTGAAGGCAGAACAATCCGTTTGGGTTTATTTAATATTTAAATGATTTTTAGCAGACTTAAGTTATGGAGATCTAAATTACGGAGGATCCCTTATCCAGAAAACTGCAGGTCCTGAACATTCTGGATAACAGGTCCCATACCTGTATTACCTATTGTTTGTATTTGAATATCTATTGTTTGTACTTAACATATCTATATTTTATGTTATTTTTCAGGCAGAAGAGTGGAACTAAAGAACACTTTCATATTATATGTGACCAAATCGCTGTGGTTCTTCGGAGCAATTGTGGAAGAAGGAGAAGGTATTTAACCAGATTATTCTTACTCATAAACCTGGGGCACAGACAGCAATATGAACTAGGGAGATGATTCTTATACAGTGTGCATTACCTCTAATGATTCTTATTCCGGGGCAGGGGGTGAACATTAAAGGAGAAGGAAAGGCTAAGTCACTTGGGGGTGCCAAAATGTTAGGCACCCCCAAGTGACTTAGAGCGCCTACCTTGTACCCCGGGCTGGTGCCCCTGTACGGAGGGAACAGCACCAGCCCGGGGCACCTGTAGACACCGCTTCCTCCTTCCTTTGCGCGCTGCCGGCGAAATCCGCCGGCCGGCGCATGCGCAGTAGAGTGAAAAGCCGACTTTAATGTTTAAGTTCGGCTTTTCACTCTACTGCGCATGCGCGCGCAAGCGAGGAGGAAGGAGGAAGCGCCGGCAGCTACCCCGGGCTGGTGCTGTTCCCTCCGTACAGGGGCACCAGCCCGGGGTACAAGGTAGGCGTTCTAAGTCACTTGGGGGTGCCTAACATTTTGGCACCCCCAAGTGACTTAGCCTTTCCTTCTCCTTTAAGTAATATAGTTAAAAATTAAACAATGATTTGTAACTTCTTTGTAATAAAACAGCAGAACCCATTTTCATCCCAGGCCTAGCTAAATATAAGCATGCATTTCTGCTTTAAGTGTTATACAGGTATCGGACCCCTTATCCAGAAACCCGTTATCCAGAAAGCTCCGAATTACGGAATGCCCGTCTCCCATAGACTGCATTTTAATCAAATAATTCAGAATTTTAAAACTGATTTCCTTTTTCTATGTAGAAATAAAACAGAACCTTGTAATTGATCCCAACTAAGATATAATTAATCCTTATTGGATGCAAAGCAATCCTATTGGGTTTAATTAATGTTTTATTGATTTTTTGGTAGACTTAAGGTATTGAGATCCAAATTACGGAAAGACCCCTTATCCGGAATACCCTTGGCCCCGAGCATTCTGGATAATGGGTCCTATACCTGTATAACTTTTCCATGCCGTGTTTACACACAAAAGATTAAGATCCTTGAAGCATTCAGCATGCCAAAAGCTCCCTTCACAGCAAGACTTAGATAGTATCACCTATTTGTTGATTTATTCATGTAGC
Organism: Xenopus tropicalis; assembly: GCF_000004195.4. Classification (NCBI taxonomy): domain Eukaryota; kingdom Metazoa; phylum Chordata; class Amphibia; order Anura; family Pipidae; genus Xenopus; species Xenopus tropicalis. Next base: position 133,324,014 of record NC_030678.2, on the reverse strand, counting down.
ACCAACTAACGCTTAAGGGCTGTGGCACACGGGGAGACTAGTCGCCTGGGACAAATCTCCCTTGTCGTGGGCGAGTAATCTCCCCGAAATGCCATCCCACCGGGGAGAATGTAAATCACCGGTGGGATGGCATACGTGGTGAGATCGCAGAAGTTGCCTTGAGAGGAAGCTTCCGCGATTGCGTAGGCCATCCCACCATATCGCCCTCCCTTGTCGTGGGTGACTAGTCTCCCTGTATGCTAGAGCCCTAATAAAGCATTTTTAATCATTTTCATTTGCCATTGTTAATTAGCCTACCTGGTAAAACACCTGCCAGGGCCAGTATTATAAATTGACCAGCAATGTAGTTGCCGATACATTTGTATAAATTTGGCCCCTGGCTTGCCCCTGATTCAGCCCAATCTGCCAAGAACTTATCTTGTATTTTCCTGCTTGCTCTTAAAGGAGACATTTTATATAAAGTTCATATTCAATTATAATATTCATACTCCCTCAAAATGTGAAATGATGCAGAAAGAAAGATGTTTTGAAAGCATTTTACCTCCTAAAACTGGGGGGGGCACTGCCTGTGACATTGCTAAGCCCCGCCCACCCTATGCATATTCACTGCACTTTAAGTAGCTGTCAGGGTCTGTGGCCCCAGGCACATACTGATGAGTCTAAACCGGAAGCTGACAAAGGGTCTTGGTAGAGCACGGTTTTCAACAGGTATGGACATATTTGAACCCAAAGGTATCAAAATAAAAGCACTTCCTTCTATTTTACATTATTTAACATGGATTGGTGCATTGTAGAAATTGATGGTATATATCCCCTTTAACACTCCCTCCAACCACTGCCACATCATTATTCTTCCTCTTTTACATCATCGCCCTGCCCTTTTTTCCCCCCCCTCCAGCTGTTTGGCACATGGAATAGTCTTACCATGGGTCATTTGAAAAACTGAAAAGAGTAAATAAAGAGGTAATAGAAAAAACATGTTGAAAACTCTTCCAGCAAATGCTTTGAATTATCATTCATAATATATAACTCTAAAGTGAAGATGATTATACATTTGATTGTACAGCCCTCCTGCTGCTTTCTCTGGGCATATTCCCTTTGTTTGCGACCACGTTGGGAAAGGTGTCTAATGGGACATTTACCTTAGGTGTAAGTTTTGCCCAGTATTCTCTAGGAAGGGCTAGTTTGCCTCTGCTGGCGTTGAAGTGCTTATTGGATGCAGTAATAAAAAAAATATCATTAACTTTCCAGTTAAAATGTGATCTTTATAGAGCTGCTGATTGAATCTAGTTTTGTTCCCTCTCTTAATCCATAAGATCATCGTTCTCTCTCTCTCAATGCATCACAATGACATAAGACAGCTTGCGAGATTGCACAGACAAAAGTGCTGCAGTGCTGTTGAGGATTTAGTAGAGCAATCATTCTGCTAAGGAAGGGAGGAAGTATTCTGTAATCATCACTTAACACAGGTTTCACAAGGAACAAGAGCACTCCGGCTGCCTATCTCTTCTTGTTACTTTGATTATCAATCTACTTATCGACACATGAGAGAAATGTATAACTTTTCTGTCGCTTTCATTTGCTCAAAGGAAATTTTTCTAGACTTTGTTTTTCATTGCTTATAACAGAGAAAAAGAAATATAATTATATATTATGTGTAGTATGATTCTGAGGTTTATTTGTATTTATTTAGTGTTCATAAATTGAAAAACCTTTTCACTTCTGTATTATCAGGTGTAAATAAAATGAAAATACTTTGGCTGTTAAGTCCAAATACAAACAGGCAGCCAGACAGTCATGTGATGTGTATTTAATTGCTATTTTTTTTACACAGCCCGATAAATAGGCATTGACTGGCCTGAGTATGATACTTGCTGGCACCATCTGCAAAGAGTTTATAGGGTTCATTGACAATTGTGAAGGGAGTGTGCAAATGCAAAAATAGGAGCAACCACACATTTTTTTGGCACTATACACACATTTTGCTTCACTTCTTAAATTACTGCATGTCTTGGTGGCTGCCTCCATATGTTTGGCAATGCTGTATTCATGAGGGCAGGGGGGAGGCACGTAGGCATTCGCCCTGCCGCTCCTTTCCCATCCCCTAACTTTTGTTTCATTCAGTAATAGCCAAAATATGTGAGTGCCATTACACAAGCACGAACCTTAGCTGTGAAATGGCAGACTTAAACACATAATCTGTGAATAATATAAATTACATAACATTCATGGCATGCTTGTATGTTATCATTTAAACAAGTGTAGCCCACCTATTAAACGGTTGTGGCACTACCTGCTGAATTAATCTGGTTGGCGCTTCCAGGAGTCCTGAGCCCCGCTGACTATGGGGGAAGCAGGGATTTCTTGGGTAATTGGCGTGCCTCCACCCAGGGCTCTGTTATGGGAGAACTACAACTCCCTCCCTGGGACTTGATACTTGGGTGTAGTGCTGCCTGAGACCTCACACAACCCCCAAAGGGAATGCCCTCCCTGGGGTATCCACTTACTGGTATGTAGGTGCTCCTTGAGGCAGACACGATGAACACACAGTTGTGATGAAACAGTTGGTTGTTTATTTAGGCAGGACCTCTCCAGGAGTGGCAATACAAATACAGTGCAGGGGACACTCTCCTTCCTTAAACCTTTAGAGTACCTACCCCTGTTGGGTAACTTATCGGTACTCCCGCCAGGATGATCCCTTATAGATGTCCTCCCCGGTACTCTACGCCAAGAGACCCTCTCTAAGGGCTCTCCCCGGTACTCACGCCAAGACGGACCACCTCCAGGACTCATCCCCGGTACTCACGACTAAGTACCCTCAGAGCAGTACCCCATCTAGCGGCAGCCTAACCACCTACCTAGACTCTTGAGTCCCTGCACTCCAGCTGATGTACTGCTGGGGGAGCCTACTCCCTCTACCACTCCTGGAGGGGCTATTTCTGCCCATTCTAACTTTGCCCTCACTACATAGCACTCCTAGAGTGACCTGACACAAGAAACTTACTAATCTACCTTTGGGAAGAATACCTCTGCTCTCAGAGGCTCTCCCTTAACTCTGGCCTACAGCACATGGCTGCATTCCCCTTATATGGGCCTAGGCACCACCCTGTGGCCATTACCCAAAACTGCAGGGACCCTCCCTGTTAACTATAACTATACCAGCTCTACCCACTATCCCATGACCAGCACCACCCAGGGGTCTGCGCACAGGGGTCTCTATCCTAAGGGCCCAGATTTGGTAAACCCCTACATTCTCCCCCTACAAGAAAATTGTCACCTCCTGGCTGACACATAAACACAATACTCATACCATCATGGTTACATCACTCTTCAACAGTCCCACCTGGGCTCTGTCATGGGTACAATGGGTAAGCTGTAAAGAAAAAGGTCAGGCACAATAAATCTGTCCCACCCGCCATGTGAAAAGTCCTGCAAAAGAGTCTTTATCCCTTAAGAAATTTCACACACATAAGAAAACAGAGGACAACTGCATGCCCTTAACTCAGATTTATTTAACACAAAAAAAAAAAAAATAATCTTTCCTGGCCCCCCCTCCTCCTTGAGGGAGTCCTTTGCCCCAAGGTGATCCCACCTTGGGCCTTCTCCTCCACCGGTTGGTGGGCATACTCAACTTGAGCCCTCCTGGGCTAACTGAACTTATTCCCTCCTGGGAAACAAACAGGGTGCTCCTTAATTCCCAACCAGCCGGTTGGCTGTGGCCTGGACATCCGTCTCAACACCGACAGTCCTTCTCTGGAAAAGTAAGTCCCTCCTGGGGCACACCAAACCGTAGGTGCTTTTACCCTGGGTAACAACAGCTCCCTCCTGGGAGTTACCAAGTCCCTTGGGGCCCTTACACCATGTATGAGAACCTCATTTGCACATCAGAATAGGGAGCATAGTAGCATGGATGTGGCTTCTCCACTATCTCCCCATTTGGCATAACAATTTCTGTGCTGAAGTACTTGGGCTCAGGGTTCTTCCTCCCACAACTATACACAGTGTGGCGTAGGACAGTGCGGCCCCACCACCACTCCTTCTCCAGGGCCCTTATGAACCGCCAGGCAGCCATCTGCTTTACTGGGTCAACATGGTGCAAGCAATCCCCCGCTCTCTTTTCCTTTGAGGCAATCTCCGCGACTACCCAATCATCAACTAGCCCCTCCATCTTATCGTACACCGAGAGGGGTGCGTAGGGCATATAGTAGCCCCAGAGGCGGTAGACTTTGTAGTTGATGACCCGCTGGATGCGGGACAACCTGCAAAAGATATCTGGGTCTGCCCTGCCTGGCAGCACCCAGAAGTCCTTCTCCTCCTCCTTGGTAATTTTGCGAGGAGGGATAAAACTATCAGGTATCTTGTACAACTGAGGGCTGTATACATCCTCCTCATCAAAGGCTCCTTTGGGGCCCCCCTCACAGACAGGAGTGGGCAAGCTGTCAGCCCCTGTGGCTCCCTCTGGGGTCTTGCTCCGTCTCTTAAGGACCTCAATGTATGGCGGCGGGGCATTAACCTTGGGGGTATCTGCCTCTTTAGGAGTAGCCGTAGGTGTAGAGACTACCTCCTCTAGAGTTGGCAACACACCCTGGGGTTCTACCTCCGCGGTGTCCTGGGCTGGGGTGGCACTAGGGACTGGAACCAAGATGGCCGCCGGCTCACTTTCCTCCCTTTCTGCCTCGGGTACCCCACCCTGTGGTTCCTCACTCTCCACCTGGGGCTCCGGTGTACTCTCAACCCCTGGGGCTACGGAAGCTTCCACCTTCCATGGGTATAGGGGCAGCCATCCCCCCTCTGCAGTAACCTCATCAGCCTGGAGGTACCTCCCATACACCGGGGTGTTTATCTTGCCCAGGCTTAACTGGGTAATGAGCGCCATTGTCGCGCTGGGGCCGTGACTTTGCCTCTCATCCCGCAGGGGACCCATCCAGCACTTGTGCCCACAGTGTGCGCAACGCCCCATGGCCTGATTAAGGGCTAAATAGGCTTCCGCCCCGCACTCACCGCACAGCGGCACCATGGTGGAACCTCCAGTCGAGGTGGTCTTCTCAGCAAAAGACCCTAGCCAGACATATCGGTAGCCAGCGTCAAAGGCTACTCCATCCTCCGGCTTTTCAGGTAGGGAAGCTACACTCCCTCTCTGACTTCCTGAACGGGCCGACATCGTAAGCTCAGTCTTGCACTCTGGTGGCACACAAGGGTAACGCTGCCTTCTCTCAGTGCGGTTACTCACTTTCTGCTCGTTCCCAAAATGGCCCCCGTGATGTCACTCGCGAGACCACTCCCTTATCGCTTGGCGCACTTTTCTCAGTCTCTTAGTGGCCAGCGGGTAACAGGTGGTCGTCCCGGGGCGGGTCACTCTGACGTCCCCTCAGGCACACCTCAGCTTTCGCGGCTTTTCTGGCGCCCACCCCCTTTCCGTCCTATTGGCTGGCAGCCTCGTGGGGCTCCGTTTCGCGCCAAATCCCCTGACTGGGATACGGGTAGGGTGGCCCAAATTTAGCCCGCACGGAGGATAGGCTTTACAGTCCCTCTAGACCTCAGATCCCTTAGGGCCTTGTCTACTAAGCGGTTCCTGCTCTTTTATCTCAGCAGTGCCTCCAAATGTAGCCCACCTATTAAACGGTTGTGGCACTACCTGCTGAATTAATCTGGTTGGCGCTTCCAGGAGTCCTGAGCCCCGCTGACTATGGGGGAAGCAGGGATTTCTTGGGTAATTGGCGTGCCTCCACCCAGGGCTCTGTTATGGGAGAACTACAACTCCCTCCCTGGGACTTGATACTTGGGTGTAGTGCTGCCTGAGACCTCACACAACCCCCAAAGGGAATGCCCTCCCTGGGGTATCCACTTACTGGTATGTAGGTGCTCCTTGAGGCAGACACGATGAACACACAGTTGTGATGAAACAGTTGGTTGTTTATTTAGGCAGGACCTCTCCAGGAGTGGCAATACAAATACAGTGCAGGGGACACTCTCCTTCCTTAAACCTTTAGAGTACCTACCCCTGTTGGGTAACTTATCGGTACTCCCGCCAGGATGATCCCTTATAGATGTCCTCCCCGGTACTCTACGCCAAGAGACCCTCTCTAAGGGCTCTCCCCGGTACTCACGCCAAGACGGACCACCTCCAGGACTCATCCCCGGTACTCACGACTAAGTACCCTCAGAGCAGTACCCCATCTAGCGGCAGCCTAACCACCTACCTAGACTCTTGAGTCCCTGCACTCCAGCTGATGTACTGCTGGGGGAGCCTACTCCCTCTACCACTCCTGGAGGGGCTATTTCTGCCCATTCTAACTTTGCCCTCACTACATAGCACTCCTAGAGTGACCTGACACAAGAAACTTACTAATCTACCTTTGGGAAGAATACCTCTGCTCTCAGAGGCTCTCCCTTAACTCTGGCCTACAGCACATGGCTGCATTCCCCTTATATGGGCCTAGGCACCACCCTGTGGCCATTACCCAAAACTGCAGGGACCCTCCCTGTTAACTATAACTATACCAGCTCTACCCACTATCCCATGACCAGCACCACCCAGGGGTCTGCGCACAGGGGTCTCTATCCTAAGGACCCAGATTTGGTAAACCCCTACACAAGGAATGAATATATTATTATTTTAATTATTATTATTATTGCCATTGTTCCCCGCAGTGCTTTACAGAGTTAAGGGATACAAATACAAGACCAAACACTTTACATATACAGACAAACATTTCACCAAAATCATTTTACAGTTACAGCTGAATATTATTAGGAGACATTAGTGGGAGGTACTGCTTGCAACAGCTAACATTCTTAGAGGAAGTAAATAGGCTATAAATATACACATACTGTATATTATGTAGTGAACCAAAAGTGTTTATTTCCCCTACTGCTCAGGAAGTCAGTAACCTGTTCCCTAAGGGAGAGAGGTTTCTTAGTTAGCCTAGGGGTAGTGTGACCAGTTTGTGTCCCTAATTTATTTAAGGGGAGGAAGCATGGCCTCTCCACCTAGTACCATTGGATGTGCTGGGTTGCCTGGAGCAGAACCTTTGAGTTTTAAGGTTACCAAGAACCTAAGAGAAGTTGGGAAGCAGCAACCCTGTATATGAGCTGAAGGCAGTGGTAGACAGCTTTGTTGTAGCACAGCTCTAGGAGATTGCTAGAAGATAGGCCGATGGTCATATTTCCGATGGTCTTAGGAATAATTTTATGGTTGGGGGTCACCACAACATGAGGAACTGTATTAAAGGGTCATGGCATTAGGAAGGTTGAGAACCACTGCCCTACTCCTACCTGATACAATTGTAAATAACAGTAATAAAGGGCAGATCTATAAAAATTCAAATGTGTTAAAAAAATGTTGACTCAAAAAAAAAAACTTCAGCAAATTTTTCTTCTCAAATGCTAGCTTCTTTAAAGAAAATATGCAACAGAATATTCCCACACAAGTTTTGTCTCAGAAAAAAAGTCACACACTGATGAGAATCACATTGTTTCATTAATTTTCGAGGATAAAAAACTTGAATGTTTGAATGATAAACTGGAAAAGTAAATATATAAATTTGTTTGATACAGTTCCCATTGACTTCTATTGACCCTCGCTAGTTTTTACCTACTGAGTTTTTTTTAACATACAGACTATTTGTGGTTCTTAAGAATATTCTCAAGTATATTCATGTTTGTGTTTCTTCAATGAATTTTGATAAATCACCCCCTTAATTATATTAATTATAACTGGTGCTTAGTGATATACCTGGTATTATGTTATTCATTGAAACTTGCATAATATAAGAAGTAATTAACCCATGCTGTAATACAGTGATCCCCAACCAGTGGCTCATGGGCAACATATTGTTCACCAACCCCTTGGATGTTGCTCTCAGTGCCCCCAAACCAGGTAGTTATTGTTGAATTCCTGACTTGGGGTAAGTTTTGGTTGAATAAAAACAAGATTTACTACTAAATAAAGCCCCCTGTAAGCTGATAGTGTGCATAGAGGCTCCCTAATAGCCTATATCTTAAGGTGCCCATACACCTTAAGATTCGCTCGCCTGTCGCCAAGCGAGCGGATCTTCTCCCGATATCCCCCACCTACAGGTGGGCGATATCGGGAGAATCCAGGCTAATTTGATCGTTTGGACCTGGGGCCAAACGATCAAATTATTACGACGGGTATAGGTAAAGTCGGTCCAGGGACCGCATCAACGAGCCGATGCGGTCCCCGATCCGACTAGATTTTTTAACATGCCGATCAAGATCTGGCCGATTTCAGGCCAGATATCGGTTGGGCAGGCCCATCGGTAGTGCCCATACACAGGCCGATTAGAATCGGACCATGTATGGGGACCTTTAGTCCTTATTTGGCACCTCCATGAATTTTTATGATGCTTGTGTTGCTCTCCAAGTCTTTTTCAGTCATATGACTGTGGCTCACGAGTAAGAAAGGTTGGGGATCCCTGCTGTAAGTGTTCTATAAAAACAATCTATCTGCTTCTTACATTTACAGTATACGGTCATCAAACCTGTGTATTTCATACTATTCTTACATTTTCAGTATGAGTCTGCATTTTGTACTGTAATAATTTTATTGCATCAGCTCCACAACATATAAAATATGTGCATAAGAAGCAGGGGCAGCTTTCTGGCATTTTGCGCATACATTTTCAAAGGTCAGTACGCTTGGGCTTTACAAATATCAGACATGTTTACATTCTAATAAATGTGCTCTTTATTATTGCTTTAGCTCTGAGATATTCCCTACTACTGAAGTGGCCTTTACTGTTTCAAAAGTTTATTGGAACATTTGGTATGTGGTCTATTTAGGGCTGCAGATGGAGCACAGCATTTTTAGTAATGGTGAGAGAGAGGTGCCCTTTTCTACTCTGAGATACCACAGTCACAGTCAACAACCATTCTAATTAATAAATAGATCAATGCCATTCGTGTTCTTTGTGCGATAGTGAGTTATTGCACCCTTATCCCCACTTGTATAAGCAGGAAGAAAAGAAAAAGTTCATCAATTAATAAAATGATCATTGCTACAAGGAAGTAGGTATATTTAGACAAATTCCAATTTGTTCAGGATTTATATGTGTGAGACCTGATAACCAGAAAGCTTCAAATTATGGGAAGGCCATCTCCCATGGCATCTTTTAAAAGCAAATACTAATTTTTAAAAAAGTTTTTTTTGTGTAATAATAAAACAGTACAGATATTGGACCCATTTCCCAGAATGCTCGGGACCTGGGGTATGCCGGATAAGAGGTCTTTCCGTAATTCAGATACCCTACCTTAAGTCTGCTAAAAAAAATATTGAAACAGTAATTAAACCCAATAGGATTGTTTTGGCTCTAATAAGGATTAACTGTAACTCAGTTGGGATCAAGTACATGGTACTGTTTTATTATTATGGAGGAAAAGGAAACCATTTTTAAAAATGTGAATTATTTGATGAAAATGGAGTCTATGGGAGATGGCCTTTCCGTAATTTGGAACTTTTTGGATAATGGGTGTCTAGATAAGGGGTCCAATACCTGTACCTTGTACTTGATTCTAACTAAGCTCCATGAATTTATATTGGTTGCAAAACAATCCTATTTAATGTTCATATTAAATGTTAAATGTTTTTAAGTAGATGCACAATATGTTGATCTGAATTACCGAAAACCCCTTTTTGTGCAATGCATGACAAAAGCATTTTAAATAACACATCCAGTCCCTTTACTATTTATTCTTTGTTTATAAACCCCTAACATATTCTGCAGTGCCTTACAGAGATTATACATTATTCACATCAGGACGGGTTCACGTAAGGGTTTGGGCTGATCTCTTCCGCTCGCCCTCCCCACCCAAACCCTCACACTGCTTCTTTATAGGCGCAAGAACGGAAGCCCCACCCCCTTTGTGACATCATTGCGGGGCAGGCGTGGGTCTATAAATAAAGGCCAGGTTAGGTAGGGTTTGGGTTGGGAGCGGGCGTGTTAGGGTGAAAATCTTGACCTGCACATCACTACAAGACAAATAGATTGAAAGGCATCTGCATTGACATCTTTGACATGGGGAGAACATACACTTAGGGGGCAGAGTTATCAAAATGTGAGTGTAGAACTTAATACATAAAAACTCATCCACATTCTGTTCGTTCTTTTGGGATTTTTAGACGCATATTTATCAATGAGTGAAATTTAGAGTTGTAAAACTGATATATTAGCATCTCAGTCTGGGTAATCTTTACTCCAATATTCTTTACATGTTTGCGCTACATGGTACAGCCCTCCATTTGTATAATGAAGGACATACTAACAATTACTGGGGGTGAGGGGAGATGGTTAGGTTTTACAGCTGCTCTTTTTACAGTGAACATTTTATTTCCTTCCTGCTTTTAGCCTCTGGAAGTACCATGAGAATCCCCAGCGAGTCTTTGATTTACTTTATTGCACATTTTATTGATTGCTGCTCACTAAGAATATAGTGTTAATCTTTGCATCATAACACAAATATGAAATATATTAAAACCATAGAATTGCTCTTAACATAACTATTTATTATGGTAATTGATGTAATAAAATAATTCTGTTTTGAAAGAGTTGTAAGGCTCTGTAAATGCAGAACTGTGCAATTTGCAGATTGTAAACATTGTGCACTATTTATAGAATTGTAGAGTGGAGAACGTGCGGTATCATTTAGTACATCCTTACATTATTAATGCTGGAAATTATTAGTCATCTGCATGTATAAATGTGTAAATCTTTCTGAGTGCTGGCACTGTCCATTGTTTTGAGACTTCATCCCCTTTCATTAGAGTTGCTGCTTGGAGACTTTTTGTTAAATCTTACTTTTGGTGAAATTGATTCCAATGAGTTTTCATCTGGAATAGAAATGTGGCTTCTCTAAACTTTAAGCCAGTGATGTCAGACTTATTACTTGTAGTAGGCTGATTATTTCTCATGTGGCCTGTTGGAGGGCCGGATTAAATTAAATGATGATGTCAGTCTGTGGAGCCTTTAAACAGACTGGGGGCCATAAAAATGCTTTGAAGGGCCATACCCAGCCTTTGGGGCTCCAGTTGGACAGCCCTGCTTTGGCACACATAGCATATTCCATTCTTTTTTACCTGCCACATCATGGGTCATGATAAAAGCTAAATTGCAATCTAAGTTGCGTTTGCTTAAAATCACCTTGTGTATGCACTTGTGTATGTCAAACATACACCATCTAAAAAATGCTGTTCATCTTTTAAAATGTACCTTCTACCAGAGCCTTAGAGCAATGTTCCCACTCTAAGGGGGTGACCCCCTGGGTGTCTTAAAGCCATGGCAGAGGGGTTTAGCCTAGCTTAAAGGTCAGTAAGGGTAAGATTTCAGAGAATGACTAATTGTTCTTTTAGCTGCACCTGAAAGCCCAGCTTGAAGGTCAAGTAGGATTAGGGCAAATACGTACCTGATATCCTAGACTTTTATTAAGTTTTATGGCTGGATGAATTTGTACTTACAGGGGAGGTGTTAAGCTGAAAATGTCTGACAACCACATACAGGGCCGGATTTCTATCCTGGGCGCCCCGAGACCGCCCCTGTGGGTGTCCCCCCGTGCGCATGCGCGAACGCGCCCCCAGTGCGCATGCGCGAACGCGCCCCCCATTGCACATGCGTGAACGCTCCTTTAAACTCCCATACGGAGCAGTGGGGAGAGGTCCCGACTGCTCCGTATGGGAGCCAAATTTAAAAGTTTTCCTTGCGTCGGGGCGGCATGCCGCCCCTAAACTTCTGCCGCCCTAGGCCCGGGCCTTTGTGGCCTCTCCACAAATCCGGGCCTGACCACATATCTATGTATGGCCTGAATTCAAGCATACACATCCATGACTATGCATTAGTGGTGCGGAGAATACATCTAGTGGGGCATTAGCCAAAGGTTTCACTGATCAAGTGAGGCCTGTGTAGAGTTCGGACAACAGCTAAAAGATGGCTGAACAAAGAAGAGCTGACAGCAATTACATTACAATAATGAGTTTGGCTTTGTCTCAACTGTCCAAAGTAAAAAGGAATGGTATGCTTTTTTTAGTGTTACTACTACAATCATTTTCTGCCAATTTCAGCCTGTTTCCATGTAAGTTAACGACCCAGTTTTGAGTTAATTAAAACCAAAATTGCCCCATGTGTCATGTCCGACATACTGTACATACAGATCCCAGCATCCTTCAGGTATCAGGAAGTGCTTAGAGTCATAGCACAACAGCAGCTGGAGAGCAGAAGGTATAACATCCCTGACACCTGTATCCTTTTAAAACACCTGCCTGCCAATGATGTAACATTCAGCAAGTTATATTTCTTTGTTATAGTGTATGTGTGACTGAGCATCCTTCCTGGTGGCAGTGGCCCCAAAGCAGAGATGCTAATTCTAAAGTGTTCCATCAGTTACGTGAAGGGAGAGGTCATGCAGATAAGAAAGTGAACAGTGTGCGGTGCGTGAAGTGGTGACATTCAATGAGTCCTTGTCACTAGCAGCCATTAGTATGCAGGCCCGATGTTCTGTTTCATTGCTTTCTGGCTTTCTTTGACCAGACCGGGAGTTTTTGAAGATTGGAAGCCGTTAATGCCACACAAGTTATTGTTTCGAGGTTGAATGTTTTATGTTTTACTACCACTGAAACGCTTCTTTATCCCAGTTTGCCCTTAAAAGTTTAGAGTGAATCAAGCAATGCATATATTATATGTGTCTCGGTGGCATAGATAGTACCTGATAAGCTCAATCAGAAGTTTGTCCTCCCCTGTAACAAAAAGGTTTTCATAAAAAACAAAGACAATAAAACAAAAGTTATCATTATTTTAATCAGCATTTGTTAAGGGGGAGCTATATTGATCTCAACCATTTATATTGTGAGGTTGCCAGTTTTTGTAAAAGGGATGAATTCTCATTGAATATATTTAAACCTTTTAATGTACTTCACCAGGACCAGCTACATAACTATTGTCCTCCAGGTCCCACTGCAGAATGTGCTTCAGGTCCTATCCCTTGCAACATTAAAGCTGGCCATACACGCACCAATAATATCGTACGAAACCTCATTTCGTACGATATTCGGTGCGTGTATGGCAAGTCGGCGAGTCGACCAGTATCGCAGGAGGCTGCTGATATCAGTCGACTCGCCGATCGGCCAGGTCAAAAGATTTTGATCGGGCGCCATAAAAGGCGCCTGAGCAAAATCTGCCGTCAGGGCTGAATCGGCAGAAGGAGGTAGAAATCCTATTGTTTCTACTTCCTTATCTGCCGTTTCAGCCCTGAAGGTTAGTGACGGGTATGACGATCTATCGCAGATCGCCACGTGTGTAGCCACCTTAACTCTGACCCCTTGGTTGGGTTGGCCCCTGGTAAAATCACGCTCCCTCCCACTTGGTGTTAATACCACTGGGCAGAACATTGGGTCAGTGGTTAGCTCTGCCATCTTGCAGTGCTGGAGTTCTGAAATAAATGCCAACCTGGACAATATCTGCAGTGTATGTTTTCCCTGTGTATACATGGCTTTAATCCCACACTCCAGAAATATTTAGGCAGGTTAACTGGGATTAAACTGAGCCTAGCGAGTGTGATAGGGACCTTAGACTGTAAGCTCCTCTGGGACAGGGACTGATGGGAATGATGAATAATTGCTCTAAAGTGCTGTAAAATGTCTGCACTATGTAAATAAAATATATTAAATAAATATGTTGAATGGAATGATAAATGTTCTGTTTCATTTTTCATACAGTAAGTATATCTACCAATGCTTTAATGCATTTTGATTTCAGGATTGTTATTCTAAAAATAATAATTCTGTATCATGTGGTAATTTATATATATATATATATATATATAATATATATCCCTTAGGCTGACAATGACCCAGACAGAAGTGAGACCTTCAGACAGATACATTTATGAAATCTTGAAGTAAATATATTATCAGAACTGACTTCTACTTATTTCAGCCACTAAATGCAGCTCCTCATCAATCATTCTGTACCAGGGAAGGGAATCCATTGATGTGGTATTAGATCTCATTCGGACTGAAGTAAACAATGTATACTGTGTTGCTGTCCTTGGATAAAGAAGATGTCTTTGTTAGGAATAAATATGTGTGTGTATGTATATATATATATATATATATATATATATATAAAAATATGTGTGTGTGTGTATATTTATAAGCATTTAGATACAAGTTCAAGGGTAAACTGGTGCACACCGGGAATCCTTTAAAAAATAGCTTTTATTGATTTAATTAATTCATGATAGAACGGGTCTATCATGTATTAATTAAATCAATAAAAGCAATTTTTTAAAGGATTCCTGGTGTGCACCAGTCTACCCTTGAATTTGTATCTAAATGCTTAAGTGGTAGCACCCGGGTTGATTAGCTACACACTAAGGAGTGAGGAATTTGTCTGGTATATATCGTCTGATATATATATATATATATATATATATATAAATAATATATATGAGAAAGTATATGCTTCTTGGTAGAGTGTAAGGGGTGTAAGGCTTGCTTGGACATTATTGCTGAGTCAAATTCATGTTAGACAAATTAGACATGTAAGACATGAGCCCCAGTAAGTAATTTGGGCACAAGCGCTACACAGACGTTTGTGTGTGTTAAATTGCATATAAATGCCTGTTTGCAGCTTTGCATAAATACCTGTTTCATCCATTCATCTGAATGAGGTGCAAATGACAGTGCACAAAACGTGCAAAGGAGCTTAGTGAGTGCCACAAAGCAGAGGTTTCTCTTGGGCATTGCATCAGTGCACACAACTGTTCTGAGCTCAGGGAATAGCATGCAGTCTGTAAATAGACTGCCATGTGCTGCCCGCCTAATTTATTGCACGTGCAATGGCAATTCCTATTTGGCAGATTGTTTTTACCCAAATATCTGGAACAACATTTTATGCTGCTTTTCCACTTGAGCAATTGCTTAAAAAAACACTAAATTGTGGGGAAAATGGTGAATTTTACCTTTTTTAACTTTGCCTTAGGCTAATGCCGCACGTAGCGTATGGAGCATATTTTCGGCAAGCCGATAAACACTTGCCAAGAATATGCTCCATACCCTCAAAAATGCCCCTACGAATAGCGAATATTGAGTAGCGAATATCAGCTACATATGCCTGCACCCGAATGAATGGAATACGCTTGGGTGCAGGCACCTGTAGCTGATATTCGCCGAAAATATGAAGTCTCACGCTTTTTTGGCGGATATCAGCTACATGTGCCTGCATCCGAGCATATTCGATTCATTTGGGTGCAGGCACAAGGTAGGCTTAATTTACAGTAGTGGGGCGTATTCTCAACAAATGTTTTTAGGCTTGCCAAGAATACGCCTGTGTGGCATTAGCCTTACATCATACAAGGAAATCAACCTGGTGTTTTTTACTTCAGGTGCATTCTGGCCACACCCTGTTACACTCCTGGCTATGCCATAATTGTGCTCTCAGGTCTGCTCCATGCTTCTGTAGTGCATTTTCGGTGCTTTTCAATAGCAGGGGTTAACATTAATTTAGGCTGGAATTACCGGGACACTGGGTGGTGCTACTACTTGACTGGGTAAGCTTATACAGATTGAAAGCCCATTTAATAAAGGGATGCTGTTTTCTCTGAAAACAACATATAATTCTTCGCTTTGGAAAAAAGTTTTTTCACTTAACTGCTGTTATAAGGGTTCATTTATGTAGCAGAACACAGTATGCAAAATGCAAAAAAAGGCAGAAATAGGCTTTGTCACAGGGTCTGCTGTATGCTTGCAGCTAACCAAAGGGTGGCGGTTTGGAGCCGCTTTCGCCCCCCCAAGTGGAGCCCAGTAGACTTATTTGCTGGAGGACCTGAGCACCAATCTTTGCACCACTGGTACAAAATCAAAACAAAATTTGTATTAGAGTTATGAAATGCTTATGACTTGGGGTTTTCTGTATAAAAGGTCTGTCTGCAATGTGTAACCCAGTGCTTCAAAAGGCTACTTTTTAAAAATATAAACATAAATAAACCCAAATAAAAACGTTTAGCCTTCAGCAAGGATTTATGCTAGCTGAGTTTACATCAAATACAAGCTTCTGCCATGTTATTACAGAGAAAAAGCAAATCAATCATTGAAGAATTATTAGTTTTAAAGGAGAAGGAAAGGTATAAACAAATCACGCTTCATCAGAAAGGTTTATGTAAATACGGCCATAGGCACTCACTGAAAAGTCCTCTATCAAAAGAAACACAGGATGTTTTGTCTTTTTTTGTGTACACATGTGCTTCGGTATCAGATTACCTCTCTCGGAAAAATCCTTCATTCTCAGAGCCAGAGTCTGCGCAGCTCTCTCTCCCCCCCCCTCCCACAAGAATGCATAAGAACTCCCTCCACCTCCCCTTAGAATGTGTGATGTGATCTACCAACGGCTAGAGCTGCAGCAGGAAGCTACTGAGACCAAGCTAAAATGGCAGCTGCTAACTTAAACGAATGGAGGGAGCTTCTAGGGCTCTTTACTCAGGAATGGTAAAGCTTTCTGCAGAATAAATATAGTGTTCTAGGTGGCACTGATGTGGCTAATCTATTGGCAGAAAAATGCCAAAATGACTTTCCTTCTCCTTTAATAGGACACTATTTCCCCTTATTGTCTCTGACCTCACTGGCCCGCCAGTGAATTCCATCTCTAAGATCTTTCTTCTTTTAGACAAGAATACATCAGCCCAAAGTGCTACACTGTGTTGCCAGATACAAGTTTATTAACTGCCAGATATGGTACATCAGCAGTCTACATTTCCAAACATTCCTGTCAATAAACCAACCAATATCCACAGTACACACTGATGTTAGTTGTTTTTTTATCTTACATTTAGTGATAGATACTACTCATAAGGCTTCAGACTAATCCCTGCTACTAATCCAGCCTTTAGCTGTATCTTCAAGTGATGGGCAGGCAGTCTTCACATTTCCACAATCACTGAACAGTTTGTCAGCAATGAACCCTCTTTGGCTGTGACTGGAGATATACAGTAAAGAAAATTGCTGGGGGATGAAAAGTTTTTAGGCATCCCCAGTCATGCTTCCTACCCCAGGCTGTCACTCCACTTTTTTTAAAAAAAATCCTTTTCCTTTTAGCGCTGTGCCGCCAATTTATTGTGGCATCCCACGCATGCCCTATGCCTATTGTAGATGGGCACATGCGCAATCAGAGATTGGCAACAGGATGCAACAGACTGGAGATTCAAGAAATACTTGGAACTTACTGCAAGCAATATGACCATAATGTCTGTGACATTTGCAGTTCTGTTCAGTCACCCATTGCTTTGGCTGCGTGGAGCCTTGCATTTCCTTCAGCTCATTTTACTGTCCAACAAACCCCAGGTGCATTTTTTGGATGACAGACCTGACAATTTAGTAGGCTCGGCCATACATTTCAATAAATCCTCCTCTTTTGCTTCAGTTAAAAGCCTGCAATGAATCTGTTAAAGCTTTTAATATCATCATTATAAAACATAATGGAACATGGACAATGCTGCAGAGAAAAAATTCTTCATTAGGATATTAGCTAAGTGGCTCTTGCAAGATAATCAGAACCTTTACATGATTTGAAACTTAAATACCAGCCTGAAATATGAAGCCATCTTCTTGGCAATCATTTCCTTGTGTTGTTTTAAGGTTGTAATATCTAGCATGTGCAAGAGGGGTATTTTCTTTTGCCGTATATTTCTGTTTCTTATTTTACCCATGTCTCCAAAAGTAACAAAAAATAATCTTTGAATCTGCATTTGGTTTTAACTTCTTTTAACTTCTTTTACATTAAATTGGTTTGGACAGATTCACTCCTAGGTCCCTGCTAAAGTAACTTGATAGTAAAACTTGACATTTTCCATTGTTGCTACCTTCCCATAAAACACTAAATTCAGCTGAAGTACAGTAAGTTTCAGAAAAGGACACTTAATCATGTTTTATGTAGCCACTGACTGCATATACAGCACGCGTGGGCTGGCTAAATGTAGCAAAAGGGCACCTTGGATGGCTAATACCCACCGGCACACATGCCCCATAGTGCCAATTCATTGTACCTTGGTTACACCGGACTTTGGACTAATGGAAGTAATGACACAATCCAGATAATGGGAACAATTGAATAACATTTTTTTCTGCTGCAATAACTATATGGAACAATATTAATCATATTATTCTGTTGAGCTCTAAAATTAAATTTGCCCTGTTTTAATTTGGAAAGAACAGACACTGAATCGGATATTTATGGTTACTTAAAAAGTGTCCCTACACTAATGGAGCCATTTACTGGCAGATTTTTTTTTTTGAGATTTACTATGCGTCAAAATGGTTAAAATCAGAATCCGACAATTCACCTGGTAAAACTTGCCGAGATCACGTAGAATTTAGTGTGTCCCTTCCCTAGAGGATCCTTCTTTTGCTTCAAAACTTTAGAGGTTTGGGATTTTTAAAGCTGTTTTTTTAGGCGACAATTCAAAAAGTTGCAGTTTTTATGCAACAAGTCGAAAAATTTCGAGTTTTTTTAGTTTAGATTTTTTATTATATGCCAGACATTTGTGGAAACTAGTTTATTCTAATTTTAAAATAAAAAATAGAGAAATATTTAGTAAATCTGCCCCTAAGTAAACACTAAGGGGCACATTTACTAATCCACGAACGTCCGAAAAGCATCCGAATGCTTTTTTTCCGTAATGATCGGTTATGTGCGACTTTTTCGAGCGCTCAATACGAAAAAGTCGCGACAATTCGCGAAAGTCGTAATGGCTATGAAAAAGTCGGGACAATTCACGAAAGTCATAATGGCTATGAAAAAGCCGTGACAATTCACGAAATGATTAAAAGTAAGTTTATGGGAGATGGCCTTCCCATAATTTCTGAATAACTTGTTTCCGGATAACTGTATTTTGATAAATCTGCCTCAAAGACTCTGACCCAGAGAACAGAAAGGATAAATACAATTTAGATTGCTTAGAAATACATTTCCTTTCATTATGCAAAAAAAAACGCAACAGTTTTGGGTTGAACCCTCTTTAATGTTCCAATGTGCTATGTTTACTGGCTGTGCGCGTGACTGTGACACCGAGTGTAAATAAGGAATGGGCTGCTGTAAGAAAATCTCCTTTCAAGCCTCTGACTACAGACGTAGATGCAGCATTTGCAAGTTGAGTTTGTAGCAATAAATGAAATCTTCACATTTGCCGTTCTATGTTGAAAGGAGTTTTTCTTCAGAGAAAAGGCTCCAGTACCTTTAGAATAGCTTTCACTTGTTTCTTTTCTTAGCTGGAGTGATGGGTGGATTATTTTTTGCAGAGGTGATATGGTTCTGATTTCGTCTACAAAGTAGAAAGTTATAAGGAAAAAAATGAAAAGAAACCCAGTGTGATTTATCTGTTGCATTTCTTTGGGACATTTTAAAGAATTTAGTGGTCAGGCTGTGGCTATAAAACTATGTATAAAGTCCTGCTGACACATTTCTACTGAACATACAGTAATCAGTTAATACCATTTTGTGTCTGTGGTGATGATCCAGTCTCCGA
Source organism: Xenopus tropicalis (assembly GCF_000004195.4). Classification (NCBI taxonomy): domain Eukaryota; kingdom Metazoa; phylum Chordata; class Amphibia; order Anura; family Pipidae; genus Xenopus; species Xenopus tropicalis. The sequence continues at coordinate 133,304,490 of NC_030678.2, read as the reverse complement.
TTTCTACTCATTTTCCGCATCATTTACTGCACAAGCAACACTACGAGCTGCCTGAAGCTTTGTGAGGCTCAACATGGTCTGAAAACATTTCTCAATAAGTGAACCCAGCTGAGGCTCTGTTTTATGAATAGAAAATGCTGTTGGTGCCCAGAGTGGGTTTTTGCACTGCCTCTTTTTATTGTGGCTCTGCTTGCATTGAGCCCAGCACATTAAGATACAGAGTATTAAGGCAATTTGCATTAAAAGTAAATAGAATTGTTTTTTTTATATAAAAGTCCACCATGACCTTTACCTTACAAGCTCTGATCTCTCTTATTGCTTTTTGTTCTCTGCTTCTACTGGAAAGCATTAACATATTCATAAAAAGGATCATTGCTAATGCACTTACTGATTTTCAGCCTGTATTACTTTTAAGGGGATACTACCACCAAAATAAATCAACTGTCTTCCTACTGGAAAAAAATGCTTTTGAGTATAGTAGAGTAGTTTTGAAAAAGGTAAAAAAAAATGATTTTTCTGCTTGCATAGAAATATTTATGTTGTTTTAGTTGCTACTCTTGTTGACAGTAACTAATAAGGCAAGGGACATGCAAGGCTTCCCTTGAAAACAAAAACTGAAAGAATTTGACTCAAATGATGGCCGTTTATATCTTTGGGATTTTTATGATTACTAAAATGCAGTAGATAAAGTGCCAAAATGGTCCCATGTGTCATTGCACATTTGGCAACATGCAAGGCCTAAATGGCCCCCCACTGGTCTCTTTGAGGAGCACCTGAATGTGCTTAATCAGACACGTGTCAGATGATTCCTGCTTGAAAATGTGGCAGTACCTATTTTCAGCTGTGAGTTCTGCTTCTGATTTGTCCCACAGAAGACTGGGATACCATTAGATTTTCTACCAGCTGCAACATTCCATAATAACACTTTAGTGTGCCCTTTAAAGAGCAAGATCTTATGTTCTCTTTAATAGTATTTACTTCTTCTTTATAGAAACACATTTATAAGTTGGCTCAAGGGTTGTGTGATATGTGACCTGACTTATGCTGGTGATCTGCTCAGACCTGCCTGCCTGCTCATTCTGACCTAGGACGAACCACTGGGATCCCAGCATGCTTAGCAGTCCAAAATATGGTTACATTGATTGCTTTAAAAAGAGCTGCATTGTTCCTGTAAGTAAGCACTGTGCTGAGTGTGCTATGAACAATCGTTACATTTGGTTTGGAACCAGAAAATAATTGGAACTCTACAATAACTTTATTACTTATTACAGCAATGTAGGGTAAGGGAGCCCAATGACCCGAATAAAATGTTAGGGAAGCAGGGCATGACTATGTTAGGAGGAAAAGCCACCCCCTTTTCACCCCCTCCCACCACAGGTTATTACAGTTGGTATAGGCAGGGCAAAGAAAAGGTAAGACCCTCCCCGGATGTGAACTCACATCATTCCGGCGGGAGAAGGAGCAGGATCAACAGCATCCCTCCCTATTAGATAGGAGTCCAGTAGTCGCAGTTGCGGGGATGGGGTCGACTTTGAGCCCCAGAGAAAATTAAAAAGTTGCAGTTGGAAAATGAATGGGTAACTGGGTAGGCCTGGGGTCCTCAGGGAGATGGATAATCCTAGAATGGGACTTGGATAATAGACAGGACACAGGCTCCGGGCCTGGGCTCAGGGTCAGACCTCCTTAGAGGTATAAGTAAGTTGACTGCTGTTTTAATGTTTGGACTTACAAACAGTTTAATACAAGTTATGGTTGTTTACATATATATTTACTGATTTATATTAAATTTTACATTAAACAACTGCGGCCTTCTCTCCCCAAATTAAGTTGTCCGTTGTCTTATTTCGGTACCAGGGGGAGGGAAAAGGGGGCACGACAGGCTCGACGCTGCATTAGTCATGTATTATTATTATGTATTACACATAGCAGTTGGTAGGGCCTATAGATTCAACCCCTTAATAACATTACTTAGAAACAGGGGCAGTTCTGGCAGACAAGAAAAGCAATGAAAGAAATAGTTTTTCATGTGCTCTATTCTGTAAGATAAAGCATAACATAAAGTTCAACATCCTGTTACACTCTTATAAAATATGCAATGTTTGGCCAGGTCTAGAAACCAACCTGATCTTTGCTTTGGGGCAGCTGCCCAGAAAATGCTGTCTGCCTGTTATTTATTTAACTTCTAATACTACTGCAAGAAGTCAGTTCCAAGCATCCTACTATTTAAATTAACTAGTTTTTAAAGGTTTACTAAGCAGAAAATACTATATATAAATCATTATTTATTTAGCCCAAAACATTCTGAAGAAGACCTATATATATAGCTTCTTGTGGTGGCTTCCTCAGATTTAAGGGACAGTAAGTTTTGAAATAAAAGCAGTGCAGATATTTAAATAAGCACCATAACAACAGGTTGTTAGGCCCCCTGCAAAAAATCTTTGAAGGTACCTGGCGCACACAGCGACCCCTACTGGCCACAATGCCCCTGCTTCCTGCTTGCTCCCACAGCATGCATGTTGGAGAGTGGCTGGGGAAAGGGGGGTCTTCTCTACAACTATAGATGAAGCCGGTGTGGGCCCCCTGTCCCCTGGGGTCTGCACCGTCTATAGTTACACCAGTGATTTTAATCAGTTTTATTATTTGCAGCTGATGAAGTAGAGATGTTTGTGGAGCTATAGAAAAGGACTGTTCAGTTGGAGGCCTGTGGACCAGATGTGGCCCTTCAAGGTTTTTTTATGGTCTGTAGGTTGCTCTCAGAGTTCCATAGACATGCTTATTTTACTTGATCACTTTAAAGTAATTCTGGCACACATGCATGCGCTATAGCAGGTAATTGTCCTACTATATATAAAAAGTTTAACAGCGCTTCTTATGAGAAGGAACAAGTGGGTCTGCAAAGACTGAACTGCAGTTTATTGTATTGCTAAAAAAGACAGTAGAACGTGCTTTTCCATGCACTTTTTGTGCAAATTGTGGCACATACTGATGAAAGAATGATCATATGCAGGGCAGCTGCACTTGAAAAATCCATATGGAATGTAAATCCTGTGCAAATGGCTGGTCTCCCACACAGCAATAAAAATGGCCAAAAAGCTGCATGGAAATGAGGTTCTTTGGCGGCTGCCTTCTGCAATGATCAGAGTGCATTCCTTTATAAAGGTCTCTTGCAGACACTGGCTGTTACCCCATTCAGTCAGAAGCTGAGGGAAAACAATGTGCACATTTTTCTAAACATGAGTGTGATGAATTATCCAGTTCTGAGACTGTATTGCCAGAGTGCAGTGTGATGGATGCTAAAAAAGATTTGTGAGGACTGCCATGCATGGAAATGGTTGTGCTCAGAAAGGTTTAATAAAACGAGAAAGGGAAACTGATAATAAATGTGAATCAGAAATTGTGTCTTTAGGTCATGGATCCCTTTGGTAGGAATGTGTAGACACAGGCACCATTTTACACAAAATGTGGCGTTATGTATCAAATTATATTACCTGGATGTAAGTACTGTGCTGAGCAGGTCACAGGCAGTAATCATACCAATAACCAGCTTTATCACGTACCGTATGGCAGCAAAATAATTTGGAAATCCTGACAGGCAGTCAGGAAACTGAACAGGTGGCAAGTCTAGTAATTGATGATAATAAAATATTATAAAAAAATTTATAAATCAGTTGCTTTGCTGCTTCAGCATACCAGTATATGTTCTTACAAGCTCAATGCTTGACCCTTTCCTGTTGTTTGCTGTGATGTTGTGCAGACATATTCATCTGTTTCATTGCAAATCTCCTTTCATTTACTGAGATCAGCTTCCCAGGAAGGAATATATGTTTGGTCATGCCCATGTTATGCCATGTCCATGCCCCCATCATCCCCAGAGGTATAAATACAATAAGAATACAAGCAATCCGGGGGGGAGAGTTGACGGGTTTAAATGTAGTCTCAGAGCCATTGGTTTGATCTAAAAATCCCTGCAAAGTAAAATATTTAAATATTTTTTTCAATTAAATAAAGTCATGTTATGTAAAATTATTCACCATTGCTAGAAGTGCAATCATTAATAATATTTGGGGAGCACTCACCGGAGCTAGAAGTGCAATCAAACTGTACACTAGGGGGCCGTTCACTAACTGTCCTTTTTTCCCGATTTGGAATCAGATTAAAATAAAAAAATGAGAAATTTTAGACCTTTAGTAAATCTGCCCCTATGTATAAATACACTTTCTAAGCATTTTACAGCATTGTTATTTTTTGCTTTTAAAATGGTGACTGTATCTGCTTGCTCAGGGTTATGCCTTTGTACACACTGTGGGGCATATTTATTATAGTGTATGAGCCAACATCAATGGTGATGTTGCCCATAGCAAACAATCAGATCTTTGCTTTTTTTTCCTAACTTGTAGGTGAATTTTCAGTTCTAATTGCTGATTGGTTGGTTTGGCAACATCATCGTTGATGCTGGCTTGCACACTGTTATAAATATGTCCCTATACCCTGCCTGAAACAGATCAAACTTAATGCATAAGAAACATTCTTTTTACTGGGGGGAATACTGACAGGGGATAAAATTTGTGGCCACTTGTGTCTGTAACCAGGCCCTCCTACACTAGGGGGCCCATTTACTTACTCACGAACCGGCCGAATGCGTCCGATTGCGTTTTTTGTAATGATCGGTATTTGGCGATTTTTTCGGAAAATTATTGCGACTTTTTCGTTGCCATCCGAATGTTGCGCAAAATCTGGCGATTTTTTCGTAGCGTTAAAACTAGCGCGAAAAGTCGCGCCTTTTTCGTAGCCATTCCGAAAGTTGCGCAAAATGTTGCGATTTTTCCGTAGCGTTCGGATTCATTCAAGCTTCAGTATGGTGACTTTTCTTGGGCCAGGTTGGAGCTGCAGGGTGCCATTGAGTCCTATGGGAGACTTTCCTTGGGCCAGGTTGGAGCTGCAGAGTGCCATTGAGTCCTATGGGAGACTTTCCTTGGGCCGGGTTGGAGCTGCAGAGTGCCATTGAGCCCTATGGGAGACTTTCCTTGGGCCAGGTTGGAGCTGCAGAGTGCCATTGAGTCCTATGGGAGACTTTCCTTGGGCCGGGTTGGAGCTGCAGAGTGCCATTGAGCCCTATGGGAGACTTTCCTTGGGCCGGGTTGGAGCTGCAGAGTGCCATTGAGCCCTATGGGAGACTTTCCTTGGGCCAGGTTGGAGCTGCAGAGTGCCATTGAGTCCTATGGGAGACTTTCCTTGGGCCTTGGAGCTGCAGAGTGCCATTGAGCCCTATGGGAGACTTTCCTTGGGCCGGGTTGGAGCTGCAGAGTGCCATTGAGTCCTATGGGAGACTTTCCTTGGGCCGGGTTGGAGCTGCAGAGTGCCATTGAGCCCTATGGGAGACTTTCCTTGGGCCGGGTTGGAGCTGCAGAGTGCCATTGAGCCCTATGGGAGACTTTCCTTGGGCCAGGTTGGAGCTGCAGGGTGCCATTGAGTCCTATGGGAGGCTTCCAAAATCATGCTAAGTCTGAAAGTTTCGGCCGCCGCTTACGAACGCTCAATATGAAAAAGTCGCGACAAGATACGAGCGAATCGTAATGGCTACAAAAAACTCGCGTTTTTTCACGAAAATCGTATTGGTAACGAAAAAGTCGTGACAATTTCCGAAAAGTCGTGACAATTTCCGAAAAGTCGTAAAGGCGCCGAAAAAATCGCAAAAAATACGAAAAAGTCGCAAAATGTTCGTTTTCCAATCGGAATTTTTCCAATTCGGATTCGAATTCGTGTCTTAGTAAATCAGCCCCTAGGTATGTCAGTCTGGCAAATGAGAAACCTTTTGTTGGAATTAAAAATTGCTTTCTATACTGTTCCATTACACATGTGCCTTCTTCAGGGACAGAAAATGTTAACCAGATGCAAGCGGGTTTTATTAGGATGATTTGCAATATTAGGCGACTGTAAATGGCAGTAGAAATTGAAGATATTACTGAAATGGCAAAGGCCAGAAAGCACCGGGAATGGAGTGCAGAAATAGTGTAATAAAATTGCAGGTAAAGGAGGTTTTGTCATGATTCATCCAGGCAAAAGCATATTTGTTATGACCCAGGACATTTAAAGTTTAAAGCAGGACATCCATATGTTATAAAAGCTCCGCTCTTGAGGCCTGAACAATTTAAGAAGCAAACACATGTAATTATCTAGCACAATGCAAATACCTATGGTATCCAATAATATTTGCATTGTTATTAAAATCACCCTTTCATTTTCTTTACCTGTACTTGAATTAGAATTATTCTAGCATCATTTGTCTATTCATAATTTTATATATTGTTTATATATACTTAGGGGCCCATTCATCAATGTACAAATCCAAATCACGAAATACGATTATTTCTGATGATCAAAAATGTTTGAAAATTCTTTTTGTTGACGTACGAAAATTTTGTACTTACAATCTGAAAGTTTCAAGATTTTCGTATTGAAACGTTGGTAAACATATTGGCGATCCAAAAGTCACGAAAGTTTTGTATCCATAGGACTCAATGGCACTCTGCAGCTCCAACCTGGCCAAAAGAAAGTCAAGATACCGAAGCTTGAATGAATTCCAAAACTTTCGTACTCGTTGTGACAAATACGATTTTGTCGCACAAATTGACGCAAAGCATGAAAAAGCCTCTGAAATTAACGAAAAAATTGCAGAAATTACACACAGTTCTAAAAGTTAGAAAAAATACAAACCCTTAGGGGCAGATTTAATAATCCATGAATTCGAATCCCGAATGGAAAAAATTCAGATTGGAAACGAAAATTTCTGAAGATCACAAATATCCCGAAAATGCTTACGAAAAAATCATATTAGTCTCGATATTATTGTATTGGTGATCCGAAAAAATCGTCAAGAATATGCTCGGAGCGTTCGTGTCTTGGTAAATCTCCCCCTTAGTGTGTTCCAACCCCCATAGAGCAGAACAGGACCAGGCACCCAGTAGCCTAAGGGCTCGCTCATGAGTACGAGCCCTAACTAATCAGATCATCAAGTTTGTGATATTTAATTGTCATCGTACGTTTCAAAAGATAATTTGTATAACTCTATATGTGTATTTTACCCATAAAACAGCATTTTGCCCATAATGTCCGCATAATTCTGGATGCCTGCCAAAAAGCATATACCACAGCTTGCTCTAAGCTTGAGCAAAGGCAAATTATTGCTTATTTGCATGCATTTGAATTGCATGAGTAACAGAATGATGCTTCACCAGATATGGCATTTACATGCAAGCCATTAAGGACAAGTCATTTGTACATGTAAGTACCATGTGTAAAAGGAGCTCTGGAAATGACACCTCCTCAAGACAGGCAAATCTTATTTTATTTTGGGGGCCATTTTGAATAGCCCGTTATTAGGTGCAATTTTGTTATTTTCACCTTGCTTGTCTTTGTAAATGAGCTGTAGAGTTCACCTTACATTAAGTGACAATTAAGGTCAGCAGAAACAGCATAAAGCACCCATATAACGTTTTGCAAGCCAGTGCTGCCTCAGTGCTTGACCTTGCTGACATAACCCTGAAAATTTTCCATAGGCAGGAATAGCAACTGCCCAACGTGTTGATCCAGAATACTGAAACACAGAACTGATTTTTTTATTCAGTATCAGAAAAGTCACCTTAAAAAAATGTCAGTTTTATAGCTTGGTATGATTTAAGTGATAATGTTCCTGTAACACTAAAAAGAGAATGTAGGAAAGGAGGCTGTGGGTTATTTCTGGCGCAGCCTGTAGATTACTTAACTGCACAGTATGAGATACCAGCCAGCAGGTTTTACTTATATGAACTCAGCAGGTTAGAACCAGCTCCTAGATGATAATGCCTTGGCCACTCTCACAGCAAGTCACAATATAATAAATGCAGCAATATGTTATATATGCTGCATTAGTGTTATACAACCTTTTTTTAGTGAACATAATGAAGCTCATCCTTTTGGAGAATAGTGCTATTTTCCCCGCTGCATTTGAGGAAGGGTGGAAGCTACACCCATGAAACATTCAGTTTGTGCTTTTTTGATTATATCTTACTTATGTCCAAGCCCAGACTGGGATCCAAAGTAGGTCCTGGCTTTTTAAGTACACAGAGGCCCAATAAATAGTGATTGTCTATGGCTTGTTACAGCACCTCCTCTGGCATTTGCCAGAATCCACAAATTGTCAGTCCAGGCCTGCTCATATCCTAAACCAAAGCACAGTTTCTTTCCATACTGTGCCTCGTCCTATGCATTTCCTCAGGGCTAAACTCCACAGGAGATTTTGGGGCATGTTGCCAGATCAACAGAATGCAACAGAAGTTGTATTTAGTTGCATGAGCTAAAATATAATGGAACTAATAGAAAAATCTAATGTGCAAACTACATGAAATATTTGGCATCCGACAACATGCTTCTCAGAAGGGAACGCTGTATGCTGCATCTTCATCCAACGAGATTGTTGGATGGGGATGAAGGAACAAAACACATGACCAGACTTTATTTGATCCAACTTTACATTACAGCCTATGAAGAGCAGATTTTGTAGGATTCTACAAAATCTTATGCTGTTGCATGAAGGATCAGATTAAATCTGACCCACAAAATGTCCTGTGGAGTTTAGCCCTTATTGCTTGTAGTCCGAACCTGCCCTCCCTATTTATCTACTCTAGTTTTGACCACCTGTGGCTTTGTTTGGGCTCCTGCCTGACAGTCCCATACGGAAAACTCTGACCACTACAGTATCTGATTATCTGATCTCTCTGTCTTTCACTGTCATTCTGTCCTGGTTTGCCACATACACTGTCCTCAAAGCATGCAGCCCATGCTTGTCATTGCATGTCACAAGTAATGTTAGAGTTAGCCCCTGATTCACAGCTATTCAGCTGATCTGGAATTTTGTCATTTTCAAAGTAAAAAAAGACAAAGGTTTAGTAAACCCAGCTGTTGCACTGTTATAACTCCCCATATCCTTACATTTCTAGAGCTTGTGAGAGGGTGGGGGGACAAAGACTGCCTATGTGCCCAAATAGGATAATAAACTATCTCGCCTTTCTACAAGCTTTATGCTAGAACAACAAATGTGTTGTGGCTGTAATGTTCTGTACTGCATGAGCTATGGCACTTGCAAAACCAGTCTCTGAGGGAATCAGACACATCTGTACTGTTTATTCTGCAATAGATGTTCTAAAACCATGTGGATTCCTAGGCACACAAGAAGCTCTTGTATGGCCTTTGCCTCAGCTGCTTCTTCTTGGGACTCATGGGAAATGGGGCTTCACTCTCTCCGCTCTGAGAAAGCAGCAGCAGAACACAGAATGTTTCTCACAGTGAATTTTACAATTTAATATCTGGTATTTGAAGCGCAGGATGTTTACTCACACTCTTTAAAGGTTACCATAAGCTGTGCCATTTTTTCAGCACTATCAGGAGCACCATTGTTGCTTTCTTTAGATGCCATTATGAAATCATGTCTGCAGTAAACAGAATTCAGAGCTTGGAAATAGAAATATAATATTTATTTTTTTTATCGTCATTCTTATTTTTCTGTTTTGGCATTTATTTTTACTGCACAAAAGATAAAAGATAATGTGGTAAAATAAAACAATGACAAACATACAGCATTTGGGCTCTTATGGCTACAATTATATTTTTATTGTCAAATATATCAAGCAGATCACATAGTCCCAAACTGACCAAGTAACATCACACAGAATGGCCTGACGTAATTTATTGGTATAATAATCTGCACATTGTGGATATTGCCTTTCCTATGTATAGAAATATTGGCCTTCCATAATGAACTATTTCAGCTACAAAAATACAATGGCCCTGCTTATAAAATGAAAGCTTTTCATTTTGGCCTGTAATAGCCTTAGGCTAACCTGTCAGAGATGTCACACAAATGAGGATAAAACTTTTTTTTCCCATTCCTTTTTTTAACCTTAACATTTTGACCTGTAGCTCCCCAGTTGCAATTTAAACTGATTATCTGGGAGCTGCGGTCCTACTTGCCCCTAGCAAATAGGCAGTGGGTTTAATGGTAGACTGAAAGATGGGCAAGAATTGGTCTTAGATGAAGGAAAAATTATCAAAATATTGGTAACAATATAATGAACAGGAAACTAGGAAAACTATACCTGCAAACCATGTAGGTCTTTATAAAAATATATTGCATAAGCTCATATGTAAAACCCTGCTTCATCTAAATAAATCATTTTCATAAATATATCATTTTTCAGTACTACAGGTATGGGACCTGTTATCCAGAATGCTTGGGACCTGGGGTTTACAGATAAGGGGTCTTTCTGTAATTTTGATCTCCATACTTTGTCTACTAAAAAATCATTTAAACATAAAATAAACCTAAAAGGATTGTTTTGCCTTCAATGTGGATTAGATATATCTTAGTACAAGTACAAGGCATTGTTTTATTATTACAGAGAAAAAGAAAATTATTTTTAGAAATTAGAATTATTTGCCTATAATGGAGTCTGTGGAAGATGGACTTCTTGGAATTTGGAACTTTCTGGATAATACCTTTCCAGGTAAAGGATCCCATACCTGTATATGCTGTTGGTTTATCCTAAATATAAAATTGCCATTTTAAGTACTAATAGTCACGCCATACAGCCATACAATTCTCGATGCACACAAAGAAACCAAGGCATACATGTTAGTCTCATCAGCCAATTAATGGAGAGAGTTCTGTCTTTTCCTTCTCACGCTTCTTCCTGCTACAGTTAGAGCTGCATTATTTCTGGTCATGTGATCTGTAAGGGAGCGCACAGCCTATGACAAAATGGTGGCACAAGGGAAGAGATGAAAAAGGGTGAAAAAAAGGATGATACATGATATGAATATTTTCCAGCTTTTTTAAATGTGCACTTAATATAAACTATCTATTGGTTAAGTATTCCTTTTGAACATAAACTTTTACTTTAAGCATTTTCAATTATAGGCTGGGGAGAGGCAAAATGTCCATATAAAAAATTCACAAAATGAAGACCATGTACAAATCACTGTCTAGCTCATATTAAAATGTAACTGTAAGGTGAACTGTCCCTTTAGAAGGTTTTAAATACACAATACGTTTCCTCACTTATTAAGCTATCTATGTATGGCATGGGGCACGCAGAGGCTATGGCATATGTGGCATTTGAGCTATTTGCCCAAAATGCTTCCCATAGACTTGTATAGGAAGTATTGTGGGTCACTCAACACCCTCAGTTAATGCACTGACAAGGGTGACTGTCGACCCACAGTGCGGGCATGATGCCACCTGTGCTGTAGCCCTTAACTCGAGATTTATGCAGAGGTTCATTGTTGGCAGCTGAATGTGTGACTAATTAGTCAGTATACAAACCATGAGTTTATACACTTTTAACAATTATCTTATGGTAACCTAAATATAAAATACTATATTTATATACATAACAAATTTATTAAGGCATGCTTCCCTTTCAGATGTGAGAAGTGCACTCAGAGGCACTGCTTCATTACTTCCTGCCTGAATAATGACATTCCGATAAACCTCTAATTAGAGATGCACAGAATGCATTATGTTTGGGTTCGGCCAAACCTTGAATCCTTTGTGAAAGATTCGGACGAATACCGAAACGAATTCTAATTTGCATATGGCAATTAGGCCAAGGAAGGGTTTCCATGTTCATGTGACCAAAAGTCACGTGGTTTTAAGGATTTGGATTTGGTTCGGCCAGACACCTGGATTTGGCCAAATCCCAATCCTGCTGAAAAAGGCAGAAGTAGATCCGAATCGATGATCTACCTCTAATGCAGCCTCTCAGAACACAGCATGAATAGACTAAACCACATGTATCTTATTTACAGTTTTAGGAGATAGCATACTTGGAGCTTTAACTAGAAATGTGCTTTGCAAATGTGGAATGTGTCACGAAATGTGTAATTTCCTTCCATCTCACTGGTATTTTTAAGTGTAGGGTGGGCATGTTAAGCAAAGGCTCTGTTGGGAAGACTGGTACTCTTGCCAATTATCTAGAAATGCAGTATGGCCTCCAGATTTCCGAAATGGCTGCATACTGAAACTTACATTCATTTTTTTGTAACTACATAGGTGCAAATCTGCCCAGTGTTGGCAAATTAGCCTAACTGATTTTCAGTAGTGCTTTATGATTTTCAATAGACTTGACTCACTAGCCTGCAGGCCATTCAGTTTGATGTCTTCACAGAAGCCTTGCTTCATCTCATTCTTCATGGCCCCATACAAAAAGTCACTTTGACAATAGATGACCTTTAATGGATGCACTGAACTGATATGACACCAATTGGAAGGTGACTTGGTTATTTGTCGAAATTCGTGTTTTAGCTACAATAATTTATATGTAAAAAAATATGCATCTGAACAAAAGGTTGAACACTGAACAACGATTGAAAGGATGAACAGTGAGGCAGATGGAAGGACACAAGTTTTGGGTAATATTGTTGCTATATAAAGCTCTTTTATAATGTTTAGTGAATTCTTATCACTTATTAATACAGCATCAACTGGGCAATCTGTCAGAGGGCTGGTTGGTGAGGGCCTCAAAATACATTAAAGCTTCCTACTGATCTGTTGGTGGGAAATTCTACCTATATCCAAAGAAAGACACATCTGTTTGCAACAAATCATGGATAGTTTGCCTCTTTGGGAATAGAAAAAATATAACCAGTAGCATTTACTGAACCTTGAAAAAAAATGAATTGAACTGTTTGGTGTAGGATGCCACTAACTTCTACGTAATCGTTTCCCCACAATTCAAGTTAGATTTTATGGGTGTTTCTTTGCTGCTTTTTTGGGGGGACAGAGCTGTTACATTGAGCACAGACTTTTCCTACAGGTCAACATTATTGATCTAGGATGGTTGCGTTGGTGGTAATGCTTGGTACAGCTTCCGGCAATTCCAATTTGTGCACCAATTATTCTTTTGTAATTTAAATGTTGGCTTTCTCTGTGATATGGAAGCTTTGCGTTCAGCAATCAGGGTTTTCTCCAATAGCATTAGTGTTGTAATGTAATGATTTATTAAGGTGGTAGGGGAAATATTGATCCTACTAATAGCTTCAGCCTTGGCATATAATGCTTAACATTTTACTCAGCTTAAAAAACCTTTTCACTGTTCTGTATTCATGTAGCTGGCTACATATAAACAGAATTATAAAAATAGGGGGACAGGCAAGAGTATAGAATTCTAATACATAAATGCGCATTCACAATAAATATAAAGAAAAGCTTAAAATTTAAACAGTTAATCCATTGTAAATTTTGGGTCTAGAGGCATAGGTTAGAGAATCCAAGTGCTTGTAAAGCAGGGGTTTTCTGATCAGCTATAACCAAGGGCTAACACAAACATGTGGTGTGGTTCTAGGTACAGGTCTGGGAGCCATTATCCGGGAACAGTACTGATTCTGGGCCTGCTGCCGCCTGATGCAGCAACCCTGATGCCGCCCCCTCCCCTTCCGCTTCACGCTTCCAACTTTAGTTACTAGAGGCTTTTTGCTGCCCCTTTCTACCTGTGGCATGGTTCCCATCTTGCTTCATGGTAGGAGTGGTCATGTCCAGAAACCCATTATACAGAAAATTCTAAGTTACGGGAAGGCCATCTACCATAGACTCCATTATATTTTCCTTTTGTCTTTAATAATAAATCCCAACTTACAAATAACTAATCCATATTGAAGGCAAAACAATCCAATTTGGTTTATTTAATGTTTAAACCATTTTTTTAAAATTCGATTTAAGGTATGGAGATCCATATTACAGAAAGACCCCTTATCCGGAAAACCCCAGGTCCTGAGCATTTGGGATAACAGGGCTCATACCTGTAATAGTATAGGGTTGGCTGTTTCATATTTTAGAAACCAAACCATAACAACCAGATCATGTACCATGTCCATCTTGCATAGACCAAATTATCTATAGCAAACTGAAATATTAAAGGGGGTATGAAGGCAAGAGCTTTTATTGACACTTCCACAATTAATTTTACTTTCAGCTCATCGGCTTTCGTTCAGAGTTGAGGCAGGATGAGGGTTAATTGAATATACAAGAAGTGTCTCCAATAAAAAAAGAACATTGCTGTGCATATTGCACTCTGTCCCCTTGGAATTTTAGAGCCATGCTGAACCATCCATTAAGTCCCTTACTCTGTAAATATGAAGCCCTGTTAGTAATCTGATATGGATCTGATGTTCTTACTATCCTTGGGAAAAGCACTTTATTCCACTTTGAATTTAGATCACTTTTAGCTCCTGTGGTGCTGCCAGGCTGTTGGTTATGAAATATATTTCTTCTTACTGTACCTGAAATCTATATGCATACAGGTTGGCCCATGAATTCTAGAAAGGAGTATTTACACCTTTTACAGATTCCCAGATCCTTTCCTTGCCTTTTTTACATGGAACAGCTGCCGACATACCAAACAATTGTGCCCAAAATAAATATTTGAGTAAAAAACTACAGTATTTCCTTTTTAAGTAAAAGTAATTTCTGTTAACCATTCATCAAGGGCAGGCTTAAGATACCCTCATTATATAAAATTATTCTGCATTTATTTTCTTTTGAAAAACCATCTTAATTAGAACTAAATTACTGACCTGTGTTACCAACAATTCTATGCCATGTTTAGTGTAGTGTAGAAGTGAGTAAGAGCAAGTTCAAGGATCACTGCTTGGAAAGTGACGGTTTATGTAATTTCTTTCCATTTGTAGTCTTTATGGCACTGTACCTAATACGTCTGATTTCAGGCAGTGGCATAAATAGCATGTATTAAGAGATAGTATTGCTTTTTAAAGGGAAGAAAGAAATGATGTGATAATAAGGCATTTATAGTTTATTTTGGTCTCATCCAGCGCCAGCAACACACCCCCTCAATGGGCATGGGTGCTATTGAAATTCTGTGCAATGTGCTGCAGCAGGCATGTTGGAAGTCAGAGGCTGTACAGTGGTCTGCTGGGGCACAGTTTACTGCAGGGCCAGTGTGGAGCTGGGCAATGTATTTCAAGGTATGGTTCATTTTATAGGGATATTGTAGCAGTATGTTTGTCTTGTGAGACACTGGCTGCTGTGAATGTGCTAGAGGGGCAATTGGGAGTGGTTCCAAAGTACTGCCAACATACTGGAGAGATACATAAAATACTGTTGCACTGCTGTACAATATACTGCAGGGACAAAAGGGTTAGATAATGTACATACCGTACATGACCAGTCACTCTCCTTCTCTAACCATATTAATAACACTGCCAAAACCTGCCGCTTTTTCCTCCGCAATATTGCCAAGATACGCCCCTTTCTTTCACAAGCAACAGCTAAAACACTAATCTATGCCCTTATCCTTTCCCGCTTAGATAACTGCAATCTCCTACTAACCGGCCTCCCAGACTCCCACCTCTCTCCCCTGCAATCAATCTTAAACTCTGCTGCCAGGATCCTCCTGCTCTCTCCTAAGAGGGATCCTGCTCAGCCTCAATTAAGCTCACTAGCATGGCTGCCTGTCAAGCAAAGGATAGCTTACAAAATCCTTCTGCTGACATTCAAAGCCCTTCACTCCTCTGCTCCTCACTGCATTTCTTCACTGGTCTCCCTACATGTTCCTGGTCGTCTCCTCCGCTCCTCTCAGAGCCTCCGTCTCTTTACACCATCCACACCCACTGCGCTCTCTCATCTTAAACCTTTCTATCTCGCTGCTCCTTACCTCTGGAACTCTATCCCTGAATCCCTCCGTAGGGAAAACTCACCCACTCTCTTTAAGAAAAAACTCAGCTGTTACCTTCTGGAGCACTAAAACATTATTTTGCCCAGTCCTGCGCTTAAGGGCAAATGCCCATACCTGATGCACTCTTAACTTCCAGTTTGTGCCTGTATGTTACCCAACCACTCGGATTGTAAGCTCTACGGGGCAGGGACCTCCTTCCTACTGTGTCTCATACCACATGGCACTTATATATATATGTATACATATATGTATTTATTGTATTTATTTATTATATCACTTGTCCTCCCTGTGTGTAATTTTGTGTCCTGTAAGACTGTACAGCGCTGCGTACCCTTGTGGAGCTTTGTAAATAAAGTTATACATACATACATACTATATGAGATTAAGTTGATTTATAAATATTGGATTGGTACAGGCAGGGATAGAGATATCAGGGTTGCAGGTAGAGGGAGACTCACATTTCCCACTGACCCCATGAGTTTTGGCTGCACCTCTAATAACTCATAATTTGTTTACTGATCACTTTGGACACAATTTAGCGTGATCATAAAAGACTTATCTGGGGAACTTAAATACTTAGGGGCAGATTTACTAATCCACGAATGGTCCGAAGGCGCCCGAATGCAGTTTTTTCATAATGATCGGTATTTTTGCAACTTTTTCGCTGCCGTCGCGACTTTTACGTATGTTCCGTGACTTTTTCGTCGTCGTCGCAACTTTTTTGTATGTTCCCCGACTTTTTCGTTTATTTTACGCCGCCGTCGCGAAAAAATCGGATTGGTTTTTCTGCCGTTTACAATCGCTCAATACGAAAAAATCGCGACGGCAACGAAATAGTTGTGCAAAATTTTCGTTTCTAATCCAAATTTTTCCCTTTCGGGATTCGGATTCATGGATTAGTAAATCTCCCCCTTAGAGTAGGAAAACCCGACAAGGAAACCGGCTGGTAATATTTTATCCAAAAGCACTCCCTTACCTTATAGATTAACCCTCCATTTATTTAATGCTAGTGCAATGCTTAGTGTAAACTGTTTACATCTCAGCATGAAGAAATAATAGACATTGCACATTTCAGCAAATCTCCTGCCCAGTGGATTAGTTATACCCCGCTGTGAAAAATCACACTCTGCTCTTCCTTTCACCTTCATGGAACATTCTGTTTTGTTGAAACGGAAAGAAAGCTGCTTCATTTTTTGTACTCTTGTTTCTCTCATAAAAAAAAGTGCTGCATTGTTCATTATATAAAAGTCACTTTATAAATAGTTTGTACTCAAGGACTATATATATATATATATATACATATTTAATTTCCTTCTAGTGTAACATTTCCAACTATTTGCTTGATTTCTGACATATGACTCTTTCTTATTAATGGCAGATTAGACTTTTGGCCAGTGGTTTTGGGTAGCATGTTGTAGAGCTGAGTTCCTAGAACATTAGTTTTTTGGGTTTTTTTCTTGTACCTCATCTAATGCCAAAGCCAAAGCAACTCTGCTGTGGGCACCAGCTGTCAGATTAGACCTAAGTAGCTGTCAGGGATGGCAGCTGCCATTCTGCCCTGCTTATCACATGAGGAATAAGGTATGGTGTGAAATTATGGGGATGAGCAGGGTTATTACTTGGTCGTTATCCCATAATAACAAGCCCCTCTGGGGTTTCCTGACAGTATGTGTCATACACCCACTAACAGTGTGTCACACATATAGATAATTGTGGTGTGTGTGTGCTAGTATTGCAGTGTTGCAGCCAGCGCATACAACACATTTCCTTTTCATTGTTATGAAACAGAAAATCTGTCAAATTGGATCTTCCCTTTCCTCTCGCTATTATAAACTGCAGCAGCAGACAGTGAGCTGTTCAAGAAGAGCCAAATGCCGCAGGGATTAATAAAGAATCTCACTGCACTTTAGCCTGTCAAGTATGGGTTAGGGATGTACGGTTATTTCTGAGATGGATTGTACCACTCCTGCCGGCTCTGAAGTGCATGTAGAATGAGCCCAGCCCACAAAAGCAGGGAAATAAACGAGATGCATTTAAATCAGTTGATCATTAAAGCAATGCCTTTCATCTGAGGATAAAACAAAACATTTTGTGTTCAACTCCCTAACCAGTCAAGGTATAGATTTGCTTGTCTAACCTGTGTGTTGCAGCAGCCTTCATTAACACTAAAATATCTGGTGTACTTTAGAGTTGCCTTTCTACAAAAGCTGGGGCAGTGCAAGTGGTGTTCAGTCAACTAAGGACATTCATCATCACATGTTTTCCCAATCTCAACGCCTGCTGAGACTTTTAGCATGGAAAAAGGCAACAGCAGTTTTGGGGCATTTTGTCCCATAGTGTTGCTGCTACAGCATACTGGCCATTTTGGAAGTTTTCAAGGGTTTCTGAGTTATAATGGATAAAGAAAGGTTCTGGAGATTACTGATTAAAGGAAAACTATACCCCCAAACAATGTAGGTCTCTATAAAAATATATTGCATAAAAAAGCTCATATGTAAAACCCAGCGCCATCTAAATAAACCATTTTCATTAAAATATAGTTTTTTTAGTAGTATTGGGTACTCCTAAACAAAAAAGTGCCATTTTAAAAATTATGGGATCCTGGGATCATAGGATTCACAGTGCACACAAACAAGCCAAGGCACACATGCATGCTAGGCCCCATCAGCCAATGAATGGACAGAGTTCTGTCTTTTGCCTTCACACTACTTCCTGTTACAGTTAGAGCTGCATTATGTCTGGTCATGTGATCTCTGAGGGAGCACACAGCCCAACACTAAATGGCAGCTCAAGGGAAAGGATGTAAAAGGGCAACATTTACTAATATGTATTCCAGTTTGGCGAGATTCTTTAATAGGCCACTTAACATGATATAAACTATCTGTAGGGTAAGTATTCATTCTGGGGGTATAGTTTTCCTTTAATACATGAGGATGACGAAAGAGAGAAGCTGCCAGAATACAGAATGATTAACTTTGTTTGACTGCCCTCCCAAGTGGTGGCCGAATTGTGCTGACCTGAATGTTGGACTCTGGAGCATCTGTAAAAATGAGAAAAAAAAGATTCAAACTCCAAAATTTAGGATTTCTTGTGGACATGTTGTTTAAATATAAATTATAGTTATAAATGTTGTTTAAACATAAATTATATGTGGAAGGTACGGTGGAATTTGTTAGAGCGCAAGCCTTTGTATTTTATGGCACCCATTACCCTTGGGGCTCAGCACCCAATATACTGGTGAGTTTCTACTGCTTCAGTCAGTTGGGATTTTATTTTCAATATCTCTTGAGCTCATGTCTAGTTACGGTCACCTTAAGTGAGGTTTTTAAAAAAACAAATGTACAAATCCGTGAACATGGTTTACAGTGGGTTAAAACTGGGATCTCTTTTCCAGAAACCCAGAGAACTCTACAGAAAAGAATGTCTCCCATAGAGTTTTTTAAAATTAAATAATTAAAAAATGTTATGTTTTGATTACAGAGCTGTCAACTAACCCCGTGTCATGAAGTACATATGGGGTTGGTTGACTGCACTGTGATTTCATTTTCTCTGTATTAATAAAGCAGTGCCTTATATAATGGCATTAATCCATGTAAGGTGGCACATTCTATTTGGATTATCTAATCTTTACATTTTTTTATAGAAGATTTAAGGTATGGAGATCCACATTAATCTAAAAATTATCTAAAAAAAGCATTCTAAGATATAATAATAAAGAAATAAAAGATATAATAGATCCTATACCTAAACAGCAGATCTCCTAAACTATCCAAAAAAATTAAAGTGTAGGGATCTCTAGATAGATGAGAGAAATGTATTAAAAAAACACAGCCTAATCCCTGCCTTCCATATTGCATGTTGTATTGTGAACATATGTGCAGCATTAATTAGAAGCACATTAATGAAAATATGTGAATATTTCCTTAACAACAGCCAATAAATGGTTTATTTGCAGCTTTTTTCATTTATACATTTTTTGCTTGACTTCCTCGCTGTTATAATTAGCAGTATTTAACCAGAAGAAACGTTAAATGCTATGATATGAGATATGGTATTTAGCCCCACATCTCTAAAGTCACTACAGCTTTCCACTTCCCCAGGCAGGAACGACATTCTTCTACGATGGTTCTAAAATCACATTTCTGAGAGAGGATTGCTTCATAAAAGTGTGTGCTCTGGGAATCTTTGAAATAAGTCCTAACACAGCTCAGCTGAAAAGAGTATTCCCGGAGAGAAGCACACTGATCAGCAACCTGATATTTAGTTTCCCAAACTGGCAGAAATTGTGTTCCAGTAACTCCTAGTAAAGAGTAAGAGAAGCAAAAGTAAATGAGTTATTTGGGGAATTTCACTCCAGAGGTGCCATAGGCTTAATCTGCATTTATATTTGGCCAGCTCTAGCAGCTTATTAATTCTCTTATATGAGCTCTACCACAGTGTATTTATAGTACCTTTTAGGCTTATGATAAACTGATATTATATAATGCTTCCCACGGAGTGGCCTAGGAGCTGCCATGTGTAGCCAACAGGCTGCCATTGTCCATTAACATGTCCTTCCACATTATTGAGGTGCTCACATTGCTTCTAAGTATAGGGAATAGTAGCTAACCATAGAGTTTCTTCAGAAAATGGTCACTGTGCTATAGCCTTTATATACATATGTTTGGCTAGTTGTTAAGGCTACTGTGCTGTTGTAGTTTCAGGCTGATGCCCTACGGAGGGAAGAGTCACCTGCAATAAAGGGAATCGCTGGTGGAAAGGCCCACATAAAGTTTTCTCATGGAAAATATATCAGTACAACTTTTACCTTGAGCCGCCATTTAGTGATGGGCTGCGTGCTCCCTCAGAGATCACATGACAGGAAATAATGCAGCTCTAACTGTAACAGGAAGTAGCGAGGGAATAAAAGACAGAACTCTGTCCAATATTTGGCTGATGTGACCTAACATGTTTGTGTGCCCTTGTTTGTTTGTACTGTGAATTTATGATCCAGTACTTTAGTAGTACTTAATACTTAAAATGACAATTTTCTATTTAGTATTACCCAGTTGCACATACTACTGTACTAACAAAGTATATTTTTATGAAAATGGTCTATTAAGGTGAAGCAGGGTTTTTTTTATATGAGCTGTTTATATATTTATTATGTGATTTATGTTTATAGAGACCTACATTGTTCAGGGCTATAATTTTCCTTTAGAATGAGGTGCTTGAGACTGCACAGAAACCAGTGATATCTGCAGCAGGCATCTAAACTAATCGCTACCTAAATATGCAACATGTGGAAATAATACATGTTTGGTTTCAAGTGTTTGAGTTGGCAATGCTGTATTAAACTGTTAAATGGTAAATGATGTTATTTTGAGAATGCAGGTTTAGCAACGGCAGGAGGGCTGCTTGTTGTTCACCCCTATGCACAGTGAAATAGAGTGCTTCTCATACTGACAGCACTTGCCTGTGACCCTGCCATGTCTGGAAAATATTTTCATCATAGCATGCATCCTCCAAATCAGTACACAAGTTTAATCCAATTAGCAATTAGATTGTCAGATATGGAAATGAAGCTAATTGCATCCTGACAAGCTATTTTACATACATACATGCACATTCAGAGGCATGTGATAAAGTGGCAGGAGTTTCAGGCAAGGAACAGGCAAAGTGTAGGAAGCTGCTATTAAAGGTGACCTCGGCTGACAGAATGTGCTGCACAGTATTTGTATTAATAGGCTCAGACAAAAGTGTTCCAAGTGAGATGTCACCAGGTTCATTGTTAAATCTGGGCCGCACGTTGTCTCTTTGTATCAGATTGTGTAGGACATGTTCATTCTCTCCATGCTGGCAGCTGCACACAATTAGCCACGTTTTCATAGGAACTTTAATTATGATCCCTTAGCAACGTAAAAGCACCTGTTTACTCAATTAGACATTTTGCTACACAATGACACGCAGGTAAGAGGAATCCTTGGAGACTGTAGCGTGACAATGCTCAGCATTTAACCAAGGCGCTATGGGGACTGGGTACCAGATTGCCTCTGGCGTATCGTTATGAGAAGGGTCATGAGTTATTTAAAGAGGCAAATTAACAAACAGGTTGCAGTTACTGCAGTAGTTGAAATATTATGATATGATGGACATGGCAACTTTATTATAATGCATTTCATAGTACAGGGGTCCCCAACCTTTTATATGTCTGAGCCACATTCAAATGGAAAAAGTGTTGGGGAGTGACACAAGCATGAGAAAAGTTCTGGGGTTGCAAAATAAGAGCTATGATTAGTTATTTGGTAGGCTGTGTTTGGCATTACACCAGATTTTTAGTCAACCAAAACTTGCCTCCAAGCCAGGAATTCACAAATAAGCACCTGCTTTGATGCCATTGGGAGCAACATCAAAGGCTTGCTCCCAAGCAACTGGCTGGGGATTACTGCCATAGTGTAATATGATGAAAGTTTCCTACTCCTTCTTAAGATTGTTATCAATTGCCATAAAAATAGGAATTAGTTGCATTTGTTATACCACTTACTTTCCTTCTGTATTGTTGGACACTTAAATTATATAGGTGCAGAGATGAAGCTATAGGGGGCCTGTGAAGAGCACATTAAATTATACCCCATAAACTGACCAATTTTAATACTTTGATCCACAATTATTACAGTAATGACAATTGTCAATGATGCATGTTATTCTTATGGATCTTTGATCCATAAGGACCATACCTTGTTATATTTACCCAATGGTGCCATGCTGAAAATCTTATATAGGGGTATACTGTTGTTCACCAAATGTACCCATTGCCAGAATTCATTTAGCACAGGATGAGATTATATCTTCACCCCAGTTAAATAGTAGAGTTAGGGGGTCTAGAAGAATGGGCAAGAGTTTAAGAAATAGTGTCAGTAACATTCATAACTGTTTGAATTACAGGGCAAGATCAAACCATGTGTATAAACATGGCAGGAGAATGAGCAGAGGAGAATCTGACTTTACTTTCAGATTTTCAGATCTTGTCCTGTTAAGTGCAAGAAATAACAAAAAATACATATTTCCAAATTAAGACAATAGGCAAAAAGCTCAAGCACTAGTCTAGAACTAATGTTGAAAAAGGTGGTATGCTGCCACTTTCAGGGCATAAAGCTCATATTAGTATGGAAAGAATCTCACTGCTGTGTTAACTGGGGTCCTAAACTGCACTGCTCCTAATAGCTCCTCATAGGTAGGTCTAGTCTGTCCCTGCCCACAAGCTGAGCATCATGAAACGTTAAAGAAACCAAACCTGGCACACAATTGTGCACCATTGACCTCTGTGTTGGAGTTGGTGTAGGTTCAGGATTTATGGAGCTAACCACAGTGCTTAATATAATACGTCCAGAGACTGTTTTTTTACTACCCTACGCCTTCCCTATGGCAAGCAGTAAATGCTGGGTTTCCTGGGTGCCAAGCAGGAGGGTGGATGTGACCCAGCACCCTTAGATTCAGGTATAGACTAGGCATACAAGGTGATTTAACTTTTCAGTGTGTTTTATAAATATATAAATGTCCCTATAAACACCCACCTCCAGTTTTTTTCTAGTTCAGAAAGAAAAGGTTTTCTTGCCCGACTGTTGTAACATGAATGTAGGTTTACCTGAAAATTACCAAAATATTTTTTGAATTAGCTCCTAAAGCTCCTAAAGCTTCCTGAACTTTTATGTAGCTTATCTGTATTCCATTTGCTTTCAAAAGATGCCATTTTTTCACACAGTAGCGATTTTTCTATAATGAAGTTTTGCTACGGATATTTTTGATTCCCTTGGTTCAAGAAAAAAAATGATGAAAAAATCTTTAAATTGCACAATAAATATGACATTTTTCCTGAGGCAAAATAGTGTAAAAAGTTTGACAATCTAAAAAAGGATTTTTCTGAATTTTGGTAAATTTGCCCATTATTGGCCATTCTATATATTTAGCTTATACAAAATGCCTGACTTTATCTTTACCTGTGCTACTTTGGAAATGTTGGTCATATTTGAATGAAATGTTGTCTGGTGACAAACCGTGTATCTTTGTATGTCACTAAAGTCAAACCAAGAGCCCTCCAGGGTTAAACTACTACTCATCGGCTAGTCAACAGATGCAGATCGATGTAACTGAGAAAAGCTGGAAGGGTGGGAGGTTGAAATCTCAGCTGTAGGGTCTAAGCCAGTCTTTCCCAAACTGCTACTAGCCAGTCATTTGGTCTACAGAGGAACTCTGGTGTTGATATATTCATGGTGCTTATTTTGTAGGTGAAAACCTCTGATGCCTGCAGACATTCCATAGAAGTTCACCAGAGGCCATAGGTCAGATATACTTTTCCAGTGCAATATTCCCTTACAGTTCTTTCCTAGAAAAGCAATTGGCCTATGTCCCCAACCTTTCGGCACCTCCTGCCCATTTTATAAATCATTTAAAACTGAGAAGTGAAATAGAAAATGGTTTTCTTGATTTGCTATTAAAAAACTGCTGTTTTTAAGTGTCAATTTCTGTCTTAAACCTAAGAAATATTCTCAGTAGTTGTTTAGATGCATCTTATCTAGGGTGCTTGTCCCTATACTCAGCTAGGGTTGCCACATGGGCCGTATTTTATGTGCTTGGACAATATAATAAACCTTTCTGACTTTTTGAAGCCTCCCATAGGACTCAATGGCACTCTGCAGCTCCAACCTGACCCAAGGAAAGTCACGATAACGAAGCTTTAATGAATCTGAAACTTTCCTACTATGTGCGACAAATACGATTTTGTCGCACAAACAATTGTTACAAATTTTTTGTATTCGGAAACAATCGCACTTTGATAAATATGCTGATAGGAGTAACATTCTGAATTTTTTTGAGGACCAATATTAATGTCAAGTCAGTGGAAGGAATTGATGTCCTGCTTGCATCTGGTCTGTGACAATGCAGAATTTTGTGTCAAGGTATGACAGTAGGGAATGCAGACCCATTAGCTGCTGACACCGTACCAGGTTTTGTTTTTTTGCTGTAGAGGCACAGTGTTTTCGTGAAGTTAATATTTTTGAGACCAGCATACCCATTAATAAAGGAAGCTGTGCCCTACATCATTTTTCTGCTGAGGTGGCCCAGTTACTGAAAAAAGTAATATGAGCCATGGAGACACAAAAATTTGAAAAGTTTAATGCCATATTAAATACATGTCTATGGTTGCCAGCCTGCTTTTATTGTAATGCAACCTGCAATTTATTTAGATAAAATCAATAATATCACAAAACTTATAAAAGCATGAACTAATGTTGTTTTGCTGCTTGCAATTCTAGATGGGTTATGCTGTTGATGGGAAGACTCATCATCATGAGACATATTGCTCTGGTTGCTTCTTAGATTCACGGTTATAGCACCAGAGAGCAATATAGGGATACAATAAAGGCATGTCAATATAGCTAGTTTGCTCTAAATAAAAATCAAGGATATGCAGGAGCAAATCATTCTCTTCTGCTGTGGTGTATCGGAGAGAGCTTATCTGTACCAAGTGGATACCAGTAACTTATGGCTCCAGTGACCTTGCTATATAATATACAGAACCAAAGGGTGTATTACTTACAACAGTAATCTCTTACTAATTGTAAATACAGTTTAATAAAGTTTTGTTTCACCATTATGGGACTTAGTAGCTATAATAACCTTTAAGTAGCATAGTGACCTTTGGATGAAATCCTATTTGCCTTATTTGTGTTAGGGCTCTTGCCCACTGAAACTCCAAAACTGTATCTGTGTTTGGTGTATAACTAAAGCTCAGTATAACTGAGCTAATGTGGGTTCACTAACTAGAGAGAAGAATGAGGCCAGTTAACCAATGTGTTTTTGTGAGTGCACCATATAAAAAAATCACCACACACCTGTGTGTAAGAGCCCTTATATTTGTCAGCTTATGTTAACCAGTTTTAAGCAAGCTAGAATGGAGTAGTATAGGACAGGCAGGATAGGCAGATTATTTCGTGAACTTTATTTAATGGAACATTTTTATTTGTTATTATGTGCCAGAACTGCCATAATTTTTCCTCGCCTTAGTTCAAATTAAAATTCATTGCTTTATGGCACAACAAAAGCAATAGGAACATACTCATCAAAATATTGTCCTTTTAAAGGTAATGCACTCTTCCTCATTAGTTTAATGTATGTGGGGCCACATATAGTTATCTTAGCTATGGTCTCCAATGCACAAATAGCCCTGGCATTATAAGTAATCCACTGATTGATGCATGCCTCATAGAGACCTGTACTGGGGAGGAGAGGATTAATAAGCGCAAGCTTTGAAAGCCTCTTATCTAATATATCAAACATGGGATGTCTAATAACTCTTATTTGATGTATGGCTCCTTGTTGTTATTGGCTTGATCTTTATTTATTGCGTTGCAGATAAATGAGTTCTTATTCCTAAAGGCAATTTGTTTTGCATTGTCCTGAACACATATTACCATGTATTTAAGATGCAATACCAAGGGGCTGATTTATTAGAGATATGTATTTTTACATAGTTTTTTTACTGAACAGTAACAATGATTACTTCTCTGTAAAAATGACAGATCCCTTCAGATTTCCCAGGTTCTCTTCCGTGCTGGAATGCTTCATTTGATCCTGAAAAAGAGCTTTTCTGAATTGATTAATAATTTGGTGGGGTGTTAAAGGTCAGCCCTGTCTCTGAGCCTAAACACATACAGTAGGACATCCCATAGAACAGAATGGTGTTCAGTTGCTCAAATGTGTGTTTATTAAAGAGTAACTGTTTCAATACAGGTGTGGGATCTGTTATCCAGAAACCAGTTATCCAGAAAGCTCTGAATTACGAGAAGGCCATCTTCCATAGACTCCATTATAAGCAAATAATTGTATTTTTTTTCTTTTTCTCTGTAATAATAAACAGTACCTTGTACCTGATCCCACCTAAGATATAGGTAATCCTTTTTGGAGGCAAAAAAAATCCTTTTTTATTTTTTAATGCTTAAATTATTTTTTAATAGTAGGTATTAAGAGCCAAATTATGGAAAGATTCCTTATCCAGAAAACCCCAGCTCCAAACATTCCGGATAACAGGTCCCATACCTGTAGTCTGTAGTTCTAATCAGCACCTTATGTAGGCCTTTGTATGAGCAGGAACAGTGTTGTGCAGAATCAGTGCTATAATAAATTAGATTTCTGGCACTCACGATGTACACTGGTTTATTGAATGATTATTACAGGATGCACATACCCAGTGATTGTGGGCCAGTTACTAAATAGCTTCCCAGTTTTGATAATTGCAATACATATATTCATTAAATGCAGCAAAGGGTCAGAAATATGGCAGATATATTTCCAATGTTTGTTCTTAAAGGAACAGTTCAGTATAAAAATTGGGTAAAATGGAAAAATATTTGTAATATAGTTAGTTAAAATATAGTTATAGTTAGGTAACAATGTAATCTAGCAGATGTCACTTGCTTTCACCTCTATCCTCTTAGTTAGTGAGTGACTTTGGGGGGGGGGGGGGGAACATGGGACATAACTGTTCAGTTTGTTTGAGAGCAATCAGATTCAAATGCAAACTAAGAGTTATGTCCCAAATGCCCCCCCCCCCCCACCTCAAGTCACTGATTGGTTACTGACTGCTAACAGCTTAGAGAGCTGTAAAGCAGGAAGTAGTGTTATGGCCATTATGTTAGACATCTGCTCACTCCAGCCCTCATAGATTACATTTTTGCCTAACTAACTATATTGAAAACATTTTTTATTTTGCGCGGTCTATCTATTTTGCCCATTTTCATTTTTACACTGAACTGTTCCTTTAAGCTTATGACACATACAGGGTTTTGACTGTTGCTGGAATCGGCAGGGGTCAGTTGGCAACCATCTGCCCGTCATTGCTTTAGTATTTGCTATATGGGCAATATGCCAACAGGAAGACCTCTTCAATTTCTTGCCAAGAGAAGTGACAAATGAGGTGTTGTTTTTTCTCAAAATTAGTTGCACATACTGGAAAAAAAATATATTTATAGTGTAAATATGCATAATACAAAGAAATATTTTCATCACTGGCACTCTGTGTGTTTCTGCAGGTGTATCAGGACCAGAGGAGCCTTGACCAAACAGGTGACTATTACTTTTTGAAACTGAAAGCCTAACTTTTTTTACTGAAAGCTCAAAACATTCTCTGTCCAAAAATGAATTCACTATGTTGTTTATATGAACACATAAAGCTGCCAGTTGTTCCTCATTTTTAAGGACAGTCCCTGGTGAGTCAGAAGTTTTGTCCCTGGGAATGCCCCCCTGCGCCGAGCTGAACTAAAGAATGTCAATGATCTTGTAATTTTATATCAGTTATCAGTATCTCCCTCTACTCAGCATGCCCGGGGGGGCCCAGTTATTTACCCATTGGTCCCCTGGGTACTTGTTGCCCTGCCAATTAAGTGAACGTGAACTTAACTTTGTTCCCTTATCTAATAAATTGCCAGCAAGGCACTGCTGCCATCTGCTTGATGAACATAATTGGAATACCTGCATTGGGAAAGGTATATGAAGGTTACCAAATATAAAACTTTCTGCTTTGGCCCCTCCATGTAGACTACATACAAGCTCTTTATGCTATAATATCTAATTAAGCTAGTCTAAGGGGCACATTTACTAATCCACGAATGTCCGAAAAGCGTCCGAATGCGTTTTTTTCGTAATGATCGGTATTTTGCAATTTTTTTAAATTGTCGGGACTTTTTCGTAGCTGTTACGACTTTTTCGTAAATTGTTGTGACTTTTTTGTAGCCATTACGACTTGCGCAAATTGTCGCGACTTTTTCGTAGCCGCTGCGCCAAGTACGAAAGTTTCGGATTCATTCAAGCTTCAGTATCATGACTTTCCTTGGGCCAGGTTGGAGCTGCAGAGTGCCATTGAGCCCTATGGGAGACTTTCCTTGGGCCAGGTTGGAGCTGCAGAGTGCCATTGAGCCCTATGGGAGACTTTCCTTGGGCCAGGTTGGAGCTGCAGAGTGCCATTGAGCCCTATGGGAGACTTTCCTTGGGCCAGGTTGGAGCTGCAGAGTGCCATTTAGTCCTATGGGAGGCTTCCAAAATCATGCAAAGTCTGAAAGGTTTGCCCGCCGTTTACGAGTGCTCAATACGAAAAAGTCGCGACAATATATGAGCAAGTCGTAACGGCTACGAAAAAGTCGCGACAATTCACGCAAGTCGTAACGGCTACGAAAAAGTCGCGACAATTTACGAAAAAGTTGTGACGGCGACGAAAAAATCACAAAAATACGAAAAAGTCGCAAAATGTTCGTTTCCAATCCAATTTTTTCCCATTCGTGATTCGGATTCGTGGATTAGTAAATGTGCCCCTAAGCCTCAGTAGCTTGCAGCAAATTTAACACCATCAGTGTATTCACTATTCCCAGGCAGTAACCATGTGTTCTGGTTGATTATATTTTGGAATCCTTTCAAAGTGATACACTTGTAAACAATAGCCAGCACTAAATTCCTTATATACAAATGCCCTTATATTGTGTAGTTAGTTCTAAAGGTATTTTGAAGGTATGTTTAAGTGATACTGATTCTTTACAGTGGATAGCATTGGATTACCAACATCAAAACACTGTTAGATTGTGTTGTTAGTTCAAACAATTATTTTCAGATCTTGCATAGAAGGCACAGACAGCAATCTTTGATAATTAGATGGTTTAGAGTCCCACCTTGTTGTACACAAATATTACATTTTTTCCCATGTTTCATTTGTAATATTTTTTGAAGGGGGTAGGTGAAAAATGTGTACTCTGCATGATCACGGTGGTAACTGTCACATGAGTTTAACCACAACTATATTAATATGGGTATCCGCCAGTCTCTGGGTCTTCTCTTTCTGTTGTCAAGAGACTGGTTATATGGGCCACAATCTCCTAGGCATCTTAAGGCAACAAGAATTTCATTTCAGGGTCACTATACACTTATATTTTTTTGCAAAGTTTTTTCTCATTATTTTATTCTAAAACAGCATTGTCTTGTGTTTATTGTATCAATGTCATCATAACAGCAACATTGTAAAGGTTTATAATTGTCTATATACAGTATAGGTTAGTGCTAGTTTTGAATAAATATACTGGAGGATGTTTTATTTTTTCTATATCAAGGTTTGTTCATATTGGAATGCCCATGAATAACCTTCAAGCACTACAACCTTGTTGTACTAAACTGCAGTCAGAGTGCTGATTAGAGCCATCTGAAAGCCACGGGGTGCAATTTAATAAACAGTACTCAATGGGATACACTGCAAATTAAGATTCATGTAGCAAAGAAAAAGTATAAAGTGCTCAGTTGTGGTTTAGTAAGTCAAAGTCAATAGGCTGTGTCAAGCCTGGCTTTAGCTTCTCTTTATTTATTCCTTTCTCTTTATTTGGGAATTAAAGCACATTGTTATTATTAACATGTATTTATAATATTGCACAGTGCTTCACAATAGAAGGGTATATGCAAGAAAAATACAAATTTCATACAATACTGATGGAAACAGAAGGTCCTGCTTAAATGAGTTACAATCTAAAAGCGAGCTAAAGGAGAAGGAAAGGCACCCCCAAGTGACTTTAATCACTTACCTGGTGTCTCTGTTCGGAGAAAACCACACCAGCCCGGGGTACCTGTAGCGAGCGATTCTTCCTTCCGTGTTTCTTCTGCGGCGAAATCCCTGGGCCAGCACATGCGCATTAGAGCGAAAAGCCGACTTTCTTGTTAAAGTTTGGCTTTTCGCTCTAATGCGCATGCACAATGTGCCAATGCGGAAGAAGGAAGAGCTACAGGTACCCCGGGCTGGTGCTGTTCTCTCCTAACGGGGGCACCAGCCCGGGGTAAAAGGTAAGCGATCTAAGTCACTTGGGGGTGCCTAACATTTTTAACACCTCCAAGTGACTTGGGCTTTCCTTCTCCTTTAAGGAATAAGCTCTAATCATGTTAGAATGCAACTATACAAATATATAATATACAGGTATAGGACCCGTTATCCAGAATGCTTGGGACCAAGGGTATTCTGCATAATTCCGTAATTTGGATCTTCATACCTTAAGTCTACTAAAAAATCAATAAAACATTAATTAAATCCAATAGGATTGTTTTGCCTCCAATAAGGATTAATTATATCTTAGTTAGGATCAAGTACAAGGTACTGTTTTATTATTACAGAGAAAAAGTAAATCAATTTTAAAAATCCTAATTATTTGATTATAATGGAATCTATGGGAGACAGGCTTTCTGTAATTCGGAGCTTTCTGGATAGTGGGTTTCCGGATAAGGGGTCCGATACCTGTACTATTACCAGTATTCTCTAAATGTCAGAATTGCCTTGTTTTTAATAGGTAATTTTAAGAGACCTTAAAGGGAGTCTTGATTTTTATGGTATACTTTTTATTTCTAAATTGCATAGCAATTTACATAGCAAATAATTCACTCTACCATTTAAAATTTTATTCTTGAACCAAAAAATTTATTTCTTTTTAGCTGTGTTATTATTAGTGAGTAGGCAGCCATCTCAGTGCATTGTGCCTAAGTCTGAGCTTTCAGAAGGAGCCAGCACTACACATTAGAATTGCTTTCAGGTAACCTATTGTTTCTCCTACTCCCATGTAACTAAAGGAGTCCCAAGTCGGACTTGGATTTCTTACTATTGAGTGCTATTCTGATATCTACTGGGAGCTGCTATCTTGCTACCTTCCCATTGTTCTGCAAGCAAATTTTAAAAAGAAAACAGCTATTCTTTGTACTGACCCTATTTTAAATGATATTTTGGGTACCTTTGTAAGTAATAATTGTACCTTTGTAAGTAGGCGCTCTAAGACCCTTAGGGAATTTTTTTTACAGTGAAGGATATAGAAAGAGTCAGTGTAGGTAACAGAGATGGGAATGCATTTGATGCATTACTTAAAAATAAGGCTCCTTGGATTTTTCACCTAGGTACAGGACTACTTCTGGGCATGAATTTTGAATATAACATGACATTCTTTGTTTATCACATGTATTATAATTAATTAACTTGACTGTTTTATATAGTGCTTTATACCTGTTCACATATCCAAAGAGGCTATATCTAACATATAAAAATAAGGATTGAGCCCTTGCTATATGTGCTTTATTTATGGGAGAACTCTCACTGATACAGAAATGCACTTTAGCTGCATTTCTGTATCAGTGAGCGTTCCCCCATAAATGATTCTAATAAAAATACTGTATTCATCTTCCATGCAGAAGATTGCATTTTGCACAATGGAGTAGCTTAGTCTAATACAATAGCCGACAAAGTGAGTCCTATATATTATTATGACAAATGACTTGTAGAGTTTTTTTTACAATTCGAAGCACATATTGATCAACAAGATGTGTGATCTGTGGGAGCCATTGCTGTTAGTCTTTGTCTCCGCACACAGACAAATGAGTGAAAGCACAATACACAGTAAATACATAAAGAAAAGATTTACAGAGTATAGAATCAGATGAAAAACACTGACATGAAATACTATATACAACTCCACCAACTTAAGGTAGCCACGTACGGTAATATGTGCATGTATGGAGGTAATGGTACACTATTGTCATAAAGAGGCAGATTATTCACAGATCTGTATTTGATTGTGAGCACCAAGGAAAAAGACTGGAGCAGTCAGGGAATGTTCAAATATTCTGCATATACCATTCTTTTTCAATGACTTTTTGGCTGACAAAAAGTTGCAAGAAACACATCAGTGACAGTGCCTTGACCATTTTAACATGTTTTGTTAAATAAGCCTGCTTGCAAGTTATACTCATTAGAGCTATCTGACACAACACTGTTTCATTAAACTATTAAACCACTGCAAATTGTTGTGAACGTTCTCTCTGGAAATACAAGCACCACTGAAGAATGTAACAAAAATAATGGGAATACTTATATTTTCTTTAGGAAAACCTACTTAGCCTTTGATAATCCTGCCCCTTATTCTTATTGTCATAAGATATAATTGCAAGGGACACGACTTGGTGGGTGGTACAGTACTGTGAACCTTACTGACCTCCACGTAATATTTTTGAAGTGATCTGCTTGTTAGAGGAATATAATTGTTCCTGTGATATTGTGCTCCAATCAAGATAAAACAATATACTCATACATTGGCATTTATCTCCAGCCACCAGTCTTCCTTAATTAGAGAGTTTGTTTCCTACATATGCCTTACTGAATGCTTAACCTATTCATTTTGCACAGTCTTTTTATTAATCAGGGGACAGAGCATCCTGGAGCAGATCAGAGGTCAGGGCAGGCCCCAGACAACCTAGAATACAGAAGCCATAGATCAGGGCAGGAGGCCAACTAGACAGGAATATGACAAAAGTTGGGACAGGTGGAAAACAAAGATAAATACATGGTAAGGCCATCGGCCATGGGAGACAGTAGATAAAGGTGGCCGTCTTGGTGTAGGCCAGAGATCAGCAAAAGAATTAGTGGTATGAGTCTTGGCTAGTATAACTCTCCAAGCTTTTGGTTTACCTTGCTCTGTCAATGAGCATGGGCACCTAATAAAAGTTATTAGCACTTTTATGCTTGCAGGAAATAATCAGATTCCTAATGATCATATTAATGATGCTAATATTCATTCTAGTTCTGTAGTAAAAACCGTTTCTGACCAAATGTGGGTCTATATTACCTGCCAACTCAGCCACTCCAGACCAAGTCACTGGGGCTCATTTATAAGCATTGGGCAAATTTGCACCTGGGCATTAACCCATAGCAATCAATCTGTTAGATTTTTCCCACCAGGTACAGGTAGAGCAATGAAAGCAAACTGATGGATTGCCATGGGTTTCTGGCCAGGTGCAAATTTGCCCAGTGTTTATAAATGACCCAATAGCTTATTGGCCTGAGAATGGGTACAAACCAATAACCTGCTTGATAGATATCAGCCAAAAGGCCAAAAATTAGCCAGGTATCTATTAGTGTGTTTCATGGTTGGGACTCTAGATATGCATTTAGAGGGAGTGTCCCATGCTTTTTATAGAAGTCTCATTAACACTTACTACACTACTGCTTAGAATGCCTTTGGCTGTTTTTAGAATGAGAATGGAAGAGATAAGGAAGCTTGAACAAAGGCAATGGACTTAAGGGACCAGTATTCAACATGAGGTTAATAAATCAGGCTTGTGCTGAACATATTTTTTCCCTTTTGTTCAAACACAAAGAAATGTATGTTTTGTTTTTTGTTTTTTTTAAGCTAAACAGGTCAAACAGAGAAACTGAAGTGTTCCATGTTTCCTTCTTGTAGACATTTAGATTACCGGTGCACAGATTATTCTCCTGCTTATCTTTAAGCCAAACAGTCATAACAAAGAGTGAAAACAGCAGATTGTTTACAAAGAGCTCAGTATCACAGTTATGTCAGTGTGCTATTCCCCTGCAGTTCACCTGTGATATTTTATAGGACTGTGTGCTTTGGCCTTGCGCTTTCATACCTGAATGAACTCTAAATTGAGGGCGTGATGGATTATTGCAACAATTTGCCGAGAGATAACTGGAAAAAATTTGGAACAGCACCACTCTTTATCTTTTATAAAATGCCTTTATTGCACACTATCCGGGCATTATAGCATTGCCAAAAGATAGGACATTGTACAGTATATGTGGTTTTAATATGTGTATTTTAAACAAGGGGGAGGAAGTTGACCCTTTTGACATTGAAATGTTAACTGATAAATACAAGATATGTCATTTTTTATATTAAATCCAGTGTGCATCTGTATATTTTTGGAGACTTGTAGTTGGAATTTATAAAAAAATATATATATGTGTGGCAATTAGCTGTTACTAATGGAATAGTTCTGTGATCAAGATACATGGCATTAATTCACATGTAAGGAAAACAACCAAGTTTTATAAATATGCCATTTGATATTAAATGAACTTTTTAAACTTTTATATGATATAACATTTTTACACACCTATAAATATGTCCCTAATTGTCTTATTGTGCGATGATGTTGTCATTGTACTGTGGTTACTATAGTTACTGTAAGGGGAAGAGGCAATGTAAAGGGAAGGATCACATAAGAGATTCTATACTTGTGCTGCAAACAACAAATCTAATATACATTTTCATGTAGCTGGCATTTGAAAAATGTGAGATTACTCAATGCAGGAGACTGCTAAAATTCTGTAATTTTCCCCAAAAAAGCAATATTTCTATCAGTATATATATATATATATATATATATATATATATATATATATATATTGAAGATTGAAAGGTATCCAGAAGTTATTAGCCACTCAACATGTACCTATGGTCAAAAAAAATGTTTTCCCTACCTGAGTTGTGGACTAATAGAGGCGACGCTCCAATGGGGGGAAACAATAATTAAAGAAAAAATAAATACATGAAAAAAAACTCCTGCCCCTGAGCACTAAGCCATCTGCGCCAGGAGGGAGCTCTAAGGGGTAAATTTATCAAAGTGTGAAAAGAGTCCACCACAGTACATGTCCCTCTCTCTCTTTTCATTCCTAAAGGATTTTTTTTGTAAGAGGAGAAGAGCAATACAGGAAATAGCAGAGACAAAACATTTTTAGATGTGAAAATTATAGTTCATCATTTCATACCTGTAAAGACCTCATAGGAATGAATAGAGAGTGAGGGAATTTTACTGTGGAAAACTCTTAATTTCTCACTTTGTTAAATCTGACGGTAAGCATAGTGCATCAGCTCTCGATCGTTATGTGAATGTACGAGACATGGCAACAATTTTTTTAAGAGAGGTGTCATTTAAGGGCTCTCTGTTAGCCTAGTATTCTACTAATTATATGTGCCATGAGTAATAGGCATAATTAGTTCTATAATATTGTATTTTAATATACCCCTTTATTTATATATATTAAAAGTGAGATGATTTGTATATAAATATCACATATACCCACATACATATATATTATAATAAGTTATATATTATATAGCATTGCCACAATATGTTAGTTCTCTAGACTGAAAAATATGCTAACTGTATGAAAATTCTTTCGTTTGTTAAAGATAGTACAGAATATTTATAGCGAACTGTTCCATCACTTTCCCCTTGCCAGCGGCAATAAATAATAGTGAAAGCAACACATACATATTGCAGAAAATTGCAGAACTGAATAAAATGTTATCAAGAAACAAAGCCATTAAAATAACTCTCTGTTCCAAAATAGGGGTGTAAAACAGAGAGGAACAAAAAAACATTGGGAGACAGATGAATTGAAGGATATATATATATGTACATGCAGAGAGTCTGGGAAGGAGAAATATGAGGTGCAGAGTGAGGCAAGGAAGTAAGGGAAATCTATTTGGAGGAAGGAAGTGTAGAGAGAGAACCTGTAGCATCTCCCCTATCCTCTTTCCGTAGCTCCTCAGGGTATAGCAGCTGTCAAAATGAAAAGAGAAGTTCCATATACTTGTCCATATACTTTCTCTCCACTCTCAAAACTCGAGGGTTGTCTTCTCTGTACAAAAGATGAAATAGGAGGTGTATAGTGAAATGATTTATAGTGTTTATATGGCACACCATGCTATGAATGTGCTCCACTATACTTAATGAGTCAGGCTACTTAAACTTACACTATCATCAGGACACAGAAAGCAACATAACTTTGTGGTGACCTTACCGTCACCCAGAAGAAGGGCAATGACTACTTTCTTATATGCGACGTTACCGTCAGACCAGTCCGATCTCAACAACCAAATTAAGCAAAATGTATCTAGAGGTTTTCAAAGGCGCTGAACTTCAGTTTGCCATATGTATACCCCAAAATAGCATGCCTTCCCTTTGACCAATGAAATCATGCCATTCCATATAACTGGAAAAACTACTTATTGTTGCAGGGAGCTTGGCTTGCTGTCTGTTTGCTTGCCAACCCAATTGGCTTATCGGCCAGTGCTGGGTACAACCCTTCTGTAATAATAGTAATAATATATCCCATATGCAACTAAGAAAACTGGTTATATATTTCAAAAAGCTAATTAATTTTTAATACTAATTTATTTCTGTCAACTACACATTCTCATAAGGTGTAAATAACAGATTTAGGCTTATGAACCTTTAAATGCATTGCTTTGTAGGTTCAGAATATGATTTCATTGCTGCTGCTAGGGCTGGTTATAGGGTAGGCCACGAGGTCCCACATTCTCTATGATTTATGTAAAAAGTAGAGGGATGATTTGTAGAAAATATAAGTATAATCCATGTCTTGCATTGACTTGCAGTATTATATTTGTATTTCATTTGATCCAAGTGCTTTTGCTTCACATGAAGTCTGCCGATACCTGATTCACATGATGTCTAGTTTCTGTCATTTAATGGAAGAAAGAAAGGAGAGCCCTTTCCTTCACTCACTGCTTCTGTGATCTGGATGAAATGCTGAAGTCTGTGCCCTAGATCAGCATGGCAACTTTTTCACACACAAAAATTGAACTGTCAGCTAATGAAAGTCAACTGCATTCAGGAATGACAGCACTGCTGTGAAGAGACAGCAGAAAGGAATATTCGAATGGGTACCTGCTAGGGAATTGTCTAGGCCAGGCTAAACCTGTGCTGAACTTAGGGGAAACTAGGACTGGCCCTCACCAAGTAGCTCAGCTCACTAAGGTTTGGGGAGTGACACTTGATAGGGTGGCTATCCGGGGGGGAATGAAGATTTAAATGTATGGAGCCTGTTTTTGAATAGGACCAAAGCGGAACACCAGCAGGATGTGCCAATGTGCTATTTAATTTGTATTCAGTTTGCGTGTTACTTTTACAATCCCTATGAGTGTTAGCGCACGGCTCCATGGGAATACATCCTTAGCACGCACAGGTACCTAGCCAACCACCCCTCCCCACTCATTCTTGAATATGCACATCCCAATATACAGACTGACTGTGTCGCCTTATATGTATAGTCAAGTGAAAGTTAATCGTGTTTACGTAGCAGGGGTGGGAGGTGATGGATCATAATGATGGAAGCAGAACAAGGAATATTTACATTTAAATGACCCCAACTGAAATAAATCAATGTATCCATTATGTTTATATGCTTTCGTATCCATTTGTATATTGTCTAGAAAATAACTTGGATCCAGGGTATGGTGCTCTGGCCTACCTGTTATCTGGAAGGAGTTATGGATTGCATGTTGAAATGACAATACTCTGGGAAAATGAGTTCATGAAAAAGATGCATTTGCCATTGTCTAGGTGTGAGTTCAACAAAGAGTCAGAAGAGGAATGTAAGGACATGAGAAGCTAAAGCCTATCACAAATCAAATTACATATCAGTTTCCCAGCAGGTAATATGGAATAATCTCTGCACAATTTTTTTATATCATTTTTTCTTCCCAGAAATGCCAATTTCATTTTGATCTATAATGCAAGTCAAGCAGGTCATGAATAGCAGGTTTGAATGTGAATAGGCTTTGCATTTCTTCTCCTCTTTTTTCAGTCATGAAATAGCTGCACAGTGCATTGCTACTGGAACAGGAGATTTGTTACTTTTATTATATATGCATGTATATCTTTATTTATATAGCGCTACTTGTATACCCAGCTCTTGAGGCTTCACTTTTATCATAACTCTTATTTTTATTGCATATATTTCTGTTCAGGCCCTCAACAGTACAATTCATCTTCCTTTCTGACTCCCATACAGCTAACTACCTAAAAACTGCTTTTGCATAATGAAACACCTCCTCAACACCTTACTCGTTACTTCTTCACATAAAAGACTTTGCTAGGGCTGCACCCTTTCTCTGCTACTTCTAATTATTGAAACAACGTAAGCTAAAGCCAACTAATGAAAACCTTAAAAAAGACTAACTTCTGCTACATGGTTTTACGAGTCAGAACCATAGGACAGAAAAGGATAAATAAAAACAGGTATGGGATCCCTTATCCGGAAACCAGTTATCCAGAAAGCTCCAAATTACAGAAAGCCCGTCTCCCATAGACTCCATTTTATTTAAATAATTCAGAATTTTAAAACTGATTTTCTTTTTCTCTGCAGTAATAAAACAGTACCTTGTAATTGATCCCAACAAAGATATAAATAATCCTTATTGGATGCAAAACAATGCTATTGAGTTTAATTAGTGTTTAATTGATTTTTTAGTAGACTTAAGGTGTGGAGATCCAAATTATGGAAAGACCCCTTATCTGAAATACCCTTGGTCCCGAGCATTCTGGATAACGGGTCCTATACCTGTACTACCTTTAAAGGAGAAAAAAAGGTAAAAACTAAGTAAGCTTTATCAGAAAGGTCTATGTAAATACAGCCATAAGCACTCACAGAAACGCTGCACTGACTTCTCTGTCAAAAGATTAGTTGTGTCTGTAATTCCTGTGCCAGAGACACACGGCTCTCTGTTCTCTGCTCTTTCCTGCTCCCCCCTCCCTCAAGAATGCTAAGAACTCACTCCCCCCCTTAGGAATGTGGATCTGAGCCAATCAGCAGGAAGCTGACTCATAGTCAAACTGAGCATGTACACTTGGTCTGGGTCTCGGTGCAGGAGCGAGGCATTATGGGAACTTTCTTTAGACAGCTCAGCGTTTTTTTCTTTTTGTTTGACTTCTGATCATCTGAACAGGTGAAATATGGGGAGACTTAAGGGCACTATTGAGAGAACTGAAGGTATGCCTGCAGCTTGAGATTAACTCTTTACTAGCTTTTCCTTCTCCTTTAACTGAAATAACACTTACAAATACATTTAAAGCAAATTAATTTCTGTATATTAAAGCACACTAGAAAGTTGCTTAGAATTACAAGAAACATTTTAGGATGGAATTCCCCTTGAAGTCTTATTCTATGTATTCTATAGATAATGTTAAATTATTGTGGAGGGGCAAATATAATAAATGTAATAATAAATGATCTGCTTTCAAATTAAGAGCGATCAGAGTTTATCATTGAACATGTGGGTGTGGCTTATTAGTAGCAATATCCAATTACTGTGTGAGGTTACCAGTTTCCGCTTTTTTATAGGGTAATGTGTTTCTCCTGAACATTAGCAAATATTTCAAGAGGCAATATACTACTTTTTTAACATGAGTTCAATGAAAGGGCTTGTTTTAAACATTCTTTTATCCTATTGTTTTAATTACAAAAATAAACTTAAGTCCAATATCCAGGGGGATTATTTGTGCTTTGGGAATCTAGTTATACCTTGCAGGGACCAAACAGGAAGGAGCTTCAGTTTTCCTGTTTCCCTTGTATAGCAAAGGAAAAAATTTAGTTTTTTTGTAATTAAAACAATAGAATAAAAGAATGTTTAAAGGGGGGGGTAGTGTAAAGGAAGATATGTTATATTGGATATTGTACAGTACATCATAGAAATCATGCTTCCACATTCTATAGAGCAAGATGTAATACCTTATTATTCAAAGAATTGCACTGTGAATAGAGATAATAATAATTGTGGGTTCATTAAGGGGGAAAAGGGGGAACATGTTTTGGTCATTCTGAGGGGTTCTCAGAAGGATCAGGAGGAGGGGAGGAGTGTACTATACTTATTCAGTGATGCTTGGTATTAGACTTTTGTTATACGTAATCCATGGATCCTATATGTTCCTACTTATCTTAAAGGAACCCTGCCTCATAGTTCTAATCCCTCAAATTTCTCGATTTCCTCCATGGCAGTATTATTGCATTTTTAGGAATTCAAACTTTAGCAGCTTGAATCATGTGTGATATTAAAGCCAAATAAGCAAATCAACTTTTATTTATGTAGTAAATGTTTAAATCTGCCTTGTATGAGGAAGAAGAGGGCTGAGGAGTAGTTACATTCACTAAAGGTGGCCATACACGAGGCGATGAGGCGATGAACGATTATATCGACAAACGATCGTATGGCGATCGAGTTCCCATACGATATGCCATCCACGGGCAACGATAATTCGGGAAAGATTTTGTCGCATCATTATCGTAAAATACCTACGATCGTACATCTACGTACGATCGATGTCGTTGACTTCCGCTGCTGGCAATCGTGACATGCGCAGAGAACAATCGTTGAAAGACAAATGTCTGACACTCACACCAACTGGCAGATTTTATCGTTAAACGACCAAAATTTTTAAACCTGGCTGATCGATTTTGGGGACGATAATGTCGGCTCGTTTAGTGGGCCGACGATCGTTCGTACACCACCAACTATACGATAACTTAACGATAGCATCGGATCGTTCGGGAATCGGTCGTTTGTAAGTAAAAAATCGGTCCGTGTATGGCCACCTTTAGAATAGGGCCGTATCTATATGAGCAGGAACCTCCAATATGAAGTGGTTCATCTATAAGCACTCTCTGGCCATATAATGCCCATTTTCATACCATCATCAAATAAGAGATATCTCAAAGATCAAATCTGCTCCAGAAAAACTCGGAGCACATTAGCATAACTAATTGAATCAGCCGTGTTGTTTGATTTTTACTATTTGCCATTTAAAAGCGCTTTGTACAAATTAATTATTCTGCCTATTGTTACCGATCAGCACTTGATATTTCAGTGTTCTTCTTTATTTATCATGACATGCCATCCTTGTCTTTGTGTTTTTGTTGGAATCAAATTATAACAAAGCAAATAGTTCATCTCTGCTGCACTGCATATAAAATGCTCCTTTTGAATTGCACAATATACATCACACAAGCTGTAGTTTACTTTAATAAATCCCTTGTCTCAGCAACCTCGGTGCAGGAGTGGGCGGACAGCCTTAGTGAAACACAGCCAGATTTATAATAAAGGTATTCTTGTGGATCCTTTTCAGCATTCTTTACAAACAGGGTGTCATTCTTGTTAAAAATATTTTATTATTAATATTTGCTTTCTTGACTTCATATATCTGTGCAGCCTGGGGTCAGATAAGATCAGGGCACCTTAAAGAAATGGGCAAGAGGCAGAACCCACCAATAATATGGTTTATCTTTGGCACAGTCAAATCACTTGTAGCCTTGTATGGTTTGTCCATGCAAAAGTTAGTATATGAGTAATAATGTGAATGTGAGTGATTTTATTTCTGTTAGTATACTTGTAAGGGACACTTGGTAGATCCATAAGTAGTTGTGGGCCAACCAATATTATCAGTGGTGTGGAGTGCAAGAAGAGGCTTTGGATAATGGTAACACAGAGTGAAGGTAGGATTAAAAAGACACAGGTACATATTCAAGCATCTTCTTTTTCACATAGGGCACATATTAGGCCACTCCCTGGTTTGTCCAAAACCCTGCCCATTTTCTGCTACCCCTACCACTTTTCTTGTCCTTGGGCTATCCTGCAAAAAAATGGATCATTGGGAGGTATGCGTGAGCACTGTCTGCAAGGAATTTGTATGCTCTTCCAGTGTCTACGTGGGTTTCATCTGTATATTCCTGTTTTCTGCACACACCAAATGTGTAAAAGGCAGGTAAATTGGCTCCTGATGAAATTATGTTTGTGAATGTGATAGGGGCCTTAGATTGGAACCTCCACTGGGTCAGGGATCAATGTCAGTGATTAAAAGTCACTTAAGTGCTGCCTAAGATGTGCTAAATAAATAGAGAGTACTAAAATAACATTGGAGCATAATACAGTATTATAAAATGCAGTGGTATTGGCAATGAAAATATTAGACTAAAAAAGAAAACCCTCCAATTTACTTCACTTTTCAGCAGCAATATAACCACGTGCAGCAGCAGATCAAGAAGGGTCGCATGTTAAGTACAGCAATTAAAACTGCTTCTTGATTGTCATCTCGGAGGCTTTTTAAACGTTTGCAGCTGATGATATTTGCTTACTGGCAGTGCCCCAAATGTGCCCTTGGATCAGCTGACAGTTTGTTGCCTCAGACCCACTAAAGGAAAATACAGAAATTTTCTCAAAGCTCTGTAAACTATACTGCGCAGATATTCAATTTCCTGAAATAATAGATCATTATTAAAGGGAAAGTACAGCTATGTTTTCCTTAGTACCAGAGCAATGAATACAATTCTGCAACTATTCTTTTTAATTTTTGTATTCTGTGTAGCTTGGTTGCTAGTTTCAATTACCTTAAAGGGGCAGTGTACCCCTTTCAACATTTAATGAACAGGCCTTAAGCTGAACAAATTCTTTAATTATT
Source organism: Xenopus tropicalis (assembly GCF_000004195.4). Taxonomy (NCBI): domain Eukaryota; kingdom Metazoa; phylum Chordata; class Amphibia; order Anura; family Pipidae; genus Xenopus; species Xenopus tropicalis. Next base: position 133,261,675 of record NC_030678.2, on the reverse strand, counting down.
GTTTTAATTAAAACAGCAATTTTTATTATTTCTTGCACCAAAAAAAAACCACTTACTAACTTACTGGTGTAGAACAGATCTCTTTCTCGTTCTGCTGTGATTATTTAAGAGGTTAGAAGTTGGATAAACAAATCCCTTAGAGGGTTTGTTTATACAGAGCTCTTTTCCCATTTGAACAAATTACCCTCTTTTTAGGGAAATAAAATTAAATGTGCTCTTTATTGTGCTCATGTTGGGCAAAAGTAACAACAATGACAAATTCCCCCATCCACCTGTCGCTTGACTGTTTTGTCACCAAAGTCCATCACCACTTTATGTGCTTTTAATACAATGTTTTTCATTTATTTTTTATCAGAAGCTTTATAGTCCAGGCAGGGGTGCTTTAACCTCTTGTGCAGTGGCCCTGGGGCAGTGATTTATACATTTTATTGCCCATGAGCCTTCTACTTTCTTGACTCTTCACTGCTGCAGGCTACATACAATTTTTTTTGGGGGGGGGTGTTTTTTTTAGGTAAGATTTCACAAGATGTCACAATAAAAAATCATTTTCAATGTCTGTGCTAGGAAATAAAAATAGCACGAGAACAACATTTCAGTGTAGAATTTGCTAGGTATGGTCTGGATACATTGGCACTCTATCTGCCCTGCCCTGGCCATTTTATAGTGTGGTACAAAGATAGATAGCATCAGTGCTACATTTGACAAATGTATTATTTGATATCAATATTGTACATGGTCCAGAGGTAAAATCAAGCCCAGCACTGGGCTATAGACTGACTCCTAATATCTGTTCTGTATAATCCTTTATTATGTAAAAGCTTTAACTTGCAGTCAAACCATGAAAGTCTTAACCTATGGCTTACCATCAACAAGATTTATTATTCTAGCTCATACTTCCAATCTGCTACAGCTTTTCTGAAATATATCAGGTCTAAGTAAAAACTAGAAGAGAACCAGGATTTCATTTCACAGGGAATGTCAGCAAGACCTTACTGGATAAATTATATATGGTGTGTTTTCAATAAACCTCAGTATGATTAGGGAGTTAGGAAATCTGTAATTATCAATGGGATTTTGCTGGATTAAAAATATATTTCAGCTTTATACAGTGCATCACAGGTCAAAATGCTAGCATTCTAAAGGCAGCCAATCATAAATAAAGGTCTTCTTTCATTAAACAGTAACGTTCCCTTAAAAGACCAGTGACACCATAAAGTGAACATATCCTCACATTTATAGATTGTAGCTGTCCAACCAGTCACTAGATAAACTAAGAGCCAATATTTATGCAAAAAAAGAAGAAATTGTTTGCCAGAACATAGTTTCGCCTTTGTAAATATTCATAAAATATTGTTGCAAAAATGTATCAAAATGGAAGCATTTAATGTAACTGATAATAAAAGCTTACCCCCTCCTCTACAGAGATTGGCAGCAGGTAAGAACCTTCTGTACTGATGTGTGGCTTTAAGCACTGTGCATGCCTGCTCCCTATGTCACTGCCCAGCAGCCAATAGGCTCAATGCAGGCACAAACTGGGGCTCATTTATAAACACTGGGCATATTTGCACCTGTTTCTATAGACAGAAATATGAGGTCCTTTGCACTCACTCATTATCAATATATAGGGCAGTAAGATTCTGTACTTTAAGCTACTTGGAAATGCCCTCCCCTTTAAGCAAAACAGGGATTGTTTGTCCATATATTGTAATAAATTCAAGCTAGCCAGTCAAATTCATCCCCGGTCCGGCCAGTCCAGCTAGTCCAGCTCTCACTTTCCTTTGATTCTTTACGGATTTTACTGCTTTATTATACATTACGTGCTTTCAAGGTTTAAACTCCCAAATAGCCCTTTTTATTAGTCGCCACTGGGATCACCTGACTGTAGTTGGCAATGATAGGAGCTACAACATGGACCTGGCCACTGCTCTTGTATAATAAATGAACAATCCCTGTTTTGTTTAAAGGGTAGGGCATATCACAGTAGCTTAATGCATATAATGTCGTGATGTCCTGTATATATTGATAATGGGCACAGAGGATTCTTGTTTCTGTCTATATGAAGTTTGTGGTCACAGCCTTATTGCACCCCAATCTAATGGTTTAAAATTTAGTAGTTGAGGACAATTTTCCTTTTTATGCCATATTTGCACCTGTAGCAACCACTTAAATTGTTGCTTTCATTGTTTAACCTGCAACTGGCGGTGATGATTGGTGAAAACCAATCACGAATTGGTTGCTCTGGGTTACTGCCCATTTGCTAATTTTCCAGTGTTTATAAAAGAGCTCTACTGTGTTTTAGTGCAAGGCACAGTTACAGAGGTGCAAATATAAACGCAAGAAACTTGAATATTGTGTTAAATAGAGTTTCAGTTTTGCTTATAATTTTGTAATGGTAATAACATTTTTTGTCATACTTTATGTAAATGAGCCCTACTGTCTTCATTCAAAAAACACATTTTCATGTTTAAATTCAAAATCTCCCAAGGCACATGGTGCAATTTCAGGACTTCATTAATGCACAAAGCATTCTGCAAAATAATATTATTTTAACCATCTTTTTTTAGTGTAACGTGTTCTGTATCCTTCTAACTACAAAACACATTAACCTTTCCTTTAGTTTACTTTTCTCTCTTTTGTACATCTCTGACCCATTCAGGTTTGAAATAAATTGAAGAAAATTGCTGTAATATTTCATGATTATACTGGGTTTTTTTTTTAAAATGTAACCTTTTATGAAAGTGTTAGAAAGGTAAACTTGCAACAAATATGTTTATTGCTCTCACACATTATGCGCCAGTCAATCAAATCAAAGCTGATTTGCCCATAAAGCAAAAGTGTCAGAATTCATATAGCATTTCATGGAAAAAAAGCAGTTGCCTTAAAAGCCAGGTGCTGTGTGACATTCCATAAGGTTGCCTTGTATTGGGATACACAGTATTGGGATACACAGTATTGGGATACACGGTGTTGGGATACACGCTGTTGGGATACACGGTGTTGGGATACACGCTGTTGGGATACACGGTGTTGGGATACACGCTGTTGGGATACACGGTGTTGGGATACACGCTGTTGGGATACACGCTGTTGGGATACACGCTGTTGGGATACACGGTGTTGGGATACACAGTGTGGGGATACACGGTTTTGGGATACACGGTGTTGGGATACACAGTATTGGGATACACAGTGTTGGGATACACAGTGTTGGGATATACAATATTGGGATATACAGTATTGGGATATACAGTATTGGGATACATAGTGTTGGGATACACAGTATTGGGATACACAGTATTGGGATACACAGTGTTGGGATACACAGTATTGGGATCTACAGTATTGGGATCTACAGTATTGGGATCTACAGTATTGGGATATACAGTATTGGGATACACAGTATTGGGATACACAGTGTTGGAATACACAGTGTTGGGATATACAGTGTGGGGATACACAGTGTGGGGATACACAGTGTGGGGATACACGGTGTTGGGATACACAGTATTGGGTTACACAGTATTGGTAGACACAGTATTGGTAGACACAGTATTGGGATACGCAGTGTAGGGATATGCAGTGTTGGGATATGCAGTGTTGGGATACACAGTGTGGGGATACACAGTGTGGGGATACACAGTGTGGGGATACACAGTGTGGGGATACACAGTGAGGGTCAGAAATAGGATGGAGAAGTAAAATTGCATCAGAATCCAACCAAGATGGGAACTGGTTCAACAGGTGAATGACACTGAATTTAGCGGAATGGCCTAATTCATTGAAAGACAGTAAAATTAGATACAAAGAGAAGGAGAGGCTTAGAAAAAGCAACACTGTTAGAATTACACACTGAATTACTAGACAGGAGCCAATGTGCCAAGTAGCCACTCGCAAACAAAAAGATTTAATGGTGAAAAAGCAGAGGAAATCACCCAATAGAAAGGAGCAGACAAGTAAACAAAGTCCCAGTCCCAGAGAATGTATTTTTGGCCTCAGATGCCATTGTTTCCCCTTCTATTCCCCAAGCAGGAAACTAAAGACCAAAGGTAAATTGTGGGATAGCGTCACTCCCTCCCCTACCCCTCCTTATCTGGCTTCTTTTCTCTCTATCAGTTTTCTTCACTATAATTGTTTACCTAACCTGGTTGGCGGCCCACTGCCATATGGCAACTGTCTGCTCTACGCTCTGAAGCACAAAAGATACATACGATATACTGCTATAGATTAAGCTATCTGGTAAAATACTTCAGAGACCCTGCATATCCACTTGAGCAATTTTTATATGCTATATTTTTATCTATTTATGAGATTTGTTATCGATACAACATACTTCTGTTTAAGCCATATGTTCAGCTGGACCTTCTGTAACCGCATTAAAACTCAATAAAAAGATAATTAAAAAAATAAATTGTGGGATAGCTTGTATTGGAAAACACTAATAGAATGTAAGAACACCACCACAAGCATGATGTGCTGAAAATTTTTCTGGAATAAATTCTCTGTAAAAATTTACCAGCACATTTTCACCATACAACTGTAGCATGAAAATTTAGTTTACGCCATAAAGAAAAAAACATATGAGGGACATTATCATAGAGGATATAACAAATTATGGGATGCAAAAGTGATTATATTCATTAAAATATCACTGTCACTCTGGGGATGTTACTGACATCATTGACAATATTTTCCAGTCCGCCTCTATACTGCCTTCATTTCATTCAGTTTTTTTTAATTAATAGACTTGTTTCACTTTTTGATTTAAAATGTGGACTTGATTACCCAAGTGGAAGAGACAAGCTAACTGAAAAAAGAAAGATAGGAATGTTAGAATTTTATCTAGAATGTTGCAGGCGGAGGAGTCTGGAATATATCAAGAGAGCTAAAGATGATGTGAATGAGTCAGTCCTAATCACTCGGCTGAAACTGCGTTTGTATGATTGCTATTGAGCGAAGGAGTAAGAAAGTGATATGAACCATTCTCAGAAAAGAGCACTCTACCCTGAGGGATTATTACTATACTGATGGGCATTCAGTAATAAATACCAAGCAACAATCAATCAGGTGATTGTTATTATTATCCTTTATATAACGCCAACACATTTATCACACAGTGCTGCCCTAGTGGAGCTTACAGTCTAACTACGCTATCACATTCTTCATCAGGAGCCAATAACCCTCCTGTAATATGGTCAGAAACTAAAGTAAAACATGAAAGAAGACCATTTAGTGTGTAACCACCAAAAAGGTTAGATAGCTCACCAGTAACCACATAGGGTCTGGGTGCACGTGCCCCACACCTACAGCTTGAGGAGAAGGATCATACCATTGCACAACAGCAGATACAGATCACACAGCCAGGTGAAGTAAAAGAACTGCAAACTTTTATTTTAAGCAAATATAAGACAAATAACAGCATTACATATTTTATGAACTTAGGCATTTAATCACAGGCTACGGAAACCAAAGTACCTTGGTGGGAAACGTACAAACTCCTTTCAGGTAGCACCCTAGACAAGTGGTTAATTGGTCTCTGCCCTGTTCTTTAAAAGAATGACACATACAATCCCAGGCAGATACATCCAATAGCTTGTTAAAATATACTTTCCCAGGAGAAAACCTTGTATGCAGGATCTCGATTTAATAAAGACAAAGTGATAAAGAAGAACCATTCTGGCTAAGAGACAGGAAAATATTAACACTCTAGCTGTCGCAGAAATACAAATACCACCATCCCCGTTTTTAGAAAAGCAGTCATCCTAGAAAGGCGAACATGGATAATGTAATGACTTCAGTATTCTTGAAGTGGTATTTTCCATTAGCATTTATCCTAGGTACTTCAAAGTTTCCAAGTAATTAGATTGGACATTTTTGGAATGCAAAATTTAACTTCATCTTTATTAAAATGAAGCCTCAGATGGTGTATTTAGTCGATTCATGGAATAATCATGCAATGTATATATATATATATATATATATATATATATAAATATTCTGGTTATTACTGTGTATCCTGTAACGGTAAAGCAATAAACATATAAGCAACAATATGCTTTAAAATGTGCTTGGGCTGATTTGTGCTAACATCGTCTCAGTGAATTTGGCATTGTGCTACCAACCGTAATGTATTTCCCTATGTACAAACTCCAGCAGCGTACTATATGAGATTAATTCTTTTGACTCTCAGCTGGGCGCACAGCTTTCTGTAGGCAGATGCTTGAATGTGAACCTGTTTGCTTTATCGATTGGGCTGCTGCTTCTTAAAAAACAAGCAAAAACCCTGTGCTGCGCGGATCATTGTGTCGTCCCCTAAGGGAAATTAGATCAGTGATCTGTATCGCTCTGCCTCCGAGGCAGGTGGAAACTGTCACTAGAAGCAGCTGTTTGCAGGTTTCTAAATCTACATATTCCAGTCTTTCAATAGCTGTGTTGGGCTTAGGAAAATGAGCAAGAGAATTAAGCACAGCTGATCACACAAGTAATCATAGCAACATGCTCAACGACCACAGAACTGGCTGGGAACGTAGCATCGCAAACACTGTCACAACTTTTTTCCTTTGTTAATAGTCACCTCATTAAGGCAGAGCAATACAAAGACTTATGTCTCACCATCAGTCACAGCACAAGCGCCTATGTCAATCTCAGCATTCTAATCAGCTCTCTGCCGCTGGCCACCTTTTATTAAAAATAGCTCTTATGATTTGCCTGTGGTTATCTGACACACTGGGCCACTTTCTGTTCCTTGGGAATGGTGTGGACTTCTAAAACAAGGGATGTCTGCATATTTCAAGTGTTTTCATTTAGTTTTATGACTATAAATCAGAATAGTGTTATAATTAGATTCGGAGTACCATCCACCATAGTTCAATTCAACAGCTGACACTCACCATTCTCCTTAGTTATGTTTAAAACCTTATTCTATTCCTGGCTTGTTTTTGAGGTGTAGATGAGTTTTTTGTATGTAGCATTTACCAAATGGACCTGTGTTTTGTGTTTTACCGTTATTTCATGTCCTACATTCAGTAAGAATTATGTAGAGTTACATTTTTGACCACACTGAATATGATGCAGAATGAATGATGACAAAAAGAGATCATAAGATGCGTAAATAATGACTTACACTAAGGATGTGCTCCCAATTCCTGATCCTAGTGCAGTACAGTGTATAATGATATGGTGCTATGTCCCTAATTTGTGCTGCAGTTTTCTTTTGGGCATTTGAATATAACTGTGCTCAGGGATTTCCTCTCAAAACCCTTACTGAGCACTTTACACTATTAAATGAAGTGATGCTTTACAGGCCTGGAATGGGATTCAAAATAGGCCCTGCCATCTCAAGTACACAGAGGCCCAAAGAGCCCTCCATCAGCCCAATAAATAGTGATTGTCTATGGCATCTTACAGCAGCCCCTCTGGCATTTGCCAGAATCCACAGATTGTCAGTCCGGGCCAAAGGGGAGAAACAATGTAATAATCAATATTAGAGTTATTTCAAGAAATTGCTGTCATTGAGGGGCACTTATACAAACTTGAAGCACCAGAGTTTGCCCAAGCTGTTATACCTTAGTTTGTCAGGTTAGCAATGTGCTAGTAAACAGAGGGGTACTTATTGTACTTTGTGAACTAAACTATGGCATTTTTGTGAATGTTTAGGCTGCTTGCAATGTAATACTGTTGACTAAACATTTATTACATTGCGAATATTTAATACCTGCTTGAAGATTCTAAGATGGAGTACCGCAAACCTACTGTCACAAGACACGCAAAGGGTTAGCTAAAGTTATTTTTTATTGCACAAATGCAAAATATTAAGCAAAGTGCCATATTGGTCCCATTTTACATTCCCCCAAAAATCTTGTTCAGTGTGTTGTTGGATGTTACCTTCCCCAATCCACATAGCTCTCTAATCTTCTCAAGTGATTTCTGCTTGTTTTCCAATGAGGAGTAAAGCTTGTTTGTAGGATGATGAAACTGGCCTGATAGCCACATATGAAGGACAATGCTAAATGAACGTTTGATACCACACACTGGAGCTTACAGACTAAACAGCAACAACCTGTCCCACAACAAATTGCTAAGGTAGCATTGAACCCACTTTTACACATTTATCTTCCTGCAAAGGAAGCTGTATTCCCTTTCCAGGCTAAGATGCTTGGTGTTAGTAAAGTAAAATAACCATATAGTTCTATTACATTACCAGGAGGTATTCCATACTGAATTGCCCTAACATGTAACTAATTTAGAGTCAGAAACATCATCTTAAAAGGTTTAACCACAGAGAAATTTTTCCCATATTGTGAAATCTTTTAATCAATACTTGGGGACCCAGCTCAGAGGTTCTGATCAAATCCAATCTGATTGCAGCTGATTTCTTGGAATAAAAATTACTGCTGCCCAATGAGCTCTTACTTACATGTATAAGAGGTGACACAGCAATGCTCATGCAATTTGTCATTGCCCTTTGAGTCAACCAATAAACCCTCTGCTACTGAGTTATTTACCTTTGTGGCCTATAGCAGGTTGCTTGTTTGGCACCTTGGTTGAAGCAGTGTCACACTGGTCTAATACAGGGCAAACACAGACTGTTGTGGTTGGTTTCCTTTCGTTGTGGCTAAGTGCCAGCAATAGCACAAAACTCACAGTGGTAATGGGACAAGGTTCCGTGACTGGGGGCCTTAATGTGAATGCAGTAGAATATGATTCGAGTAGCTCAGCTGCTGTATTTGCTTAGGGTTAGTCTTATAAAAGTAAAATGTTTTACAAGTTTATGATTTATCAGCAACCTCAAACATTTGGCTGCCAGTGGAGATAAAATCAAATGTTAATTTAAGTATGGAGTGCACAGATACTGAAAATTTTACATTAGCAAAAAAATGTTTTCTCGTAAATGTAATGCATGGCATTAGTTTATTATTAGTTCTGCTGTCCAACTGGGTGCGATATCACTGATGTCTCAAGGCAAGTTTCCGAGACTTCAAAACTGCATATTTTAAGAGTAAATCGTGGCATTTCTAATTGCGTTTCTCTCCCACTCGTTTATGTAAATAAGCATTTCAAACTGTTTAGACATGTGCTGTCTTAGGAACCATCAGATATCACAAGAGCAGCCTCTTGTTTATCTGCTGTGCATAAACCTGTGGTGATTTACTGAGCTCAGTCTAGAATGTTCTGATGGGTTTGCCTCTCACTGAGTTTTGGGTTAGGCCTGTAAATGCTATAAATAATAGAACCCTCTGGCAAAACAATAATAAATGGTGTTGGTGTATGTGGATGTTTTTATGTTTTTGTTCACATTGCTCCATTTTTTTTACATTTTGTAAATTACATTTTTCAAAATTAAATGATGGTTCATAATAATATTTTATGGCTGTGGGAAATGCAATAATAAAAAACCTTCTGGAAACAGATGTTATTCACATGCATCATGCTAAACATATACTGTAGCATTGCCTTAAATCCAAAAATAAGAGGTTTAAACTCTAATGCAAGGAATTATGGGCATAGACATGCGAATCACTCCTTAATGCCCCTGTGGCCAACTGTGCATCCAGAACCTTTGGTTTCAGCCTACTAATTTCAGAAACAGTTATCCAGTAGAATCTCACACAGGCAACTGCCATTCACATAGTATATCACATAGTATCCAACCCAGGACCTCAGCACTGCAGGACAGTATGCTAACCACTGTGCAAATAACTATATATATAAATAAACGTATAACTTCACCCAAAAGCTGTTTGCATAAGGTTGCATCATTTACATAATATTTGAATTAGCAAACACAAAATTTGATCCCTAATTCTCATGTTCACATTTGAACAAAAATATGTCGAACAAAAATGCTCAGGTTAAGTTTTTAGTCACATAATGTAAAGCAAATAGTGCTAGGATTCAACTAAATTCCAAACCGAATCCTGTATTTTTTGCATCTGTGCATACTTTGTGTTTATATGTATGCATCTTAAATTGCTTTAGAATGACAGTAGCATAGAAATGTGTATGAAAAATGCATCCTCCAGAAAGGCCCTGGGATTTATTTCCAAAAAGGACAGAGCTGCCACATGGCTACCCCTTTCCCTCTGCAGGTCACTGCTAAACCTGTGCTTGTCAGTAGCTAGCACTGTGCCAACGCTAGTGATTCTGTACTCCCAGGGTACCACTTGCACAGTCATTTCAGGCTTTCCTATCTATGTAGCAGGGCCACAAATCTATCCATACACCTCAGGGGTGAAGTGTAGGTGAGGTGTTTTGTATGTATGTGTCTTTATTTTAGTGCTACTTAGAATCTCAGAGCCGTACGCTTTTTCTCAGGGAATGTCAGCACACTGTGCCCTTGTGCAACCCGGCAACCAAATGAATGATGCACAAACAGCGTGACATGACACTGAGCTCCGGCTCTGCTAGCCTCAGACAAGCTGGGCAAGCCATGATACAGCCTGCTGGGAAATAGGTTGACACTGCAGGCACTTTACTGATGAAGTGCTTGAAGATCTTTTGATAAATGTGCCCTCATCGTCTTACAGCTGCTACCACTAAAAATAAATACAATTTCACAAACAGGTTCAAAATCAGTTGTATTGTGCTACGTGTATCAGTTTATTGTGTGCTGCACAGGCAGGGTCACTGTAACCTACTATCTGTATATTATCCATTTGTTACTGCTGCCATGTAAGAACTGTAATTCTACCTCTCAATCCTACAGATGAGCAGAACAACGTCAACAAATTTATAGTTGCAAATCAAATCAGATGGTGATTGAAAGTATGCCAATATCATGACCTTCAATAATGAATAACTGAGGCTCACTCCTCTTCCCTCTTCTTACTCTCTTTGCTCTTTTTTTTCTATTCCTTTCATATGACATTAATTGTAGCTAAATAGTAACATTTTGTATAAAGTGTTAAGAAGATTTATCCTACTTAGTTATATATGCTATTTTTACTCACTTTACCTCATATATGCCAGTCATTCTTTTTCTGTTATTATATGTATAAAAAAAAAATAATAATAATAAAAGCAGTTTGATACAAAGAAAATGAAATAATAAAGACACTTCACATGTTTATTTTAGACAAACTGTGTTGATTTTGTGCAGGAGTGAGGGCACACTGGGCTCACCCTCACCCTTATATAATGAGAGAAATTTAAAAAGGAAAGGCATGATTTAAACAAGGACCCCATCCCCTGAATAGAGGAACAGCACCCATCCACTTAACTAAAGCTGGCCATACAAGCACTGATAAACGAGGTTTCGTACGATATTCGGTGCTTGTATGGCAAGTCGGCTTGTCAACCGATATCGCTGATAACCTGCTGATATCGGGCGACTCACCGATCGGGCGGGTTAAAAGATTTTGATCTGGCGACCTCCTTATCTGCCGTTTCAGCCCTGAAGGTTAGTGGCAAAATGTATGTGACAAAGCCCCCAAAATATCTTTCAATAACAATAAACTGGAATTGCTGGAGGTAAAACATTGGAATAAATTAATTGCAGGAAAATGCCTTCCGCTCTGTTTGGCCATGATTAAGTTATGTGAATATTTTACCTCTGCAATAAAAAGGTAATAGCCCTGAAAGTCAAAACATCTCTCAGTTGACATATTGCATTGGACTGGGGGGTCCAGGGCCCACTGGGGCTGCCACCTCAGGGGCCTCCACACTCCACTCAGGCCCCTTGCCTCAGTCATGGGATCTACCTGATACTGCAAATCCCCCCTGTGAATACCTTGTATTCTCCTTTGTGGCTGTGATGGGGGTCAGGGTGGAACACTCAGTGTTTCAGGCAGGTAGCAGATCTAGGTTGGCGGGTCCCACAAGGGCCACGCCCAATGCGTATTTTACCAGTGCCCCTCCCAGCCCAGTCCGACCCTATTCAAAAACATTTGATTGGTTGAGTACACACGTGAGAACCAAAGAAACCATAAAACTCATCTTATCAGATTTTACATTACAGTTGCATTCCAAGATCCTGTGGATCAGATAAAGTCTGACCTACAAAGTCTGAAAGGAAGCCTTGTGTAGATTTGCCTTTGGGTTTAAGTGAGGTGAGGAGCAGATAAATCTAACCAAACGGCAGGAACACAGCTGCTAAAATAAGCAGAATCTGCCCACTGTAAATCATAGTTTTATTCCCATATTTGCATACAAGTGTCTAAAGGCCACTTTATCATAACCCACATTTAACACGCTTATGGACACATATTTAAGGGAATCAAACATTTAACTCAAAACATGAAACATTAAATCCAAAGTACTTATTAAAAGCTTATAATGTGCAGGAATGCTACATGGCTCTCTTAGCACAGGTTTCTGTTCTGGCTTGTACATTACTGTTTGTGGTTTGTATTCTGACATCAGGTTAGAAAATTGTGATAAAAGCTGATTTGGCAGCAAACTCAGGCACTCCCTCCATTGTCTGAAAATACATATTGTCTGAGCGTCAAAACAGCCCAAGTTGTTTTCATTGCAGTAAGTACAGGTGTGGGCTTCCCACAAAGCCAAATAGGCACAAGCTGTACACATGAGTAGGCACCAGACTGGCACTCGCTCGAGCTAAACGTTAGAAAGTGTTTGTTAGAAATGACTCGCTTGCAATGGATCTGAGTAACTCAGCACACCTGCTGTATTAGTGTCATTTGCAATAGATCTTTTTGTGAATTAGAATATTTCTAAAAGCCTGGAAATCCTTTCAACTGCATGCGAGAGTGTAACGGATATCAGCAATGGGTTTAAAGAGTTAAACTGGCCATACACATTAAGATCCACTAGTGTGGTGAGGTTGCCAAATAAGGCTAATCTGAACATTTGGATTACAACAGTGGCCCGTTGGGACATCAGCGTCCTCTTCAAATGCCCAACAAGTATCTGACTGATATCTGTCAGCCCAACAGAATGGACCCATACACAGGCAGAAATGCTACTCAATCTAAAGGGGCCAAATTAGCATCTTATGGTCAGCTTTACTTTTGCCACAAAATCACCCTTTTGTATTATAATATTCCTTTTTATACATGAGCTTTATTTGGTTAGTTTGGTTAGATATCTTTGATTTATAAGCTGTATAGGACTCGTTTTCCAACCAAGGAGCAGCATGTGAACTGAAAGAAAGGCTGCAACCAGCAATGCTGCTTCTGGGTGTGCACAAATAGCTACAGGCCTCTGCATTCCGTTTGGAGACTTGTGACTCCATATGTTAATAAAGCACTGACTGCGTTAATCAGTGAGGTATGAGTGAGGGACATGTAGGTGTCCTTCCCTCCCTCCCCTACCTTGTGCATCATTCTGAGGCACAAGGTAGGACCTAAGGAAAGCTTGCATTTTACCACCAAATCCACTCAGTGTAGATCCACAGAGGTCGACGCCATGCCTGTCAATGGGGCTACACAAACGGTATGAAACGAAGGCTAAGGAAAGCAGATAATCCACTCTGTGGGCCCCTGCCCTTGTGCTCTTGCACTTGTGCCCCCTTGGGTGGCTAATGAGGCCTTATATATTCCAGGTATACATGCACCAATATTATTGTATGGAACAAGGTTTCATATTATATTCGGTGTGTGCATTGTGTGTTGACAAGGCGACCAATATCACAAAAGCTGGTCTGAAAATTTTGATTGGGCGTTTATACCTTAAGGCTAAATTCCTATTGTTTGTACCTGCATACCTGACTATTCAGCTCTTAATGTTAGTGGAGTGACCAATAGTTGCAGGAAGATCGTTATTGTAAGTATATGGCCACCTTAAGTCTTATCACTCATTTTTACTTTCATATTGACACTATAGCTGAGCGGCCTGGGGTTTTGTTCCAGATATGTTGTACTGACAACTGAAAGGCTGTAAAATAGATGATTTTTAAAAAATGGAGTAATTGTAGTGGAAGAGACAAAGAAAAAGACAAACTAGTTCTATCACAACAGCCACGCTCCTCATTAGTATGCAGATAACATACAAACAAGTCTGGGTTCTATGAATAACACAACATGTACTGACCTGAACAAATGGCTAAACATATTTGTTATGACATGATATTGTAATGCACTGAGGAACAAAGCAATGTCTCAGTAAGTAAACCTTTCAGATTCTCTACTTTCTACCAAAATGTTTTTCACGGTTTAAGGACAACATCTTTGATGTCTACATGATCCATCTCCAGTGCAACGCACTTCATCAACCTCTATGCTGTTGCAGAATTTTATAGAAATAACGCTCATACCTGCTGTGTATAAATAATGGAACACAAGCCGTTTTGCACTTAGAAGGAATTCTGGAAAGTGAAACCATAATTGTCTATTAAACTGAGTAATGTTTGTACATGTTACTTTGAAAGGAAAATCTTTGTGTTATACTGGACGTTCATGGAATTTAGGGTCCCTTCAGCCCACCTATTTAACTAGTTTAATTGCTCTAAGATGCCATAGACAGTTACTATTTAGTGGGCTGTTGGGGGGGCTGTTTGGGTCTCTGTGTACTGGATATGCCATAATCCCTGTCCAGGCCTGGCACCTATGTATAAGCCTGTGCTTGGACTGTCATTTTATTTGCTCCTTGGAGTTGCAGAGGAGAAGCTGTTTTTCTTTAGAATGGTTTGTTCAACCCATGTAAAGGGGAAAGTGTGTTATAATAAGGAAGTTTAGCAATTATTGGCTTTTTGAGTTGTGCCTTGAAAATACAAAATATTGCTTGAAACATTCTGAATGTATATGGGAGGAAAGAGTGGAATGAAGTGACAGGATATGGGCCTGTGTGTTGTTTCTCTTGGATGGCTTATGAATCTGCCAATACTTTTCGTCCTCTGATAAATTAAAAATATACAGTAAAAAATATTTCTTAGAATAGTCCATTGGCATACTTATTTATTTACATTTGAATTTAAGTTCATAACACAGTTCAAGGGCTAAAACCTTGAAAAATTTGCCATCTAAAAGCCAGTTAGTTCATGCAGAAGTAAATGGGAGTTGACCTGGCTAAATTCAAGTTTTTTCTTTTTTTAATTTGAGTTTTGAGTAGAATGTGGTTGCGCTGCGTTAAGTTACTTTCACATTTTTAATGGATAAAGTCTTTAAGATTTAGGGGCACGTTCATCAAAGTACGAGTTTGAATCCCAGAACGGGTAAAATTCGGATTAGATACGATAATTCTTGATGATCGCAAATATCACGAAAATGCTTTCGAAAATATATTATCGTATTAGTCACGATAGTATCGTATTGGCGTTCCGAAAGTCACAAAATTTTTGTATCTGAACAATCATAAACGGCAGGAAAACCTTTCTGACTTTGATCCTTCTGTGCATGATTTTGGAAGCCTCCCATAGGACTCAATGGCACTCTGCAGCTCCAACCTGGCCCAAGGAAAGTCTCCCATAGGGCTCAATGGCACTCTGCAGCTCCAACCTGGCCCAAGGAAAGTCTCCCATAGGACTCAATGGCACTCTGCAGCTCCAACCTGGCCCAAGGAAAGTCTCCCATAGGGCTCAATGGCACTCTGCAGCTCCAACCTGGCCCAAGGAAAGTCTCCCATAGGACTCAATGGCACTCTGCAGCTCCAACCCGGCCCAAGGAAAGTCTCCCATAGGGCTCAATGGCACTCTGCAGCTCCAACCCGGCCCAAGGAAAGCCTCCCATAGGACTCAATGGCACTCTGCAGCTCCAACCTGGCCCAAGGAAAGTCTCCCATAGGGCTCAATGGCACTCTGCAGCTCCAACCTGGCCCAAGGAAAGTCTCCCATAGGACTCAATGGCACTCTGCAGCTCCAACCTGGCCCAAGGAAAGTCTCCCATAGGGCTCAATGGCACTCTGCAGCTCCAACCTGGCCCAAGGAAAGTCTCCCATAGGACTCAATGGCACTCTGCAGCTCCAACCCGGCCCAAGGAAAGTCTCCCATAGGGCTCAATGGCACTCTGCAGCTCCAACCCGGCCCAAGGAAAGCCTCCCATAGGGCTCAATGGCACTCTGCAGCTCCAACCTGGCCCAAGGAAAGTCATGATACTGAAGCTTGAATGAATCCGAAACTTTCGTACTCGGAGAGACAATGTGATTTTGTCGAACAAAAGTTGAGCAAATATACGAAAAAGTCGCAAAACTATGATTTTTTTAAAAATTCGGGCCTATCGTACTTTGATAAATCAGCCCCTAAGTCTTTAATAAATAGCACATTTAAATTTGGTGAGTTATTTCAAATTAAAAAAATCTTGAATTTACAAATTCAAATTTTGAGATATATTATTATTTATTTGTGCCATTCGCTATATACCAATAAGGACTCGTTTATCTGGAAATGTCTGAATGTAAGATCATTTCTATAAAATAATCTTAAAAAAGGTCAGTGTGCATCTGTTTAATATTAATTATTATATAATTAATGTTCTTAATAATCATTTTTCAGTTACACCAGTGGTTTGTTTTGATTGTATGCTTGTATGTATAACTTTATTTATAAAGCGCTACATCAATTCGCAGCACTGTATAATTTGACAGTATAGAAAAATACATACAGGGAAAACAAGCATAATAATAAAGACTAAGTAACAAACATAGTAATAAATAAGTATAAATATACAGCAATTAAGTGCCAAGGGGTAGCTAACTTGTGCTTGCTACTACTTCCACCACACTCCTCCAATAATCAGTAGAGTTTTTTTGTTTTACAGGAAATAATGATCTATTTAGGAACAGGCAGCTCTCTGACCTTAGCTGCAGTCTGTGTCTCATGATTACAGAAAAGGAGGAGTTTGTTATTACAGAGGTTTACTGAAAGTAGTTTTAGCTTCACACTTTAGCCTGTTTAGTGTAAGAAAGAAAAACAAGAGTTGTTTCATAATTAAAATCAATATTCATTTATTTTTTGGTAAATAAGGATCAGTACTGCCCCTTTACATATTTTTTATAGTGTGTGATTTTCATCCAGTTTAGTGGAACTTGTGCATCCAACTAATTTAAACCTTTTCACAGAAATCATGGCGGTACAGTGCCATCATCACAGCTAGACATGGCAGTTCCTATAAAAGCAAACATGTCATTTGCCTTATCCTACAGCAATGATTTTCTGGAATGTGGGTATTTACAAAGTAGTGTTTCACTCGTACTCCAGCAATAGGCTCTGGGGAGATAAAGAAGGAACATAGTTACATAGTTACATAGCTCTTTTTTATAGCAAGAATGTGCAGCTTGATTCACAGGAAAGTCTGAAGCATGAAATCTTGACTGCAGGGTTGGAAGTAATGGAACACACACACACTTTCTAAATGCATAGAAGGTTTAATGGTTGTGTCTCACTGAGGGAAATAAAACACTGTTTTCAGCGACACTTATCTCCCATTATCACATTCAATGATAAGAGATTATAAACCGACAAATATTTCATGGTATTCCATGGCGAGTCTGTTCAGAAATCACTAAGCACCTTAGTTTAACTGAGTATATAAAATAAAATGTGTGAGAAACAGGCCTGGACTGGCAATCTGTGGGTTCTGGCAAATGCCAGAGGGGCTGCTGTAAGATGCCACAGACAGTCACTGTTTATTGGGCTGGGGGGCTGTTGGGCCTCTGTGTACTTGGAATCCCAGGGCCTATTTTGAATCCCAGTCTGGGCCTGGTGGGAAACTTATAACTGTGCAGGGGGTGTACATGTATCACATGCTATTCTTAATATTCACATATTCCAGAAAGTCATGTCACATTGTTTCATCCTTGTTCCATTCTAAAATATCATGCACTCATTTAAAAATTAAATAGTAGGAGCAGACTACAAACTACGTATCCGTATTGCATTGTAATCACCTATAGGGAAACACCGGTCAAATAAAATATGCGGAATCAAAGAAAATGTATTTCCAAGCAATGTTCCAATGTTTCAATGATTATAAATGTATTTGAAAATGTAATTAGTATCTGCCCTGCACAGTTCTCAGCTGGAGGAGTGTTGACATTGTTTAAATGGTATATGTAGTCTGGACCAGTAGTGCAGGGAATTACAAGGGACACTGTTTTCAGTAGCAGTTGTTGATTACAATATTGGAAAGTTGCTTAGAATTACTTTTTTGTTTCTTGGCTGGTGTCAAGTTGCTAGACACCCCTAGAGATGCTAGTTGCTTACCTCTTACCCGGGCCAGTGCTCCTTTTTTTTCAAATATGCACAAGCCCAGGGAACTTGACTTGTGAGTGCCATGATGCTATTTTCTTTTGTGTTCCAGGAATCCCCTGTGCATATTATCCATGATAAAGTTCTGTACTGTGTATGCACTAACCCAGGCGCAGCAGGGGATACCTATGATGGAACAAAATGGTGGTGTAGTGCTTGCAAGTAAAGTACTCTGGGCCAATGCATTTTCTGAAGAAGAGAAGTACCGGCAGGGGTATGTGGTAAGCACTCCCAGAGTCGGACTGGGCCAGAGGGACACTTGAAGAAAACCTGGAGCACCAGCCCTCATAGGCCCCTGATGACCCAGGCCCACACCACTGCCTGTGCAACCTTGTGAAAAATTAGAAGGCAAATCTAAGGGCAAGAAGCACACGGTGCATATACAGTATCTTGTTGCAAATTCCCAGTGTGCAGGCCTAAAAAACGTGAAAGCAGATGTTTGTCAGGCCGATGTCTGGTCTGTGTCTGCACGCGCTCAGGCAGTTACTGAAGTTTTTAGCACAGGCACATGGTGCAGCATAGGCAAGCGGATCCACCACATGTTTTCTTATGTTATGTCACAGCAGTTTAGATTTCTTACATCATTTAAAAAGCTAAATGCTCCTGTTTACTCTGCTTTAGCTGAACTTTCTTTTTAAGTGACAAAAGTAGGAAAACATCTTTTCCTAAAACTATGTCACAAAGTAGTTTTTTGGCTGTATGCCTTTAAGCACATGCATATTATAACTCTACCGGAAGCTGTCCCTCTATTGAGGAGAATGAATTGCCCTTTAATATTAATAGCATTATTATAAATGTTTTCCTGCACAGAGACAGATATATTCCTTAGTACATTACTGCACATAAATTGCCCTAAATGAATGGTTAGTGGATATTGTGAACATAGCAACATTATATCACTTAGAAGTAAAAATGGGAAGAAATTTTTATAACTAGCAAAGAACCTACCATCTGTCAGCCGCAAGAAATATGTCTTCAGTTTTGAAAATGAGCCTTGACATTGCACTGAGCCAGAAACCTATTAGAGGAAGAAAGAAGATGCTATAAGGAAAAGAACCAAATTGCCGTTAACCTTTTGCTCGTGTAAGGAACAAGGCAGTATATCACTTCATCTTTCGGCTATTACTGCATATGTCAATCACATTCACATTAATGCAGCAGGCTGCCCTCCTGGAAGGGAAAGATGCACATATTAGCTCAGTGGGGGCTGAGATTGCATTGCACAGCCTTTGCATAGCATTTAGTCAGTGCACCAACTGGCACCCAGATATGTATTGCACAATAATATAACGTGACTTCATTAGGATCATGTCGGCTGGCACAGGGACAAAGTACTTTTATCCAAGATAATAACCTTTTTTACTGTTCATATTATTAGTTTCTCGGGGCAAAAAAAACCTCTTATTTGAAAGGTTACGTTTCTTCTCTTCTTTACAACAATGATTAAGAAGTGAGATTCTGATAAAATTGTTCCTTATTTATTCACAGAGATGATCTGTAGGTGGCATTTTCTGTGGGTTATCTGAGATTACATTGAAAAAATGAAAGAAAAAGACAAACTCAAAAGATTATGATTTATGCGACTGAGATTTTCTTTCAATTTTCAACATTCAGTGAGACAAGATCTAACTATATTCTCTTCTAGTTTATATGCTATTTGTTTATGAGGTCTCAGGCACCCAAAGAAAACCCACACAGACAAAGGAAGAGTATAAAACCCCTTGTGGATAGTGCCCCTAGAGTGGTGATTCCCTAATTGTGGGACACTTGGTTGGGGGGCTCGGGCTCATCATATCTGACATTATCTATTTGCTCCACTTATCTGGAATATATATATATATATATATATATAATTTCTTTGGTACCTCTACCACAATATATATGGAACCTTGTCTGGTGCAGAAGTTGGGCCATAAAGGAAGGGACTGAACCAAGTAATTGTCTAAAAACACTGCTCTAGAGTAATTGAACTCAACACAGGACCCCAGTGCTGCTGGCTTAGGGCACTTTGATGGTTATAAAAATCTTTTGTAGGATTGTATCTATCCCCAGGGTTCCAGCTGGATTTCCCAATGATAAACTATTACTAGGAGTTTTGTTAGTTACTTTGCTGCACTATAAAGCTCCTGCCACACGGGGCAGATTCCCTGCATGGTTGAGTATACAGTTACGTGCCAAAATCCCCTCTGTGTGCCTGCACCAAGGCCGAAGCAATGGGCTTTTGGAGCATAGGGGCAGATCCTTGGCCTGTGTTTATCCGCAGGATGAGAATCCGCCATGTGTGGCAGGAGCTTAAGAGCTACTAAATGGTTCCCTTTTCTTAAAGGCAAGTTTGCTAAATCTGTTTTTTTCCCCTGGAAAAATAAATCACAACTCTTCTTATATGAAAATAAATTATTATTATTATTATTATTATATATTATCAGGCACACAGCACAATATTTCATACAATAAAAAAGATGTTGACATTTTGGTTCTTTATGGCATATTAGACAAATAAGAAGCTTATGGCATCTTTGTCTTGCAGATAAAATGGCTGCGGTTCCATATTATTGTATCTATTATGTGGAATGTTTTTTATGTTGTGTTCTAGTTAATCCTTTAGTGTAGATTGCTTTTGCTATACTAGGTCTTTTATTAATTTATGATAATAGCTGTTTAACAAATATGTTTTCTTTTTTTTTTTGCTGGATTTTTAGTGGATTCTTTTCATCAACGAATAAAGGATTTGACTCCAAAATTGGTGCCAAGGCAAGTGAATATGGATTAGCTAATTTTGTATTTAAGTTGTATTATGACCGGATAAAGACAGTGTGTGTTTTATGAATTAGCATTTCACTAACAGCCAAACATATCCAGTGGAAATATCACAATAAATATGAATCATTGTATAGTTCAACAGCTTCCCCTGAAGGCAGTTTTTTTGCAAAGGGGCAAACAGCACCTTTAAAGGGGATCTAAACCCAAAAAATGCATTGATGTAGACTCTGAATCTGAAAGAAGCTGCTGAGCAAAAAGCTATTAAAAGCTATTAGCAATCAGAAGCTGCTAAAAATAGAAAATTAATTTGATTTTAAAAAGTGATCAGAAAGGCATTCTGAGTAAGTTGAAATCACTTAATTTTCTGGGTTTAGATGCCCTTTTACTTTCCAACTGATCAGCCTACAGACGGCACTGTGTTTAGGTCCAGTGCCACCCTAGGTACTGCCCCTCCAGCAGGAAGTGGCTTCTCTTAACTTCCTCATCTGCTGACGCACCATACACTGGCTGGCAAGGTGCATAGGCAGATAAAATTTTCAATCCTGCTAGAATCCCAAACTGATCAATATCCATAGTATATTGATAGTGGCTGACATTGGAGGGCCAGTATTTATGCACAGAAGAAGTTTAGTACAAAAGAGAAATTGTGTTTGGAAAGAGCAAGGCTAGTGAGTAGCTTTTAAAGTAGGCTGCGGTGAGGTCAAGGATTGATTCAGGATTGTCACGTGAAATGCGTGTGTCACTCAAACATGTAGCACCATGCCTTGACAGTGACTTGACAGTGCCTAGCACATAATGGCAAAAATGAAGGAAACAGCAGCACTCCGGTTGTTTTGAAAAATGTGAATCTTTACTTAAGTGCCTTTGGCACTTAAGTAAAGATTCACATTTTTCAAAACAACCGGAGTGCTGCTGTTTTCTTCATTTTTGAATTTATCTGCCCGGGCAGTGGGTACAGCGTGCACCTGGGGCTGCAAGAAGCTATTTTCACTGTGTAAGCACATGTTAACTGATTCTAGCACATAATGGCAATTACTGTTCACTTTGAATGGGGGGCAATTTCTGGTGTTGTGTCCCCCTCCCATAGAGTGAAAGGCAGAAGAGGAATGTGCCCAGTGCCCCTTCACTGTTGTGCCTCTTCTGCCGTCCCTTAGTTCCAGCTCTGTCTGACAGTCAGGAAAGTGTAAGTAACTTTGATACATTGGAACTGCTGGGATACCCACCGAATTCTACAGGTTGATTTTTCAAAATCTGCCCCTCAGTGTAGTACAGAACTAAATCCACCCAGAGATTGCTGCTTTTTCCCTCAGGCTTAAAGACTATATAAACCAGTCACATTCAAACTACTTAAAAAATACATTTTAGTCCATAGACTGCATCATTATTTAAAAACGACAACACTTGATATATTAAGACCCTGTTATGATCACACAGAGAAGGCAGTACACAGAGTTTCTGTATCTTTTAGTATGGTTGTTCATTAGGGACTGGGCCTATTAACTTTGCTTTGAATTACTTTTATATAATACCTAACTGTATGGAAGAACACTTACTGCATTGTTTGTAATAAATTATTTTGAATGAAATTGAGTGAAATTCCCTGACAGTGATCTGCTGCATGATGTTGGTTACATGGCTGTGTGTTTAGGCAGAGAGGAGTGTAATGTATATGCTCAGCAGAGTACAGCTGTTGCACTATCATCTTCGGTGCACACACTGAAATGCCATTACACCTCAGCTATCAGGATTAAGCCTTGATTTTTCCCTTCCGTGCGCTGCTGCTATATGATACACATATAATGAAATGCTCACTTCTGCCGTTGGGGTTTTAAATCACTGTATTTGCAGTTCCAATTTTGCTTTGCTGTCAAGGCTGCAGGAATAATGATTTCAGTTTTGCGGCCCATCAGAATGATGGGCCATCACTTTAATACCATTGATGGATTCTTGACATGTATGCTAAAGCAATATTTGATAGCGTGCATATTTCCTTATCTGGAACTCAGGATGTCTGTGCTCTTTTATTTAAATGAACCGACAATCACCGTGCTTAATAATAGGCGTGTATCCACTTCTGGAAGATATCAGTTCATCTTTCATAATAAAGGTATATCTTCCAATCAGTCTGAGTGCTTAAATCAGATATGGGCAAACTGCAGTCATCCAAATGTTTTAAACGTCCCAGCATTCCACAGCTGCCCATTGTTAGTCTTACCCTCCTAGAGCCAACCAGTGGACCTGACAGGTTTTAAGACATAGGTCTTAAAACAATCCAATGTAGACAGTGCTAAATGTAATAGGTGTCACATCTTTTCTGAAAAAATTCCATCCAGTTTCTAAGGGAAGGACGATGGGGCAGGGGAAATTGAGGGAAAAAGGAAGTAGTGATTGGGAGCTGAACAAGAGATTATTACAAATTTACCAGCAAATACATTGCAAATAAATTTGTAATACTGGCCCCAGCCTTGGCTGGTATTTTACAAGCCAGGTGGCAACCCTACATAGCTATCTGTTGTAAATAAGAAAATGCTATAATCAGCCTAAGGGCTCTTGCACACGGGGAGATTAGTCACCCACGACAAATCTCCCTGTTCACGGGCGACTAATCTCCCCGTGTGCCAGAGCCCTAAGATGTGGCCTATCAGGATAACTTTTGCTACTCCAACAGGCACTATGACACTGCAGATGTCAAAGGGATACTGGGAGTTGCACTTCAGCAGTAGCTAGAGGGCTATAGTTAATTTGCCTCTAATTAGAAATACTGAACCCTTAGTAGGCTTTCCCAACCAATATCTATCTGGCATGTTTGCAAATCCTGTACTGAATTTGACTGTTGACTCCTAATTGATCAATGATTGGACTAACCTGACTTGGCCCCTAATGTTGGTGGCAAAAATAGGCATAGATCCACTTGTCAAACAAGCAGATCTGTAAATGTATGGGGCTATACTGATATACACCAAACAAAGTCTTTTAGAAAGCATTTTCTGGGGAGTGTGTTTGTGTGTTTTAGTGCTGCATGCCGTTGGTGAATTAGCTGCACAATAGAATGTGGAAAATAGAAACTTCAATTGATATTGGTTATGACTGAAAATAATTGGATTGGAGAGAAGAGTAACGATATGGACAGAGCCATCTAGCCATGTGGGTTTTAGAGAAATTAATGAGGGTATAACTAAGCCCAGCCAGTATAACTTTCATGAGCCCTGGCAGTACAGAAGGACCAACAGCTGAACAATTATTACAACAGAAAGAAGGGTCTGCCATATTGCACTGTTTCCCTGATGAATCACTTAACATTTATCACATCAAATAATTGTATTTAAGACTTATCTAGAACTGTCCCAGTTTTATTTTTTCTATTATAACAACCTCTTCAATGGATGCCACTTTGCAATAAAAAAAGGTCAGGACTTTGGCTTCAAAGAAAATGTTTTATAGAATCATATGCCAGTGAAAGACAAATAATCTTCATATTTATTGTGTGTGTGTTGCTAGCCCTTTAAATGAACCTTCAGCTCTTTAGGTCTAAAACTCGACAGATGTCAACTATGGGAATGAAAGTGAGCGATGAAATATTTATTACTCTCATTTTCTGCACATAGTGTTAGGGGAAGTTTGGTGGCTCGCTGAGTACCCTTCTCTTGTCACTTTGCCATAATCCTTTCCTCAGTGTAATGACTGCCAAAATAACAGATTGCAGAGAGGAACTGGAGAAAGCTGGAGCAAAGCGCTGAAAGAGAGAAATTAAAAGTGAAAAGACTCATTAGATGTGGAGAAAGAGATGAATATCTGTGCATTAGACTGGAAACCTTGGACATCTTGGATACCCTGGACTGCTTTTTAATGTATATTATTGTATATAAATGGATATTGTCGTCATCACAAGTCTGCAGTATGCAAAGTATTTATATAGAAGCAACTAAAATGTCTGAAAGGGAGATGTAATGTGCTGTTTGTGTGAGATTTTAGTAAAATTAAAGTGCATTTGATTTTGGGTTGTTAAAGGCAATATGAACTAAACTATTGTAATAAAACAGCTGTTGTTTTAATAGAAAGAATTTCTAGAGGAGCAAAATCTCCTTTTCTTTTAAGGGCTTGCTTATCATGGGTAGGGGGACAGGGTGCAAATTACAGAATCAGGCAAAGCAACCTGCTTTTACCCCCCTGTGAGTTGTACCTGCCTCGGATTGTCTTAATTATTAGACCTAACTAACCAAAAAGACGGTGACTGTCACTGTTTGGGCTGGTTGGAGGCTGTTTTGGGATCTGTGTACCTGAAATGCCAGGCAGGGCTTATTTTGAATGCTAGTCCAGACCTGTGACTGCGTGTCAATGGTTGCAGCTCTGCCTGCATTTAGCAGCACTACAAAGAGTTGGGTATATAAATGGGACAGGGGCTCCCCCACATGCTTCGGGGGACACAAAGTGCTCCAGGTTAAAGGAATGCCTGCTTAAGTTAAGTATTAGGTACAGGGCACCCTTGCACCTGTATGTGCAGGTCACAAAATCTATCAGCCGCACTTCAACCTATCCTGTCCTTAGTGAACCTTCATCCACCCAAACCTGAAACTTTACATTTCTCTCAACCTGAACCCACTGGTGTAGTAATGGAGGGCCATCACTAAGAGGGGAACACTTTGATGAAAAAGAAAGGATTGCAGTGTAGAAAAGGAAATGTGCCCAGGCTGAAGGCGGAAGCATTCCTCTTTTGTGCCCCAAACCTGCACAACTTAAATTTATCAGATAAACCCACAAATCATTAGCATGGACTACATTCTTTGTGCCTTGCACCAGATTAATTTAATTCTTAGAAAAGTCGTTTTAGGCACATTAGCCCGCATAGTGCTTGTGTTGGAAAACAAAACTGTGAGACCTGGGTGTTCAGGCTAGTCAAACACATTTATTTCCCACGAGTTGGCAAATGTTAGCAGCGCTGATCACAAATACCCAAAGATTGGAATTGCATTGCTATAAGTTACTTCATTACCACCTGTATAAACTAATGATAGTTAATAAATAGTCCTCTCTGTGTGAATAATTTATATTTCAGTTCCAAGTTGGACACCCCAGGCGTTGCTATACCATACTCCCTAGGCCATGCACCCTGTTGCCCTTTTGTAAAACAAGAATAAAAGAATGATACTTTGAACTGTCAATATCTCCAACACCCAAACCCAAGCGATGGAGGCCTTAAAAGCTTTGTTGAGATGTAAACAATGTTTAATACAAAAGCAAGTAGAAATGTGCATTTACTTTCTTTCTACAGTCCATGATGTCTACTGGTAATAGCCTAAAAGATTAATGAGGGAACAAGTTATCATGACACTCCTTTATGGTCAAAGTTGTAGCAGTTACCTGAATTATACTTTGGCATGACATCTTCTTTAGACTATAAATTAATGGTAGTGTACATTAGCTAACTATTTAACCTCCCTATAACTAATTTAGTGTTCATTTGGCAGAAACCCATTGGGAGAAGTATTCTTTGGTATATCGAGGCACTGAAATCCTGCAGGTCCCCTGTGATTCTGCACTACATTTCCCATTATCCTTAACTTGCACCTCTGACTACCTTTTCTAGGTGTATAAACACTACAAGAAATGAAACAGGATTGACAAATTCTTATCTGGACATATTTTGTGAGCTCATGAAACTATTTAAATTGCAAAGGGAGCACCCAATGCGGGTGTTTAGTCATATACATTTAATGGGAGAGCCCCTGGACTCACTTGTAATGCTAATGCATGTGATGTCTAAGGGAGCTCCCTTCTGATGTGGGTATCATAGCACTCATAAAGAGTATTTTTTGCATAAAGTGGTATTGTTCCCCCCAACTGGAGTATAGGCTCTATTAGCCCACACCTTGGTATGGAAAACAATTTTTCCTACAACAGGGCTATTCATTCGGGGCAACATGGGTGTTTGGTAGTAAAAAATAAAGGGCCCCAAACAAATTAGAGCCCATAGCTTTCTGGTTAAGCTAATATCTAAATCACATTTTTCTCTGATGCAAGTTTTTCTTTTATATAAAGCATTTACAATTGCATGTAATGTTATTTTTTCTTAGAAGTCGGTGCCAGAGAAATACAATGGCGCCTATAATGATTTTGAACTAGTTTTGTGAACCATCTTTTCCTTGTGACTACCAGTAATTAATTCCGACGCCTTCGTTACCTAATTAGGCATAATTCCCAGCAAGATAATACAACGTATGAGTCATGTTTAAGTACTGTTTGAAAGCTGGATGATTTGTTTGGAAAAAGGATGCATTTCACTTCTTATTTTGCCAAAATGTTTAATTTTTCTTTTTTCATTTTTTATATTGTAAGTATAAATATGCCGACTTGACAGAAAAACGTATGGGTCTTAGCAGGCGCAGCTGTCATATTTAGAATCCATGCGCTCTTTTAATATGAAATGTATTCATATTACTAGGGGAGTTACCGGAGTGTGACCGAACATGCAAAAGCGCACAATGCAGAGAGAATGCTTTTTCACCTTCTGATGGGTTGTTTCATCCTTCCATCCCACAATAGTCCCATTTCCTGCTCTAAACTGCTTGTTCCTTAGAAGCAGCACTACATTTTTCTTTGTATAAAGTAGGTTAATAAAATCTGCGCATGTATTGTGTATCTGACGATATCCTTGGGGGGCCTACAATGCATTTCCAGAAAGTCACTTTCATACGATTGGTGTCTGCCAACTATTTCATGTTCAGAACATCCTCCGATTGTTATTCTTATTGTTAGGGCTTTATCCTACAATTTCAATCTTAATGTTAGTTTTAGATTATTGAATGTAAACGTATAATCAATATCCGAACGTTCGTAGGAAGAAGACTATAATGTGAATGTTTATGGCCACCTTTATTTACTGGAAGGCGTTGTGCATATCTTCCCTGATTTATTTAGAATAGACGTATTTACTAAAGGTGATTTAGGGTAAGTATGCAACATCTTGTTTTGTCCATTGCTGCTAAATGGGAATGATATCTGGTTAAAAATTGTGGCTGTGTTTAACGTAAAGGAATACTGTCAAGAAAACGTTTTTTTTTTTAACAAATGCATCAGTTAATAGAGTTTCTCCAGCAGAATCCTGCATTGAAATCTGTTTTTTAAAAATACAAAGATTTTTTTATATTTAATTTTCAAATTTCACATGGGGCTAGCTATATTCTTAATTTCCCAAGGTGCCACAGCCATGTGACCTGTGCTCTGATAAACTTCAGTCACACTTTACTGCTGAGCTGCAAGTTGGAGTGATATCACCCCCCCCCTCCCAGCAGCCGAGCAGCAGAACAATGGGAAGGGAGCAACACAGCAGCTCCCAGTAGAGTACAATTCTACACTACAATCAGAAGCCAAATGAACAAACATTGAGTGAGTGTCTCAGGGCCACTTTAAGGTGCCAGTGGGCTTAGGGCAATGGGTTCCCACCAGTAGGGGAACCTGAGTACAATAAGGCACGAAATATAGAAAAAGATTCAGAAAAGATGGTGGGAAAAGATAAACTGTAATACCAGCTTTTAATTAAAATATATCCTTTAGGAACATTGTTACACTGAATAAAATGAGGGGTCTGGCATTTTTGGGGGTTGCCTCAGTCATTACAGATGATGGGGGCCCCATTCCTGGGGGCCCAGGGCAGTTGCACCATTTGCCCATTTATTAAAATGGCCCTGAGTGTAGGCACATGTACAAACATATTAGGTCTCATTTAACATCTGTAGGTTCAGCGCTGTGGATATCAGTTTAAAGGAGAATGCAAGTCAAAATTTAAAAAGCATACTGCCCAATAGTCCTCCTATTGTTTAGTAAAAACGCCACACTTTTGGCTCACCTAATCAAATATTTACTCAGTCACACTTACTTCACATTTTCTAGAACAGGCAGCCATCTCTAAAAAGGTATTCTCCCTTCCTTTCCCTCCTTGCTTCATACTGTATGTGTGTTTCATTCCCTCCCCCCTCCCCTCTGCCAGATCCTCTTCTGATTTACTGGTGGGTATTTGTAGCTCAGAACAGGAGACAGGATCAAGTTACACACATGCTCAGAGAATAGGAAGGCTGCCGCTGGCACCTACAGGAAGGGGAGAGAGATTTCAGTGATGTCACTGTAGGCTTCACACTGCTGTAGGCTGCCAGCACCATATCTCAGAGAAGCAAGCAGGGATGTGGGAATTTAGATATGCAGTAAGTACTTAAAAAGAATGCCTTTAGACTTACTTTTACTTTATATTAACCTTTCATTGTCCTTTAATGAGCACAATCCTGCACCCAGTTTAGGTGTTAGTGCTGTATCTACAGATGTTAAATGAGACCTAATACTGTATGTTACACAGACTGTAAATCAATTGCACTCATTTTACTTTCTTATGATTCTCTGTGTTACACGTCTACCTACAGATAACATTCTCACTATAAAGCTCACTAGTTCAGCATATAAAGTAAAGGGTTTTATTCACTAATACTAAAGTGGCAAAGTGAAATCCCACTGAGCATTACTGTGTTGTGACTAGACAATGAAATGATTAAACCACCAAGTTCATATAAATATGTTTAAGGAAATGGCTAATGACTAATTACAGTCGTCTGAAGCTCAAACACAACCTGAAAATCTCATTAGATTTTTCTTACGACAGAATAAAGCTTCATCCTATTATACAAATTCAATTTAATGATCAGGTGCATAAGCAGTTATATACAATAATATGTTTCCTGAAGGGTCCAATCAAGTTACATTGCTAATGTTCCAAAGGGCAGCAGAGGACATGCCATGATTAACCTGACAAACATTGTAAATTCTATGCTTTTACAGTGCATGGGTTGAAATTTGAAATCTTTATGATACCAAATTACTGTCCCTGGTTTGCAAATTTTTAACCCACACAAACAATAAGATATGATTCTTAGATGTAACCCCAGTAAAACAATAACATTAAGAATTCATCTTTCACCTCACTAAGAACATGTAATGGGCAAGAAATAGAGAAGCCACGAGAAGACTAAATCCTTTTTAACAGTATAATGGGAAAGATAAGCAGGCCAAGAGGGGAACACTGATAGGTCAAAAAGTCTATGGAATTCAGAAGTTCACAGAAATACCCAGTCTCTGTGCTTTTACAGGTAAGGGGTGCTAAGAACAAGTAACATAAATAACACCCCTTATATATCAAGCACTGCTGTATAACAAATTCAAACTTCTTTTAATTATTTCACACTTGCCTATACTGCAACTTTCTTTCTTAGGCTGGCTAGCCACACCCTTCCTTTATGCCTCCATCACCTCAATGCTAACTGAACAGGACCTTTAATGGGCCTTGGAACTAGACTGGGCTTTCCCATAGCCTGTACAGAGATATACCTGTACTATACAAATATGTCAACATAGGTATCCTCCTGTACTTTGCATAATTCTGCAGAAAAATATAAGCTACAGATATGGGATCTCTTATCTGATGGATGAGCCATCTGCCCTAGGGGCCAATTCATTAAAGCACGAGTTTGAATCCTGAATGGGAAAAATTCGGATTGAATACGATAATTTCTGAAGGTCGCGGCTTTTTTATCACCACCGCGACTTTTTCGTATCTTGCGCAACTTTTTAGGCGCCACCGCGACTTTTTCATATTGAACAATCGTAAACGGCGGGAAAACCGTTCCGACTTTGATCATTCTGTGCATGATTTTGGAATCCTCCCATAGGACTCAATGGCACTCTGCAGCTCCAACCTGGCCCAAGGAAAGTCTCCCATAGGGCTCAATGGCACTCTGCAGCTCCAACCTGGCCCAAGGAAAGTCTCCCATAGGGCTCAATGGCACTCTGCAGCTCCAACCCGGCCCAAGGAAAGTCTCCCATAGGGCTCAATGGCACTCTGCAGCTCCAACCCGGCCCAAGGAAAATCTCCCATAGGGCTCAATGGCACTCTGCAGCTCCAACCGGCCAAGGAAAGTCTCCCATAGGGCTCAATGGCACTCTGCAGCTCCAACCTGGCCCAAGGAAAGTCTCCCATAGGGCTCAATGGCACTCTGCAGCTCCAACCCGGCCCAAGGAAAGTCTCCCATAGGGCTCAATGGCACTCTGCAGCTCCAACCTGGCCCAAGGAAAGTCTCCCATAGGGCTCAATGGCACTCTGCAGCTCCAACCCGGCCCAAGGAAAGTCTCCCATAGGGCTCAATGGCACTCTGCAGCTCCAACCCGGCCCAAGGAAAGTCTCCCATAGGGCTCAATGGCACTCTGCAGCTCCAACCCGGCCCAAGGAAAGTCTCCCATAGGGCTCAATGGCACTCTGCAGCTCCAACCCGGCCCAAGGAAGTCTCCCATAGGGCTCAATGGCACTCTGCAGCTCCAACCTGGCCCAAGGAAAGTCTCCCATAGGACTCAATGGCACTCTGCAGCTCCAACCCGACCCAAGGAAAGTCTCCCATAGGGCTCAATGGCACTCTGCAGCTCCAACCCGGCCCAAGGAATTCTCCCATAGGGCTCAATGGCACTCTGCAGCTCCAACCTGGCCCAAGGAAAGTCTCCCATAGGGCTCAATGGCACTCTGCAGCTCCAACCTGGCCCAAGGAAAGTCTCCCATAGGGCTCAATGGCACTCTGCAGCTCCAACCTGGCCCAAGGAAAGTCTCCCATAGGGCTCAATGGTACTCTGCAGCTCCAACCCGGCCCAAGGAAAGTCACGATACCGAAGCTTGAATGAATCCGAAACTTTCGAACTCCGTGCAACAATACAAGTTTGTCGAAAAAAAAGTACAAAAAAGTCGCGACAGCATTGGAAAATTCGCGCAAGATACGAAAAAGTCGGCGACAAAATGTCGCAAACATAATGATCATTACGAAAAAAATGCATTCGGAGAGTTTGTGGATTGATAAATCTCCCAAATAATGTAAAAAATGATGTAAATGATGACAATTTTCTCTGTAATTATAACACAGAACCTTGTATTTGATGGGAACTAAGATGAATCCATATTGGTACAAAACAATGAGTTTATTTCAATTTTTAAATGATTTTTAGCAGACATAAGGTATGATGATCCAAAGTACTCCATCTCTAAAGCTTTTAATGCTTTTTTTAAAGAACTATGTAAGAGCAGTAATTTGTTTTTTTCTTTAAACCTGGCAGACTTTCAGTCAGCAGCGGCAATGACTAATATAACCTCTGTGCATAAGGACCCTTTCAGACTTTAAACCACGCAAAACATCTGTACTGTAAATTTTCATTACTGTCGCCTGATGTGACTAATTAGCCCGGGAGCAAAGGCACATGGTTATGGAATATAAACTGCTGCCAATATTACTAATAGGTTTTTGTAATGTGTTTTTTTTTTGTAATGGATAAAAGTCTTTATTAAAATCAGTACTTAAGTGCCTTGCACCAGTTTTTAGCATCTCTTTTACCTAGTAGAGAAAAGAAATGTGTTTTAAGAACATATGTAATTATAATGTGATATGCATGAATGGCTAATTCAGTTTAACTCTTATCAAGGCTATTATGTCTTTGATTACTTTAGCTATAAGAATTTTGCCAGCAATGAATGTATTTAAATAAAAACAGGAGGTACATGAGAGGTGCCCATACACAGGGAGATTTCAGCTGCCAATATCTGTCTTTAGACTGATTCAGCAGCTTATCTGCCTGTGTATGGGCACCCCCGACGGGCCTAAAATCATCCAGAACTCGATCTGGCATGTTTGATTTGCCGTCAGATTTATGCCAGCCCTAGGGCCAAGCGATCAAATTAACCCGAAATCAGGAGAAGATCCGCTCGTTTGGTTTACATTACATTAACATTAACATTTATTTATAAAGCGCCATGTTCCTGTGTATGACCACCTTTACGTAGAAAAACACCACAGCACTCTCTACACCAGCAATTCACCCCAATCCTGCTGGGTCTGCTGCTAGAGGGCAGTAATAGGGCTGAGAGGTGGGGACGGTCATGTTCTGTCAAATCAGCCATGATCTCACCGATAGCTCAATGCAGCTAGGAGGCTGCAGGTTGTACATCCCATGCTTTCTGTAAATTTTTACCTCCTTTCAATGTCAAGGGAACCTTTAGTTTTTAATCTGTTTATACTTTATATAAACATATACTGTACTGTCCTTTATACAGAGCTGACATATTTTGGAGTATTCATAATTCAGTCCCTGTTCAGTCAAGCTTACAGTCTAAAGTCAATGTCACGTACAGAAACACACTATGGTCTACTGTATTTAGAGCCATTGAACCTTCCTTCAGTTTTTGGAGTGTGGGAAGAAGCCTTCAGAGCCATGGGGAGAACACAGAAATGACTTCCAGACTATGCCCTGGCTGGAATCTAATGTGCAGTAGTAACCTAATGCCTTAATGCATTACCATACTTTATGAAGGGGACCCAAGGTAGATGCTCTCTTTCACTTACCCAAACCCTGCCCTAGTGTACTTGGTTGAAAAGTGTCACTTAGCAATTAGCTCTTAACCCCAATTAATTGTGCAGCATAAAGAACTGAGTGACATGATTAGCATTCATTATCCCTATAAATAAAACCTACAGTGTTAAACCCATAATAGGAAGAGTAGCATTCGTCAGGGAGAAGCATATGCAGCCCTGGCACAAAGGTACAGTATGAGGCAGAGAGCATGTGGTGTTCCTAAGCAAAGCATTAATCAGAAT
This sequence comes from Xenopus tropicalis, assembly GCF_000004195.4. NCBI lineage: Eukaryota > Metazoa > Chordata > Amphibia > Anura > Pipidae > Xenopus > Xenopus tropicalis. The sequence continues at coordinate 133,228,117 of NC_030678.2, read as the reverse complement.
TCATTCATTCCTCCAGCTTTCCCAATACTAAGTGAAATCGCTAATTCATGTTACTTAAGGTGTTGTTAAGTGCAAAAAGAAATATGTCATGCTTGCAGAGTAATTATAGTGACGGGTGTGCAATTTTACATTAGTACATGTAAAATATTTTTATTCAAGTGGAAAAAAATAATGTTTTGATTGAAATGAATTTGGGAACATTGTATTTTCATGCATAAATTGAAGGTCGAGGATATAGAGAATGCAATATATTAATACTAATAATACTACCTTTCCACATAAATCCATAAGGGTGAAGACAAAAATCAGATTGTGGCGACTAATTGCAGCAGCACTGAGTTCCATATGGAAAAGTAGAAGGGCCACAAAAGAAATATGTGGTGTGGGAGAAACTGCTATTGTTCTCTCCGTGGCAATTAATAGCCACAATCTGATATTTAAAAATCGCGGCGACTAATCGGCCCGACTGTCTTCACCCTAACTATTCTGTGCTTCTGTATACCTAGCTGTGGCTGTTTAGAACAATATCTTTATGTTGGTAACTTCCCTTTTATTTACTGAATTGGTTTCCCAGCTCATCCATGTGAATAACAGAGACCAATGCTTTTCTAGGTTGTATCAGTCAGGAAATATATTTTTCATTTGTATCAATTGGTGTTATAAAATATGCATAATCTTATGTTTCAAAGTTCAGTAGTTGCTTTGGTAAAAGAAATATACATATTCATAAAAGCAAAACATATGCAACGTGAATTGATCCAGCAGGATTATTCTCTGGTGCAAAGATGCTTCAATTTTATATGACTGTGGGGCTGATTTATTATCTAGCATTAACTTTTTACAATTGGTACTGACACATACCACTTGTAAAAGAGTTAACAATAGTTTAAGATTTAACTATTCATTTTCCACACTTGAACAAACTGAAGAATATAGGACTGATTGTTAATCCATGTATGCAGTTTGCATTAGGGATTAATGATTTGGATAGGTGTTAGTAAACTCTGTGTGTGCTGTGTATGATACCCTTAGGAAATTAATGCGTATGTCTGCTCAGAGCAGTTGAATACATTTGGATGAATTGGCAGCTTCGATCAGCTTAATGATAAATGTGCCATTTGGTTAGCACTAATCTGACAGTCAGAAAGACTTTGATAAAAACAGATTGTGCTGGGAATCCTTCCCCAGTTCCGCCTATAATAAATTAGCCCCTCACTCACAACAAAACTGAACTTCTGAAGTTTATCTCTGATTTATGGCTGCTTTGTAACCAGAAACTATGTTAAAGGGGAACTGTCTTGAAACTAAAAATGTAATATAAGCTTTATCTCTTGGAAATAAGAAACTTTATAAATAATGTAACATATAGTATATAATGTACCTCCTTTTGCAAAATATAAGGATATTATAAGTCACAGGAGTTCCATGACCATATAAAAGCTTCAAAAGCTTTTATACAGGTCATAATATCATGAACCATTTCTGAGATTCAGTTTTTGACTTTTAGCAATTTGCCTGTAGCTTTTCGTCAGAGTCGATTGTTTTTAAAAGACAGCAATATATTGTCTAGGCAAAGGGAGCACACACCAATGTATTTGGATAAATATGAGTGTGAGTGTGGCACTCTCTCTCACTCCTTTACCCCCCCCCCCCCCCGTCTCCTGTCTGTGTTGTACAACTGATTTTTATGCTGCTGCTGCAACAGCAACAATAAAAAAGAAACAGACACATGGAGACACTGTGAGGGTCTAAATCCTTTTGAGCCCCCAGACTTCTACTTACACAGTCACAGTGAGAAGTAGTTCAACAAAGGTAATCAACATGGGAGTCCGCTAATTACATGTATAGTTCTTGTTAGCTGCCTCTGAATTCACTTATGCTCTGCATATAAATGTAAAAAAATGAAAAATCTTGCTGTGCAGTACTGTGGAGTAATCAGTACCCCATTGGATTCTACTTACAGTCGAAGCAGTAAATGGTCATTCAAACACAATACTTGCTTGGCAGCTTTCTTTAAGCTCATCAAAATCTGACTATGATGACCATGAAAATATGCCCTTGGACACCAACGCCCGACACACCCATTATCTCACCTATGGACTTATGGAACCCCTAACAAGGCAATGCAACTTGTTGATTGCATACCGATCTGCTGCAGTAATCCGTCTCTTATGTTTTTTTTTCTCTACAATAAAGTTCAAGTAACAAAAAAAGAATCTGACTCTGACTCTGAAGAGAGACAGATTCCTGAGAGTTGGATTTATTTTTTTTGGAAAGTTCCTCATGAGATGAAGCTTATATTAAATATTCTGTTTTTATGATAGATCCATTTTAAGTAATTTGAACCTATCAAAGCATAAATACAATAAGTTATGGACAAATCCAATCGTTGAAAATGGAAGCCACAGAACTGTAATAGTCGACTCTATGCCAATGTTATTAATTGGCCAGAAAGATGAAAATATAAAAAGGAAGCTATTTTCTTCCAGAAAATTGGCAAACCCTAAAGGCAATATTTTATATTAACGTATCTTTTAGAAATATCTTTCGCAATAAAGGAAGATTATCCAGAGATGTCAATGAAACTATGGTGCTCATTTTAGATTCTTATGCTTCTGTCTGATTTGTGTTGCTGTGGGCATCAAAACCCAACTGTTAAAGTTTCTATTAATTATGCATTTGCACATGGAAAGCAACAGTAGTACAACAGTCGCTCATTCAGATCATTTGCATTTTTATTGGGAATAGTGAAATTATTTTTTTCGTTGGGCCAAGTGGTTTAGTTTGCAGCATGAGTAATTAGAATAGAAGAGTAGGCTTTCCCCATTACACACTTTTTAATTGTCTCACAGTTTAGCTAGCTTTGCCATGAATATTGTTATTTATTCATACTCTGCAATAGTACTGCTCAGAGATATGACACAAACAGTGGGAACAATAGGAATGAAGTTCAGAAAAGGTGATTTAAGCACAACTATATTTGTAAGTGCTGATGCTAGCAGTAAGTATATGTTCTTGGCTGGAAAATGTTCAAATTACTGGTTCATCTGATTTCTTCATTTCCTTCCTTGGGCCCCCCATACAAGACTCGCAGAGCAGCAACCATGGATTATTTTTATTTGCTTACCTAATACAACTCCCCTCAGTAACTAAGTGGAGCCAGTCTCAGGTGCTGGAACTTTGCATTTACAACTGAAAGCCCACAAACTGAAGGTCATAATTTATACAAAATAATGGGGCCCAACCAAAGGGCTCAATTTATTAATGTAGTACAAATGTTGTTTCTCACCCACCATGCACAGTGCTGACCAAGCTGAAAAGCACACTAGGCAGGCCACCCTCCATCGCTCTAGCATGTGCCTACCTCTCGCTCTGGCCCTGATGCAGAATTTTCCCACCAAAATGTTACTGCTGTTGTGGGTGCCTGCTAAGTTGCATTCACCACCACAAGCGACACATGGATTTCCTCTGCATTTGTATATGCAATGTATTACTTCTGGCACGCGATGTTACTAACAGCCTTAGCGTTTGAATTACTTGACTTATATGAGCCACCAAGGGAACCTTGGAATTACTATTAGGATCAGGCTGTCGGTAATTCCAATGTCCTAGCATCTCTGTATACACATTGGCCCTAGAAATTGAGCAAGAATGGATGCAGATACCTTTTTAAATAGTGTCGATGTACTCTCAATTTTGCATCTTTTTGCCTAAGTTAGCTTAAGGAAGTGCATTGCATGTAACATGAATTTATAGTCACTAAACTAATAATCAAAGTTTAGTTCTATTTTAATAAGATTATAGTCTATGATCTATGGGATTACATTTATTATATTGCCTGGTATGTCATGATGTGGCATTGCCTAAAATGAACTCCTTAGCCCACCTACCTACAACTAACCCATTTAATTGGGTCCTTCACTGATAAACTGCTTTTTGCATAGCGAAAGAAAATATAATTGTAAGCAGCCTTCAAATATGCCTTAATGAGGCTATTTCAGCTATTTTAAATATGTAAGTGTAATTGCTGTCTGTGCTCTTGGCCGTGACTCCTAAAACAAGCCAGCTGATTTCAGTGACCTGGAGGAGACCTGACTCCTGCTTCATTATTTAAAGAGTCACACCCAGAGAACAGAAAGTGCTAAACAAACACTGCTATGCTACCATGGCTACTTATGTAAAATACATTTTATTCTCTTCTCGTTATATGTATGGTCACATGATACTGGAGGACCTATTAAAAGAATATTGTTTTTACTACAAAAGAATCCCCACTCAGTACAGGTATAGGATCTCTTATCCGGAATCCAAGGCCATCTCCCATAGGCTCCATTATAAGCAAATAATTCTAATTTTTGAAAATGATTTCCTTTTTCTCTGTAATAATAAAACAGTACCTTGTACTTGATCCCAACTAAGATATAATTAATTCTTATTGGAGCCAAAACAATCCTATTGGGTTTAAATTATGTTTATATGATTGTTTTAGTAGACTTAAGGTATGGAGGTCCAAATTATGGAAAGATCCCTTATCTAGAAAGCCCCAGGTCCTGAGCATTCTGGATAACAGGTCCTATACCTGTACTGATAACATGACAGTACTGGTTTACTTGAAAGAATATAAAAGTATTCTGTTATTGCACTGCAGTACCAGCCTTTACTATTAAATACAAGTAAAGAATTTCCTTTTATATGAACTTTTGGTTTTTATTGTAGGTTTGCATATCTGCCTTTATTCCTTGTACATTATGCCCATTACTTCAAGAGCTATTTACTTGCTTCTAAAGCTTTAGTACAAGATTCAGCTAATGCATGTTAATGACTTGAGTGCAAAATCCCAACAAAGTGAATTTTAAAATATATTTGAAGTGCAAATAGTCATGTGTATCAAAGACAGGGAAATAAAAACCTCCACAGATTTCTTCTAAAATCCAAATATATCTCCAGCAATATAGATTTTGTGGTGCGTACTGAGACATTCATGATGGCTTTCCATTTTCCCTTTGCTGAAGGTGCTCATAAGTCTGCCTATAGGGTTCAGTCTTAAAGGGAACTAAAGCTGATGAAAATATTGTTTCAAAATGATGTACCACTGCACCATCCAAGGGATACAGCAAACCAATGAAAAGCAATATTTGAGCCAGCACCCTGGATGAGCCAGAGGGGCAGTGCTTAATCTGTCCATATTGGGTGAACATAGGTGCTTTAGTGGCCTTGCATAAATGCATTGTGGGCTCCGTGTCTGCAGATCATTTTACCAATGCCTTGAGATATCCAGCCAGACTAAAGACGCCGCAACATGGCAGACAGACTGATAGTTTTTTGCATATTTTTAAATCTTTTTTCTCTTGCCAGGTTTAGTCTGGAGACGTTTTTGCCAAGTCCTAACAGCCATAAAGCTTCCCTCTTCTACCCATTATAATAATAGTTACTGTATTAAAATCCCATTTAATAAATTACATTAATCTGACAGGGGCTATCAGGATATTGTATTTGCCTATTTGTGCTAAATGCTTTTTCTTTCAGCTTTCTGAGCAACTTGTGTATTAGGAATTGCAATACCAGCTAGAGGTACAGTGTAGCCACCTAGGCACTTCTCCATGACTTTGTTTAGTAAAGATATAACATGTTGTCTGTTTTTGTTAGTGCTGGTTTTATTGAATTTGTTCATCCAACATGTTTTCATAAAAGGGTTTGTATCACCTTTTTTAATTAAAGAATATATATTATGCATGTCTCTAAGCTGGCTAAAACAAAGGGACTGACATTTCTATTTAATGGTTTGTTTCAAAGTTATACAGATACAGATACAGCCTAAATATCTGCAGCCAAAATCACGCGACACTGTTTATTGCATGCCTATGGGAAAAGAATAACCATTGCCCAAAACTGTTAAAAGGTGATATTACAACTGGAGACATTATTTTCATTATCGAAACTTCTCCTTGAAATGGCCAAAAGTAAAGAATGATCCAATGCTCAAAAATGGCTTTATATCTGTCCTTTGCTTTCTAGTTTCTATCTAATCTGTGGTTATTGTAAAAGCACTGCTGGATGCATGTAGTTGGTAAAGATTTCCTACACTCACATAGTCCATCATTGTGTTGCTAACAAACCCAGAGGCATCATTATACAAAGCAAGAGAAAAGAGTCATATATACAGATGCAGCCAACAAGTTTTCACATTTTTCACCATGTCCAGACACCATTTTTTGAATGTTAAATCCTGCCTCAAGATGGTGCTAGAGTGCAAAGATTTGCCAACAAAACACCATAGACCATGCACCACATGGTGGCGAGCTTTGGAAATTTTTTATTTTCCCTCTGTTATCTGGGACATAATGCTACGGTAAAGGAACATAGGTGCATCTGTATATATATGTACATGTTTCCTGCTATTTACTGACTGCTGCTATAGGGAAATTGCTCAGCCCAGGGTTAGGGGACTATAGCTATAGGCTTTAATCATACAAACAGGCAATGCAGTTCCTGGTCAGTGTGTTTTAGCTATTTGTGGTATTTTTCCCAGGAGAAAAAACTGAGGGGGTAGACTTCATAATGACATGAGTACACATTGCATGTATAAAATCTCCACTCTTTCAGAAAGTAGTCTAGTGGTCTGATTTACATTTACACACTTTAAAAAAAATAAATTGGTTCAGGAAAGTTTATTTAGCTATATATTTGGTACAAAATATAGTGATTATATAAGTTCAAGGAGACAGCTAGTTTAAATGAATACTGGAATAATGGAAAAACATGTTGTTTTTAAAAAAATCATCAGTTAATAGAGCTTCTCCAGCAGAATCCTGCATTGAAATCTGTTTTTCAAAAACACAGATTTTTTTTATATTAAATTTTAAAATTTCACATGGGGCTAGCCATATTCTTCATTTCCCAGGGTGCCACAGCCATGTCCAATCGTATACAGCTTAAAACGCACACCAGATAACCATGAGATGTTAGAAGCTTACAACCTTTATTCGCATCTTAGAAACAAGGTGCCTTGTTTAGGTTGTAAGCTTCTTACATCTCATGGTTATCTGGTGTGCGTTTTAAACTTTATACGATTGGAACTGGATTAGTTCCCTTGGGCTATGGCTCCGGGGCTTAAAGCACCCGGACCACACATCGACTGCGGTGAGTTTGTGAACACGTGTAGTGAGGAGCCTGGGGTTTGGACACCTGGGCTAATATATTATTTAGGTATTGTGATTGTAGCAATACTTGTTCTTTAACTTTATCCACCACAGTTTTCAAAAATATCCACTTGGATTTAACATCAATGAATATATAACTTTTCCTTTCTTTTTTGTTTGGTTTATTGCTACATCCATGTGACCTGTGCTCTAATAAATTTCAGTCACACTTTACTGCTGAGCTGCAAGTTGGAGTGATATCACCCCCCCACCCCCAGCAGCCGATTAGCAGAACAGTGGGAAGGGAGTAAGATTGCAGCTCCCAGTAAATATCAGAATAGCACTTGATAGTAAGAAATGTAAGTCCCACTTGGGACGCCTCCAGTTACATAGGAGTATGAAAAACAATAGGTTACTTGAAAGCAGTTCTAATGTGTAGCACTGGCTCCTTCTGAAAGCTTAGACTCAGGCACAATGCACTGAGATGGCGCCTACACACCAATATTATAACTAAAAAAATACATTTGTTGGTTCAAGAATAACATTTTAAATGGTAGAGTGATTTATTTGGTATGTAAACAGTAAAAAGTACACCATAAAACTCACAAGAGAATCCCTTTAAGTACAGAGATAGTACAGCTGGTATGCATAACATTATTTGTAGAAATTCCACCCTTACAAGCAGTAATAACAACTGTTAACAAGACCTTTAAAACTCAGCCAGGCTGCAGCGTAGGGAATAAGAACAACATTCCCACACAGACCTATATTTCTGTTCAGCCTTTTGTGTGATTATTATTTGCTAAAATATGTTTATTTGGTTTATTAGTGACCCAAACTTCAAATCTTGAAGAGATGTCTCATAGGTATAGTTCAGCGGTCCCCAACCTCCTTTAAGACCATATTCCATTTTAATCAAATAATTCAGATTTTTAAAAATGATTTTCTTTTTATTTGTAATAATAAAACGGTACCTGACACTTCATCCCAGCAAAGATATAATTAATTCTTGTTGGAGGCAAAACAATCCTAATTAAAAACTATGCAGCCTTTTCATGATCTTTAATGTAACAATTCCCAAGCCTGGCCCCCTGTCCCCTGCTGATCTGGCTGACTGCTTTGAGACTCAAAAAAACATAACAGTAGTCCACTGTCCTCAGCCTCCTTCAGCCTGCATCCTCCTAATCCCACAATTCCCTGCACATGTGATGTCAATAAGGAAAGGAACATCACAGTGCAATGCATTGTGGGTTATGTAGCTCCTGCATGCTGTCTGTAAACTGTGGAGAAGTTGTTACAATTTGTAACATCAGTGATTTAGTCCCTCCTCCCCTGACAGGATTTCAAATGATGCAGAAAGAGAAGAACTGTTTTGCAGCAGGGTTTTAGCATATAAAAATGTCTATGAAGATTTTCATTCATCCAGGTCATGGTATATCTAGTATAAATAAATTTAAAGTTCAGTTCAACTGAAGAAGCTGCTCGGATGAGTAGTGAAACGTCTTCAATGATTACCAAACAAGTCCAGTTGCTTTAAATTTATTTATACTAGATATAGGGTTTCTGTATTGTGTGGTTCAGATTTCAGAGTTCCCCTTTAAGCTTAGATTAATCACCATCAAATATAATTTGTCCTACTTGCACACTTAAGGTGGCCATATACGTAAAGATCCGCTTTGCTGGCGAGGTCGCCAAGCGAGCGGATCTTCTCCCGATATCCCCACCTACAAGTGGGCGATATCGGGGGAATTTAGGCTAACTCGGCCGTTTAGCCCTGGGGCCAAACGATCGAATGATAATGACCGGAATAGGCGCAGTCGATTCGGAGACCGCATCAATGAGCCGATCCGGTCCCCAATCCGACTGAATTTTTTAACCTGCCCGATTTCAGGCCAGATATTGGTCAGGCAGGACAGTCATTGTTTCCCCTACATGGGCCGATAAGCTGCCAAATCGGTACAAGGGACCAGTATCGGCAGCTACAATCGGCCCGTCTATGGCCACCTTTATTCACTGCAGAATTTTTGTGCTTATTGTTTTGAATATGCTATTTCCATTTTTATGTTCTGTATCTTTATGAAAGGTCTGTTTAAAATAGGAAATCATCTTTCCAGCTGTGGGAAAGGAAAATATCTATTTGATTGGACAAGTTCAGCTTTTGTAGTGGCCAAGGAAAACAAATAACTCAGTTTATATATTTGTAAGAAAACTTGAGAAATTTCCATCCTAGGTTATTTGAGGTTTAATGTGCAGAATTTAAGGAGGAACTGTCAGGCTTGACCCTTTTTGTGCCTGGGATCTAACATTGTTATTGTTTGCCATAAATGTCCAGCAGTAGAATAGGGTAGTACAGTGTCTGTATTTCTATTCAGTAAAAAAGATTTTGTGTCAGGAGTCCCTCTTCTTATTTGTGTGTAGTAGGAATCTTGGGTAGGAAACATAGCATTATTTTCATGGAATACCCTATAGGCTAAAGCTCACTACTGGGTTTTATAAAACAACAGCAAGGGCAGTTGTTCAGCAGATCCCAACTACAGACCAGTTTCTCCCTCAGTGCAGTGGGATCTGATCAGTATTTGCCCTGGCTTTGCTTTAAGTTATAGCCTATAGGGATTCCTTCTGCCTTTCCACACCACTTCTCAGTTTAATTCCTCAACTCATAATTTTCAGTTACTAAAGGGTTCCTTAAAAAATAATAAACTAAAAAAAAATAATAATAATAATAATAATAATAAATATAACTAAAATATTTTCATAGCAAATATGATGGTCCAAGTCTAGAGCAAGTTTGTCTCATCGGCCCAGCAGCGAAGGGTCCTTTGTACTGCCAACAGTGTTAATGCAACTATATTAACAGTTTGTGGATACAGGGAAATATTTTTGATATTAGAATTGGGCGACAGCTATTAGAGAGTCTCCTGCTTGGTCCACAAGGTTCTCAGAGCAAAGCTCTAATATGCAAAGGAGACCTTATTGTGTGTATTCCCTTACTGAACCCAAACACATTTGCCTTCTTATAAGAAGACATTTTTAAATATAATTTCTTTGTGTATGGCATTTAGAAAATGTGTGGGCTGTACTTTTGAATTTCACAAAATGTAGCCTTGTTTATCTACAGAGAACTGCACCCAGGAGAATCCTTGTTTTTTAAATTCATTGCAAGATGTGCAAATGAATACAGGTGCTTATTTTTATGTTGTGTGTGCAGTCTCCTAGCCCCGGTTTGTCTGGGTTTTTGGCTGCAGTAGCACCTACTGTATGCTGATTGAATCTGCCCTGATAAACCTTCATGTAGTGTAAGGTCATGAATTAAATAACTGTGCTATTCCTCTCCATTGCTATTGTAGGATGTAGTGTTTGTGTAATGAACAGATCTGCACTTTAAGGTCAAACATCCTAAAGGGACAGTGGAAAGAACAAAAATCTAGGTTTTTAGTGTTCCTGCCAATAACTCAACAGCTGCAACATTATTTCTCTTGGTAAGAGATCAGAGAAGGCTGGAGAGATCTACCAAATGACACATCAATTATATTTCTTGGTGGAATTACATCTGCCAGTTGTCCTTTTCCATTCAACTTGTCTCCTTTATGACATTTTATAAAGGCTTCACTATGGACAGGAAGTGCCCATGACAGTTATATGAAGGGGTTTAATGTTTTAGATAAACAACACTAAAAGTCATAACTGTTTGGCACTGAATGTCCGCTACAGCTGTTACTAGGGGAATCTAACAAGATGGAATTGGTGGTTTATAACATTCAATGAAGTTGCACACAACATATTGGCCAGCAAGTTAAAAAAGTCAGTTCTAATTGTTTCAGAGCAGCTGTTCTCAAAGCGGGTGATCCTAACTCTCTAGGGCAGTATTTAACTACCATACTGTGAATAGTGCTGTAGGTCAGAACATCCCAGCTGGAACTCCAGGAAGTTGCTAACTGCATCTTTATACGAGTGTCAGCACAGCAGGTGCAGTTTTAAAGAGAAAGGGCTCTGACTGTGCCAGTCGTGTGTCACCTGCATGTGACTTTGGGTCAGAGTCAGTTTTAAGGGCAAGTAAACATAGCTGCTACACCTGGTGCTAGCCACTGGGGGGGACAGTTTGGCCAAATTAAGTTTTTTTAAATTATTCCTTTTCATTCATGCCCTTTTACTGTGCTTGTATAATTGGGATCTTTCTAAGGTTTTATTAGGTGCACCTACCCCTCCATAGTCTATCACACAGCACGTAAAGCATATATGTCAAACACAAGGCCCGGGTGCCAAATCCGGCCCACCGTGCTGTTTTATGTGGTCCTTGGTGAGTGTGTCTGACCATCCAGCCTGATCAATTTCCATTTTCCTCACATAGTAACTAAGACTAAGGGGTATATTTATCATGCTGTGTAAAAAGTGGAGAGAAGCATTACCAGTAATGTTGCCCAATGCAACCAATCAGTAATCAGATTTCAACAGTAGCAAAGCATCTATTGCTTGCTATGAACAACATCACCGGTAATGTCTTACTCCACTTTTAACACATTGTGATAAATATACCCCTTAGTATCTTACTAAGTATATTAATAAAAAATTTGGCCCGCGACTTAGCCTGTGTTTTAGATTTCGGCCCCCTTATGTGATTGAGTTTGACACCCCTGATGTAAAGGCATAGTAAATCCTAACATATAATGACCTCAAATATGTAATAGCACAGTAACCCCGTATATATTGGCACATTGCCTTCCAGTATATAATGGCACAGTAACTTCCATTATATGTTGGCACTTTGCCTTCCAGTATATAATGGCACAGTGACTTCCAGTATATAATGGCACAGTGACTTCCAGTATATAATGGCACAGTGACTTCCAGGATATAATGGCACAGTGACTTCCAGGATATAATGGCACAGTGACCTCCTGTATATATTGGCACTTTGCCTTCCAGTATATAATGGCACAGTGACTTCCAGGATATAATGGCACAGTGACCTCCTGTATATATTGGCACTTTGCCTTCCAGTATATAATGGCACAGTGACTTCCAGTATATAATGGCACTTTGCCTTCCAGTATATAATGGCACAGTGACTTCCAGTATATAATGGCAAAGTGACCTCCTGTATATATTGGCACTTTGCCTTCCAGTATATAATGGCACAGTGACTTCCAATATATAATGGCACAGTGACCTCCTGTATATATTGGCACATTGCCTTCAAGTATATAATGGCACAGTGACTTCCAGTATAAAATGGCACATTGCCTTCCAGTATATAATGGCACAGTGACCAGTATATATTGGCACATTGCCTTCCAGGGTATAATCTCACAGTTATCTCCACTAAATAATGGCACAGTGAGCATCAGCATGTAGTGGTGTATTTGTATTTGCTGCTAGCTTATAATGCCTCAGTGACCACGCAATATAATGACACAATGAGCCCCACTATATAAAAGTACAAAGATCCACAGTTTATAATGGTACAGTGAGCCTAGAATATAACAAGTGTAAAGGCACAGTAACCTCAGCATGTAATAGCACAGTTACTCTAGCATGTTGCAGCACTTGCATGCATCACTATATATATATATATATATATATATACTGTATATATATATATATATAATATAACTACTCCATTATATATTTGGAACCTTTACAGCCTCTGCAGCTTAGGTAGGATCAAGTACCAGGAACTGTTTTATTATTACAGGTAAGAAGGAAATCATTTAAAAAGAATAGTATTATTTGCCTAACTATATAGAAGATGGCCTTTCTGTAATTTAGAGCTTTGTGGATAGCAAATTTCCAGAAAAGGGTTCCAATAACAACAACACTTGAGTATATAGTATGATCTAACCATTCATTTTTTGGTATCCCATACCAGCAATATGAAGGAAACATGTAAACCTTACCTCTTATTTCACTTTTAAACTATATACACATATATTATATATCCCCTATATAAAAAATGCTATAGTTTTGTCTTAACACTTTTTGGGAATTCCACTTTATAGGGTTATGTAGAGCTTACAGTAGTTTTTAATCACAGCAGTCCCCTCATTGTAGGTAATGGGAAAAAGCTGCCCACTACACACACCATTTCCATTAAACAAATAGCACTTCGGCATGTGTGAGTCATTACTAATAAATGGTTTGGGCCAAGGGCAGCCACAACCTATTTACTAGAATGGGAAGCAGCTGGCATCGGAGCTGAAACTGTATTCTACGGATTCTGTTCATTTACACTCAGGCACCAGAGACTCTAATATTATTATGATACCTAATTGATTTTTGTGATGCTTTACCAGCATCAGGTTTTCAAGCTAATAAATATGAGTATGTAGTCTCTAAATGGGACATATGTGAACCCACTCAACAAGTAACCTGTATTTGTTGCAGTTCACCTGTATATCCCTGTGCTGTTTTTGCTGTTCTGTAGCTGTTACTTGCTTGATATATAGATATGATCTATTTATCAAGCAAATAAAGGTTTGCTCATGTAGATAGGACTGGGTGTTATAAAGGGTTCAGAAATCCCACCTTTCTACTTTCTGATGTTTCCAATGTATGGTTTTCTACTATAGTTTTAAGTGTTAACAATTTGCTATTTTACTGAATATCCAGATCAATTTCTTAATAATACAATTGTACTTTGGCAGCCTAATAAGCTTTTGAATTGACTGGCCAACGAAGGAGAATGCATGTCAGTGACAGAAGTTTCCAAGTTAAAAAATTTGCACTACAAGCATTAATGAAGTGTACTTTGTACCCTGCTTTCCAGCCTAAATGAATCCAAAGGACTCTACATTTCATTTTAGAGCACCTGTGTCTGCCAGCCTGAATACAGAGTTGCCTGCATTTGGCAGATCTGTGTTCATGAGGGGAGGCATTTACGTATCCTTGCTCCTGTCCCCTCCCTGTTTCCAAACTTGTGTGTCTGACCCTGCACTTACTGCCTGCCCTGTGACAAGCAATATGGACAGTGCTTGTCTGTGCCCACTGACCAGGCCCATACTGGCATACAATACAGGCCCTGCCCCCCCACCAGCCCAATAAATAGTGGCATCTGCATATTCTGTGACACTGAACTCTGCAATTGTGGTGGATTTTTTTTTCTGGCACAAGATGCAGAACACAGACAGACCCCGGGCAGAAGTGCTCTCTGCATGACTGGGCTCTAATTAACTGACTCATTTCGCCTACAGAATGTTCTTTTTTAAAGAGGCTTTGAAATATGTGTGTAAAGCTTCTTTTATTTGTATCTTTCTTTATTTATTTGTATTTATACATTTGACAGGAAGCTGCCATAGTGGTTGTCCTTGTTAAAGAAAACAAAAAAGCTCCAACCATTCCCATTCCTTAGGAAAAATGTATTCAAATTTGAGATCACAGTGTTGCTTTTGTTCAGGTCTGAAAATAGAAAACTGAAAAATGTAATATGCAGCAAAAAAAAAACACATTGCAAAACAATAAATGCAATCAAGTTTTTCATGGCAGCAATTCCAGGGTTCCAACTGCGGGCTGCATGCAAAAGCACATCAAGTTTTCACCTAAAAAATCATGCTTAGATGCCATTTAATGGTGACCATCAAAAATGGCACAATCCTCATGCTGTAAATTGTGAAGAGCAGTTGTGTCCAATATGCCAAAATATTGCACGTTTTATTGCATAAGACACAAGTGCTGCAAGCGCAGATCTCCACTTGTCATAGTTATGCTGGAATTGGAAAAAAAATTGCCATATTGTATCAGAAATTGAGCTTTATATGCTGCATCTGCTTTTGTAAATTAGCGCTATGGTAGCTTCCTTGCATTTGAATAAAAATTGAAAGGGCACACAATGATGGTTGCCAAAGGGTGGATCTTTCCCCAATATGCCTACCTAAGGTGGCTGAAATCAGGCTGATCCAATCTTTTGGCCATAGGGCCAACTGGCAGCCAGATATGGATTGGGTAGGCCTGTCAGAGGGTCAGATACAAGGGAAGATAAGCTACCAAAATGGTCTCATGGACCCGAATTGGCAACCTTAATCTACTCGTTTATGGCTACTTTTAGAGTTGCCACCCGGTTAGCATAAAAATTTACTGGTAACTGGTACGTTATAGCAGTTAAGGAAATATAAAACATATTTAGCAATAGTTTTTAATTTGCCTTTAGGATTTAAATGTGCAAGATGATGCAAATAACTCCAAATGTTACTCCATATAACATTTTAGTTTGAAATACATGGAGCTATAACATATTCTAGTGTAACATACATAGTCCATAATGATACTTCTTATTAAGTATAACAATAAAGATGATAGCTATTTAGTTTTACTATTATGGCTGAAAGGCTAGCTAAGAGACAGCTGCAAGGCAAATGCAGAAAGCTGAATGTAGCAGTGGCAAGCTGGTTGGGAGAGTGTGGCTGCCATAATCATTAAACCATAAAACCCATAAAACCTTGGAATGTTGGGAAGTCTAAGTTCCTTGTAGACTTTGCTTGTGGAGCCTTATTGTTGTGGCATGACATTCGCTGAATATGAACATGCCCAGATCAGTGCTGCAGTTAACCTTGCAGTGTTTCCTCTACAGATGGGCTGCTAGTGTGCCTGAGGGAGGTCTCACGGAGGAGGTGCTTTGCTTTGCCCTGAGTTCAAGGAGCATTTTAGCTGTATAAGGAAAGAGTGTGAATAAGCCAGATTGGACAGGCACAAGGCAACCAGGAGTAACCTGCGGGAAATGTTACCATATAAAAGGCAGGGGAAACACTCAACATAATGATCAGCTTGGCAGGACATAAAAGGAGCAAAGTGGATTCTATAGGAGGCACTGGGCATAGAGGAAAAACACATTTCAGCAGATTGGCGGTTTCTGTCATCGGCTATCCCAAGATGGTTCGAGTGACACGCTTTAGTCCAGCTGATCCTGACGTGGAAAAAGCAATCAAAGGTATGTGCGGTGCTAAATTGGGAGGCCAGTGGCCCCCTGAGGGCTGAGATTTCCTTCCCCAGTGCATAGCAGGGGAAACTTATGGACATCTGTTTTACCTATGGACTAAATATATATATATATAAATATATATATATATCTTAGTATCCATGTTACTTGAGATTTTGAGCTTGTGCTCTGATTGGTGCACCTTGTTAGATATCTGCTGAGTGCACACATTGCCTTCCCAGCAGTGAGCAACCCATTTGCATGTCGGCATGAACTGCTTTTGCATCTGGAAAATAATAAAACAAAAGGTTTTCAAATCATTTGGCATCCACTGTTTATGCAATTTTAAGGTTTATTTTCTGCTTTAATTGATTAAAGGGGAGGCATGGACTACACATGTTTGTGTATTTGATTTTCCTAAAAATATTTCCAATTATTTTGGCCAAATACATCATAAATTGCTGTACCTGAAATAGAACTCCTGTTTGCAGTAGAAATGTATATACCCTTTTAAACCTAAATCAAAAGGGGTCAAGATGAAAATGGCAACCAAAAAATATATATATATATATATATATATATATAAAAATAGGATTGTTTCACTAATGGATAACACATAGTGCTGTTTATATTCCCGTAGTGAAAAAGATCAGTGAAAAATGTCTCATTTAAACAGGGCACTATGGGAAAGGGCCTTTCATAGGTTTTTGGATAATGGGTTTTTGTATAATGGTTTTGGAGCACACTGGAAGGTTGTTTTAATCTGTTTGCTATTTAGTGTGGTTTCATGCGTTTAACACAAGGCAACACATAATTGAAGTGATCTGGTGTTTCCCCATGGGTAACAGGAATGTAGATCCTTGCTGAATGCAACAAAAATCAAGCAACTGACTACTGCTGTGTGTACGAAGTATAAAAGGATGCACAGAGCTTTGCACATACAACCACAAGAAATTAGAGGGAAGCTGTTTGTACATTGAATTTATTTTGGCAGTTTTCAATCCTTTTCTTCCCATGGCCTTCTAAAAGTATTACTTAAGGGTTACTTCAGGGCATGACTCTCTCAGCATATGGTATCTGCTCCTGTACTGAAATTGCCTTATCCTTGATAGGGGCCTACAGCTCTACAGCTAAGAGAAAAATATGAACAAAGCAATATTGTAATAATAACTATTGTCACAAGATAATGTATATATTTAATTTTTACTTTTAATGCGGAGCAGTCAAACCTGCAACCATTCCAGCAGTTGTTGGATGACATCTTCCAGCACCCCTGACAGCTGAGGAGGCCTTTTTTTATAGTAAAAAGCTGATAAATTGCACACATTTTGCTGTGTGTTTTGGAGCCAACAAATTCTTCTTGCAGGAATACGTAAGAAACACACCACCAAAACAGCTGTTTGGCTTTCTAAAGCATGGGAGAGGGTTCAGTTTTGATGTTGGTACATGAATAGTTGGAACCACTATATAAACGCCACTGCAAATTATGTCTTTACAAAACCAATCATATAATTATGGATTCTGCTTTGTACAAAATTTCAGCAAACGTGTTATAGTTCAGTGATAGACACAAAAGTCCTTGAGAGGCTCAAAGATGGGCTTATTTTTGTGCATAAGGGAAATTAGCAATAATCTTCAGTTTGTACATTCCTTTGTATCTTCCTGGGATGTCAGTAGAATTAACAGTTTACCAGCAGAAGCTTCTTAGGGCAACACCACTATCCTAATACTAGGGAAGATAGTCTGTTTTTACTTACTTATACTGAAACTGTGCATCAGAGGACCCACCAAATTTTCCTTTCCTGGCTTAAAGGAATACTGTCATGGGAAAACATTTTTTTTTTT